>NC_055960.1:500000-815714 GCF_018492685.1 Alosa sapidissima
GCACATGGGTTTAGGATGCGCTCATTCCAATTACAGCTCCTCTAGTGAGTCCTGTATTGTTATTTTTCGTCACTACCTCACCGTGTCGGTAATGGGTAATTTGCGTGCCTGCTGCCTTCCTTGGATGTGGTAGCCGTTTCTCAGGCTCCCTCTCCGGAATCGAACCCTGATTCCCCGTTACCCGTGGTCACCATGGTAGGCGCCGAAAGTACCATCGAAAGTTGATAGGGCAGACATTCGAAAGACACGTCGCCGCCGCCGAGGGCGCGCGATCGGCACGAGGCCCCCGGATGGGTTTTTGGATCTGATAAAAACGTTTCGGCGCTGGGGGCGGAGACTCTGTGGAGCCTCATGTAGCCCCAGCCTGGTGGCGGACCCGCTGGGTTCGGGAATGTGCGTCCGGCCGCACAGGGCGGTCGGGGTGCCTCCCCTGGCGGGTCTCATGCAAACAGTGCAGGGGCATGGGACAAAGACCCCAGAAGAGTTTCACAGGTTTCTGGGATTGATCATTTACATGGGGTTCACTTCCCTCCCTAATATCCATTGTTACTGGGGAACCAAGTCTTGGCAGGGATCAGGGGACATTGACCAAATGATGAATACATATTGTGTACTCCAAAAAACGCAGAATACCAGAAAGCACTTTTTCTCCATTGACATTGCCGTTGTCAGTAGCTTCTTGTTATTTCAAGTTTGACAATGCAATGCAGAATCTGGTGTTGAACCTAGGTTTGGTAGCTACAACCAGAAAGAATTTGGAGGAAATCTATCACAACAGCTGGTAGGCATTTCCGTTGTAATTTCAGCCTCACCTTCAGCTGCTCCAACTACTACTCTGTCGTCTTTCCCTCAAGTACATATTCCTGTACAGCAGGAGCTTGTTATAAAAAACGTACATAATAAAACTAAAGTAGCTTGTATGGCCCTGGAGTGTAACGGTAGGCGAATTTGTTTTATTGACAACAAATTGCTGTCAGATTTGGCATTCTGCAAAAGGGGATGCGTTTAGTAATGTCATAGCTCTTCTGTGTTCAAACTTCAGGTTCCCCACCCCACCTTTTCCTATCCTCCTCTGTAAGTGTGTGTTTGTGGGTATGAGTTTGTGTGTATATGTGTGTATGTGTTTATTCTCTACAGGCTTGTTCTAAGTATGTAATCCACTTTCAAATGTTTAGGACACATTGAGTTTTGAGTGATGTTGATTGTATATAGCAGCGCCTCTACTTCTTGCGCAAATTGAAGAAGGCAAGTGCCACGCCTCCTGTCATGACTACATTCTACAGAGGGACCATCGAGAGCATCGTCTCCAGCAGCATCACAGTGTGGGGCGGAAGCTGCACAGATCAGAACAGGAAGACCCTCCAGCGCACTGTTAACCCTCTAGGCGCCACAGGCGACTATAGTCAACAAGATGCGGTACTGAATAAAACGGCCGATTTAGTCAAATAGGGTGTCATATTTCGTTCGACTTCCACTCCACTAGATGGCAGACATGTCATACGTCATCCCCGAGTCGAAAAAAGGACACGCTTTAAACAAAACTTTCTAGCTACAGCGCATTCAATCAGTGTATGAAATACCGGAGCTAGTGTCCGTGTGAGCCACTTTGTCAGAGCGATATTGTCAACGTCAATGAGTATTTGCATTAGATTATCGTCTAATGGCATCAAAAAAGTTTACCTGAAATGAAGTGTTGGGTCTTCTATTCGCGGACCCTGATTCTGAAGGGGAATATCTGCCTTCAGAAAATGACGGTGATTCGTTTAGTGAGGCTTCAGATGCGTCCCTGCCTTGCAATGATGCAGCTGGACAAAGTGAGAGTTTACTCCATAGTTTAGCTTACACCAAGCACAAACGTTGAATCGTTTGCCCAATGTCACTGGTGGGAATAATGTTTCACGGGTTCGGAGTGTTCATCGGGAAGTTAGCAGGGTGTTAGTGGTGTGGCGAACGAGGCTGGAGGTAGCCTAATATCCATAGCGCTAGCTTCTGTCTTCTGAACGTGTGCCTCTCCACAATCGCGGCGACAGTAACGTGGTGGAGCCTTTGTCTAATGCCACTGGGTATGTTAGACGAGGTCGAAGTGCTCATAGGACAGTTAGGGGGGAACGTAGTGGCAGTGTGGGGAGTCGCAATGAGAATGACAGTAGGCCTAGTCCGAGCTGCGCAAATTCTCTCCACTCGGCGCGCGCGAGGCAGATCTGGCCATGCTGCTCGCATGGTGGAGGTGGTGACACGCTCTCTCCCTCTCCCACACACACACACACACACACACATTAGGTCATGCATAGTCTATCACAAGATGATGGGAATGCCGGCCCTGTATGGATAGGGATAGGGAGTCATTATCTCTACAGCAAAAGGCCTGCTACATAAAAAAAAAAAAGTCAGCCATTTAGTAATGATTTACACTGTTGATTTGCTATCTACTTCCCTGATCATTTAGGACATACAGTACACTATGTGTTCCTTTTTGTGTGTTCATGTCCTTGTGATGTGTGTGTCTTTGTCAGCTAAGAAAAAAAACAAAAAAACATCAACAAAAAGAAAAAAAATACTAACATTGTCTCTTGTCTTGTCTCGTCATCTCACTCCTGATCTGTGCCTTGCCGTGGCAAATGAGCTTTTGAACTAAACAGGTCTTGTCTACTTGTGTTTGTGTGTCATCTGAATAATATATATGTGCCCCATACATGGAATCAGAGTGCCTACTGTATGTAGTAAATGGAAAATCTCTACAGCAAAAGGCCAGTCTACCGCTACATGCATTTGGTTTGTTTCTGCCATTTATTAGTAATGATTTACACAGTTTGTTCACTACTTACTATTTACCTGAGCATTCAGTATTGTGCAATATAGCATTCAGAAGGTGAGGGACATTTTGGGGGGAAAGAAGTGGTGCATTTATCATTCAAACATGCAACTTTTCATGAAAATTCTATAATCCAAGATGGCCGCCACCATATGACGTCATAATATGCAAATTAGATATAAACATTTAATCTCTACATACACTTTGGGTCATCCTTAATATTTCTCTAATTTACAGAAAGTCTCTATCTCTTATCACTTTTAAGATATAGCCTTTTGAAATGAAGATGTCAAAATTGATCGTTTCGGAAAAAAACCTCTGGCGCCTAAAGGGTTAACACCGCTAAGAGGATCATTGGAGCACCACTCCCCTCCCTGCAGGACATTTACACCACCCGTCTCACCCGCAAAGCACTATTGATTGTCAAGGATACAACCCACCCTGCACACGAACTGTTCAGCCTCCTGCCCTCTGGAAAGCGGTACAGGAGCCTCCGCTCCCGCACCACCAGACTGGCAAGTAGCTTCATCCACCAAGCAATCAGGATGCTGAACACTCTACCCACTCTCCCATCACTGACAGCCCCCCCCACCCACCAGCCAACCAGGAACCTAGGAAACTAGGATCCTGTCTACCAAACCACCCCACCCCCAACACCGCCATGTGGAACTGCACTGTGACTGCGCAGCCAAACGTGTTGCTGCTTCACATCAAGCCTGATATACTTGAAATTACTGCATACTGCATATCAATGTAAATATACAGGTCACACAAGCACAAGTTTAAACTTCATGTAACTGTTAAGACTATATAAATATACAACACAACTACCTCTATTTTTTTTTATATATATGTCCTATATTTCTATTTTGATACATACATGTTCTATATTTCAGTCTTGCACTTTAATTTAATGTTTATTGTCTATGGCTATGTCTATAGTATGTCTATGTCTGTATTTAAAGCATGTCTATGTCTGCATGGGAAAGTAAGAAACGAAATTTCAATTCTTTGTATGACCAGTGCATGTAAAGAAATTGACAATAAAAGCCGACTTGACTTGACTTGTATTCCTAACTTTTCATGAATAATAATACATTTTATATATGTATATAAATTTCATATTATACTGATTTATATAAGGAAGTTGTATTTGTTGATGTATTTTATGTCTCTTTTCCGAAATGGTCTTCAATGAATACAGTATACTTACTTCCTGTATTACTGGTAAGGTACAGTATGTTTTTTTTTTTTAAAGTCATTCTTATTGACTGTAGCATTTGCTTATATACAAATAAATGGTTTATTCTTATAGACCAAATACATCTAAACCATTGTTTCTGACTTGATTATTAGTTTTTATGCATACTTTTATGTTGTTGGTGAGAAAGTGAATGTGAATTCTGTCAACATTCTAAATCCCGTTTCCTGCATTTTTTTACACTGATCACTAAAATTATCATAACTTTTGAAAGGTTAATGATATTCCAATACAGTCTTTTTTTGTTAAATAGCCCACAACTTGCTGAACATTTCATACACTATATTTTTCTCTATCTTGTAGAGAAATATGATGAAAATTCATTTTTATGTGAATGAAATTAAATTTTGACAAATTCCGGATATACATTTGGAGAGGATTTTCAAATACTGTTCATTACTATATCAACATTACCATATGTATTTTACATCATTTCATAGAACTCATCCTTCTGATTACAATGGTATGTATATCCCATTGATGGTATGTATTATACTCAAGAAATAAGGTTTTTTGTGTGAGGAGGTCATCCACCTGTTCGGCACGGGCACGAAAGGGTTAAACCAGACCACCGTCTCAGATAGGCTATCCTCACAATAATGCATGTAGTGTAACTTATACACAGGGGAAAAAGCCCTAACTGGCAGAAATGAATAAAGCCAGCCAAACTATGTTCTAGTATTAGGCTAATGTGTTGAACCGTGGAAAATTAATAGACGAACAATTTTGAAGTATATTGTCGGGTAGCCATTGAATATTCCAACATCTGACTTTGCGAGTGCTGTCAAATCGATACGGTTTGCTCATATAGTCTAGTGGTGTGGTGGTGAAGTGTCATGCTGCGTTCAAGAGCGTAGTGTAGGTCTACGTCCCGTAGTAGCCCAGGTAAAAAAGTAGTATACTTTAGTGTGTTAGAAATATGATTAAAGTACATGAAGTATAAAGCAAGTATGCTTACACTTTTTGTACTTTATGTAAAGTATGTTTAATGTGTACTTTTAGAAAGTATACTTCAAAGTAGATGTTATTAAGTTCAACTTCAGTGTACTAAAATTAAATATACTTATTGTGCAATATTCAAAGTGTTTTTGTAATGTACTTTTTAAAAGTGTACTTTGTTTTTAGTGTATTTTAAATGGTAAAGAAGTTTATTTAGTGTAAGTGTATTAAATTGCTAATACTTAGAGTTGTAATATAGTGTACTTATGGAAAGTATATTTTTTTGGTAGGCCTAATACATTGTTTGTATAGTTTCATAGTCATAGTATTAAGTTCAACTTCAGTGTACTAAAATTAAATATACATATTGTGCAATATTCAAAGTGTTTTTGTAATGTACTTTTTAAAAGTGTACTTTGTTGTTAGTGTATTTTAAATGGTAAAGAAGTTTATTTAGTTTAAGTGTATTCAATTGCTAATACTTAGAGTTGTAATATAGTGTACTTATGGAAAGTTTTTTTTTTTTGGTAGGCCTAATACATTGTTTGTATAGTTTCATAGTCATCTCACCTTTAATAAAATACTAATGTGTGTAGCTTTTAGGCCTGATATGTCAGCCGCATGGATGGCAATGTGCAATAACCTAGCCTAGACACACTGATCTATCAGTTTTGGTCATCAAATAATATTTTTTCTTTTGTTGATTTTGTGTCTTAGCAAGGTAGTAGCCTATACGTTTGTGATGTAGTAGAGGTTGTGAGAGGATGAATGTGGCATTTTGTTAAATTTATAGGCAACACAGTTAAATGTATAGGCAGTCCAGTTGACCAATAACATGGTTGTTTGAATTTGAAATGGAGTGGGCGGATCTGTGCAGCTTTCGAGCAAAATGTGGTGTGAGCAAACATTAACGTAATTTTATACAGTCTATGCTTGTAACTTTATTTGCAAGACAGATGGACTGTAGAGACCAGAAAATGCATACGTTTACGGTCCGTATTGTTACAGGTTTGTCCAAATTAAAGATACCATAAATTCTAGTCATGCCAGCGACGTTGGTCCTACAGAGCCAGAAGGACTCGTCATATGAGATCTCGACGTTGGTCCTACAGAGCCAGAAGGACTCGTCATATGAGATAACAAGGGCTGAAGCCAGTTGGATCTAAAGTGCCAAGTTATTCGTTATCAGGTGAGTCCCAAAGCATATTGTTAAATGATTCTGATGTAGCTTACTCTCTATGACCTTAGGTAGTCTTTGAAGAAGTTAAATTGATGGCTTAGCAATCTTTCAAGAGTTTGTTTTTATCCTTGCTAGTACAAGCTAGCAATGCCAACGTTACATTAGCCTGCTTTGTGTTTGTGGGATTATTGACAAGCGTTGGCTAGCACTAACGTTAGACAAACTATGATGGAAGAAAGTGTGTTCTTTATTAAGCAACGTTTGCCTAAAGTTCACCAATGTTCTTTAATATTATAGTGTAGGCTAAGTTAACTCACAGAAAGGAGGATGGTGTTAGGCTAGTCACACTTCATATTCATTAGGCATGCTAATGACATTGTAGCTGTTTTTTTCTTTAATCGTGGAGACATCTTTTAAAATGAGTCTACAGGAGGAACTAGAAAACGCAATTCCAGGGAATTACCAGTGCATGAAAATGCAAAACATATGGTGTGAAATATATTGTTAAAACAGATGATGTGCTAATTGGCAACCAACATGATGAGGTTTAATATAGTTCAAATGACTGAACTAGGTAGATGAGGTTTAATATAGTTGGAATAACTGAACAGTTAAATAGGTGGATAGTTTATATAGTTAAATGATTTGCTTGGTAGATAAGGTTTACTATAGTTGGAATGATTGAACGGTTAAATAGGTGGATAATTTAAATAGTTAAATTATTTAGGTAGATAATTGACGATAACTGGCAGTTGGAATGGCCCTAATGTTTGCTAGCAGTTATGCTACTATGTTATCAAAGATAATAATGTTAACCAAGTTTTTTTGCTAAAAATGTTAATTAGCATGCTAACATGCTAGCATGCTAACTATATTACTTAGCTAACTTAGCTAATCATTTTTAACAGTGTTGCTAACTATGCTAATTAGCATGCTAACATGTTAGCATGCTAACTATATTAACCATGTTACTTAGCTAACTTAGCTAATCATTTTTAGCAGTTTTGCTAAAAATGCTAACTAGCATGTTAACATGCTAACTATGCTAACCACATTACTTAGCTTACTTAGCTAATCATTTTTAACAGTTTTGCCAAAAATGCTAACTAGCATGTTAACACGCTAGCATGCTAACTATGCTAACTACGTTACTTAGCTAACTTACCTAATCATTTTTAGCAGTTTTGTTAAAAATGCTAACTAGCATGCTAACACGCTAGCATGCTAACTATGCTAACCACGTTACTTAGCTAACTTAGCTAATCATTTTTAACAGTTTTGCTAAAAATGCTAACTAGCATGCTAACTATGCTAACCATGCTAACTAGCTTCAGTGGGTAGGAGTCATAGTTGATGACAAGTAACAGTTACAATGGCTGAACAGTTAAAAAGTTCAGTAGTTTAAAGGGTTAAATTGTTTAACAGTGAAATATTGTAGTGAGGACTTTTATTTTGAAACAGTTTTTAGCAGAGGAAGCAGTTGAACAGGATGTGTAGTCTTAATAGGGCCAGTTTGTATGCTTAAAGCCTGAGACTGGCAGTTGATGCAGGTGGCCGGAACACCTGCCATAGGATTCTAATTGCTTAACGGCTCTATTGTGATGTCATCAGCCCATGTTAAGTCTATGGGGAAATTTTGATTAGTTTTTAATTAATAGTTTAAAAAGTATAAAAGTTACAAAGCTGAAAAATACATAGCACCCATGTCCTAAGTAAGACCTACGTAACATAGTTTGAATGAAGTTTCTACGTTAAACGGTTGAAGCTGCATTAAGTGCGTTAGAAGAAGAATAATAACTAGAAAACGCAATTCCAGGGAATTACCAGTGCATGAAAATGCAAAACATATGGTGTGAAATATATTGTTAAAACAGATTATGTGCTAATTGGCAACCAACATGATGAGGTTTAATATAGTTCAAATGACTGAACTAGGTAGATGAGGTTTAATGTAGTTGGAATGACTGAACTAGGTAGATGAGGTTTAATATAGTTGGAATGACTGAACAGTTAAATAGGTGGATAGTTTATATAGTTAAATGATTTGCTTGGTAGATAAGGTTTAATATAGTTGGAATGATTGAACGGTTAAATAGGTGGATAATTTAAATAGTTAAATTTTTTAGGTAGATAATTGACGATAACTGACAGTTGGAATGGCCCTAATGTTTGCTAGCAGTTATGCTACTATGTTATCAAAGATACTAATGTTAACCAAGTTTTTTTGCTAAAAATGCTAATTAGCATGCTAGCATGCTAACTATGGTAGCATGCTAACTATGTTACTTAGCTAACTTAGCAAATCATTTTTAACAGTTTTGCTAAAAATGCTAACTAGCATGCTAACACGCTAGCATGCTAACTATGCTAACCACGTTACTTAGCTAACTTAGCTAATCATTTTTAGCAGTTTTGCTAAAAATGCTAACTAGCATGCTAGCATGCTAACTATGCTAACCATGTTACTTAGCTAACTTAGCTAATCATTTTTAACAGTTTTGCTAAAAATGCTAACATGTTAGCATGCTAACATGCTAGCATGCTAACTATGCTAACCATGCTAACTAGCTACAGTGGGTAGGAGTCATAGTTGATGACAAGTAACAGTTATAATGGCTGAACAGTTAAAAAGTTCAGTAGTTTAAAGGGTTAAATTGTTTAACAGTGAAATATTGTAGTGAGGACTTTTATTTTGAAACAGTTTTTGGGGAAGCAGTTGAACAGGATGTGTAGTCTTAATAGGGCCAGTTTGTATGCTTAAAGCCTGAGACTGGCAGTTGGTCCAGGTGGCCCGAACACCTGCCATAGGATTCTAATTGCTTAACGGCTCTATTGTGATGTCATCAGCCCATGTTAAGTCTATGGGGAAATTTTGACTAGTTTTTAATTAATAGTTTAAAAAGTATAAAAGTTACAAAGTTGAAAAATACAAAGCCCACATGTCCTAAGTAAGACCTACGCAACATAGTTTGAATGAAGTTTCTACGTTAAACGGTTTAAGCTGCATTAACTGCGTTAGAAGAAGAAGAATAAGAAGAAGAAGAAGAAGAACTAGAAAAGCATTTCCTGAAGGAAATACAGTGCATGAAAATGCAAAAATATGATGTAAAATATCATACAGAGTAAAAACAAACTATATTGGTTGCTAGGTAGATGAGGTTTAATATAGTTGGAATGACTGAACAGTTAAATAAGTGGATAGTTTAAATGGTTAAATTATTTAGGTAGATAGTTGACGATAACTAAAACTTGGAATGGCTCTAATGTTTGCTAGCAGTTATGCTAACTATGTTAAGAAAGATAATAATGTTAACCAAGTTACTATGCTAACTAGCATGCTAACAATGTTAAAATGTTAAGTATGCTAACCATGTGACTTAGCTAACTTAGCTAATCATTTTTAGCAGTTATGCTAACTATGCTAACTAACATGTTAACTATGCTAACCATGTTACTTAGCTAACTTAGTTAATCATTTTTAACAGTTATGCTAACTATGCTAACATGCTAACTATGCTAACCATGTTACTTAGCTGACTTAGCTAATTATTTTAAGCAGTTTTGCTAAAAATGCTAACTAGCATGTTAGCATGCTAACTATGCTAACCATGTGACTTAGCTAATCATTTTAAGCAGTTTTGCTAAAAATGCTAACTAGCATGCTAACATGCTAGCATGCTAACTATGCTAACCATGTTACTTAGCTAACTTAGCTAACTAGCTACAGTGGGTAGGAGTCATAGTTGATGACAAGTAACAGTTACAATGGCTGAACAGTTAAAAAGTTCAGTAGTTTAAAGGGTTAAATTGTTTAACAGTGAAATATTGTAGTGAGGACTTTTATTTTGAAACAGTTTTTGGCAGAGGAAGCAGTTGAACAGGATGTGTAGTCTTAATAGGGCCAGTTTGTATGCTTAAAGCCTGAGACTGGCAGTTGATGCAGGTGGCCGGAACACCTGCCATAGGATTCTAATTGCTTAACGGCTCTATTGTGATGTCATCAGCCCATGTTAAGTCTATGGGGAAATTTTGATTAGTTTTTAATTAATAGTTTAAAAAGTATAAAAGTTACAAAGATGAAAAATACATAGCACCCATGTCCTAAGTAAGACCTACGTAACATAGTTTGAATGAAGTTTCTATGTTAAACGGTTGAAGCTGCATTAAGTGCGTTAGAAGAAGAATAATAATAAAATGCCTTGGAAGAACAGTACAGTGCATTTTCATGCACTGTAAAAAGCCTTGGAATAACAGTACAGTGCATTTTCATGCACTGTAATAATAAAATGCCTTGGAACAACAGTACAGTGCATTTTCATGCACTGTAACTAGAAAAGCATTTCCTGAAGGAAATACAGTGCATGAAAATGCAAAAATATGATGTAAAATATCATACAGAGTAAAAACAAACTATATTGGTTGCTAAGTAGATGAGGTTTAATATAGTTGGAATGACTGAACAGTTAAATAGGTGGATAGTTTAAATGGTTAAATTATTTAGGTAGATAGTTGACGATAACTGACAGTTGGAATGGCTCTAATGTTTGCTAGCAGTTATGCTAACTATGTTAACAAAGATAATAATATTAACAGTTACTATGCTAACTAGCATGTTAACACGCTAGCATGCTAACTATGCTAACCACGTTACTTAGCTAACTTAGCTAATCATTTTTAGCAGTTTTGCTAAAAATGCTAACTAGCATGCTAACTATGCTAACCATGTTACTTAGCTAACTTAGTTAATCATTTTTAGCAGTTTTGTTAAAAATGCTAACTAGCATGCTAAAATGTTAGCATGCTAACTATGCTAACCATGTTACTTAGCTAACTTAGCTAACTAGCTACAGTGGGTAGGAGTCATAGTTGATGACAAGTAACAGTTACAATGGCTGAACAGTTAAAAAGTTCAGTAGTTTAAAGGGTTACATTGTTTAACAGTGAAATATTGTAGTGAGGACTTTTATTTTGAAACAGTTTTTGGCAGAGGAAGCAGTTGAACAGGATGTGTAGTCTTAATAGGGCCAGTTTGTATGCTTAAAGCCTGAGACTGGCAGTTGATCCAGGTGGCCCGAACACCTGCCATAGGATTCTAATTGCTTAACGGCTCTATTGTGATGTCATCAGCCCATGTTAAGTCTATGGGGAAATTTTGACTAGTTTTTAATTAATAGTTTAAAAAGTATAAAAGTTACAAAGCTGAAAAATACATAGCACCCATGTCCTAAGTAAGACCTACGTAACATAGTTTGAATGAAGTTTCTACGTTAAACGGTTGAAGCTGCATTAAGTGCGTTAGAAGAAGAAGAAGAATAAGAACTAGAAAAGCATTTCCTGAAGGAAATACAGTGCATGAAAATGCAAAAAATATGATGTAAAATATAATACAGAGTAAAAACAAACTATATTGGTTGCTAGGTAGATAAGGTTTAATATAGTTGGAATGATTGAACGGTTAAATAGGTGGATAATTTGAACGGTTAAATAGGTGGATAATTTAAATGGTTAAATTATTTAGGTAGATAATTGATGATAACTGACAGTTGGAATGGCTCTAATGTTTGCTAGCAGTTATAAGATAATAATGTTAACCAAGTTACTTAACTTAGTTAACTTAGCATAACTACTAAATATGAAAACATTAGCTAACTAGCATGCTAACTATGTTAACCATGTTACTTAGCTAACTTAGCTAATCATTTTTAGCAGTTATGCTAACTAGCATGTTAGCATGCTAACTATGCTAACCATGTTACTTAGCTAACTTAGCTAATCATTTTTAGCAGTTTTGCTAAAAATGCTAATTAGCATGTTAGCATGCTAACTATGCTAACCATATTACTTAGCTAACTTAGCTAACTAGCTACAGTGGGTAGGAGTCATAGTTGATGACAAGTAACAGTTACAATGGCTGAACAGTTAAAAAGTTCAGTAGTTTAAAGGGTTAAATTGTTTAACAGTAAAATATTGTAGTGAGGACTTTTATTTTGAAACAGATTTTGGCAGAGGAAGCAGTTGAACAGGATGTGTAGTCTTAATAGGGCCAGTTTGTATGCTTAAAGCCTGAGACTGGCAGTTGGTCCAGGTGGGGCCGAACACCTGCCATAGGATTCTAATTGCTTAACGGCTCTATTGTGATGTCATCAGCCCATGTTAAGTCTATGGGGAAATTTTGAACAGTTTTTAATTAATAGTTTAAAAAGTATAAAAGTTACAAAGCTGAAAAATACATAGCACCCATGTCCTAAGTAAGACCTACGTAACATAGTTTGAATGAAGTTTCTACGTTAAACGGTTGAAGCTGCATTAAGTGCGTTAGAAGAAGAATAATAATAAAATGCCTTGGAAGAACAGTACAGTGCATTTTCATGCACTGTAATAAGAAGAAGCCTAGGAAGAACAGTACAGTGCATTTTCATGCACTGTAATAAGAAGCCTAGGAAGAACAGTACAGTGCATTTTCATGCACTGTAACTAGAAAAGCATTTCCTGAAGGAAATACAGTGCATGAAAATGCAAAAATAGGATGTAAAATATCATACAGAGTAAAAACAAACTATATTGGTTGCTAAGTAGATGAGGTTTAATATAGTTGGAATGACTGAACAGTTAAATAGGTGGATAGTTTAAATGGTTAAATTTTTTAGGTAGATAGTTGACGATAACTGACAGTTGGAATGGCTCTAATGTTTGCTAGCAGTTATGCTAACTATGTTAACAAAGATAATAATGTTAACAAAGTTACTATGCTAACTAGCATGCTAACAATGTTAAAATGCTAACTATGCTAACCATGTGACTTAGCTAACCTAGCTAATCATTTTTAGTAGTCATGCTAACTATTCTAACTAGCATGCTAACATGTTAGCATGCTAACTATGCTAACCATGTTACTTAGCTAACTTAGCTAATCATTTTTAGCAGTTTTGTTAAAAATGCTAACTAGCATGTTAACATGCTAGCATGCTAACTATGCTAATGCTAACTATGCTAACCATGTTACTTAGCTAACTTAGCTAATCATTTTAAGCAGTTTTGCTAAAAATGCTAACTAGCATGCTAACTATGCTAACCATGTGACTTAGCTAACTTAGCTAACTAGCTACAGTAGGTAGGAGTCATAGTTGATGACAAGTAACAGTTACAATGGCTGAACAGTTAAAAAGTTCAGTAGTTTAAAGGGTTAAATTGTTTAACAGTGAAATATTGTGGTGAGGACTTTTATTTTGAAACAGTTTTTGGCAGAGGAAGCAGTTGAACAGGATGTGTAGTCTTAATAGGGCCAGTTTGTATGCTTAAAGCCTGAGACTGGCAGTTGGTCCAGGTGGCCCGAACACCTGCCATGGGATTCTAATTGCTTAACGGCTGTATTGTGATGTCATAATCATAATGTTAAGTCAATGGGGAAATTTTGATTAGTTTTTAATTAATAGTTTAAAAAGTATAAAAGTTACAAAGCTGAAAAATACATAGCACCCATGTCCTAAGTAAGACCTACGTAACATAGTTTGAATGAAGTTTCTACGTTAAACGGTTGAAGCTGCATTAAGTGCGTTAGAAGAAGAAGAATAAGAAGAAGCCTAGGAAGAACAGTACAGTGCATTTTCATGCACTGTAATAAAATGCCTTGGAAGAACAGTACAGTGCATTTTCATGCACTGTAATAAGAAGAAGCCTAGGAAGAACAGTACAGTGCATTTTCATGCACTGTAATAATAATAAAATGCCTTGGAATAACAGTACAGTGCATTTTCATGCACTGTAATAAGCAGAAGAAGAATAAGAAGCCTAGGAAGAACAGTACAGTGCATTTTCATGCACTGTAATAAGAAGAAGCCTAGGAAGAACAGTACAGTGCATTTTCATGCACTGTAAATAAGAAGAAGCCTAGGAAGAACAGTACAGTGCATTTTCATGCACTGTAATTACATGCATTTTATGAAGTAGAACGTTTTTTTTCACCATTGATATTAGAGGGGGAATTAAACCTGGTGTTCTATTAAGTTAGTGCTATGAAGCTTAGGCTACATGATTGATATTATGCCTTGGTTTATGCGATAGATTTAGATTTTTTTAAATGATTTGTGTTTGACAGAGCATTCAAGTTCATTTCATAGTAGTGTTTGTAATTTACCTAGTTTTAATTTGTAGCCTAACTATGTTTTTACAGGTGTTCCTGGACAGTTTTGAAACCGAGATGTCTGAACGCCTCATATAATCAGCAGTAAAGGTAAATATTCTTCATCCAGGACCTTGTCCCATTACTCTTAAAGCATAACTCAAGCCAAAATGCAACCTAGGGTCTTTTTGTGAATGTACCTGAGTCAAACTTTCGTTTGAAAGCATAATTAAGTCAGAAGCGCCACCATTAAGCTTGACTGTATTGTCGTTTCTGGGTCAAATGCCATTTTGAATGGGAGTCGTAGGGGCAGAACTATATTGATACATGAGGATTTTGATTCATGCATCAAAATAATAGGCTAGTGCCCTTACGACCCCCATTTAAAATGCCATTTGACCCGAAAACGATAATACGGTTGTATTGGAAACAAAGGAATCTAAGGTAATCAAATGCAGAAAACAGGGTGGTTGCACTCATATCGGTGCCAAGGTGCACAACGCTTTAAGGAAAGACTACCTGGCCAGGTCTACCCATACCAGGATGGCAAACAGATGGTGTCAATACCAATTTGACCCATAAAAAGTAAATGGCAAATAGGTACAGATATTCTGTATTAATCTCATCATTGCCAATGGATTTCTGTGTAAAATATTGTTTATCTTGTAAAATGTTGTCCATCTTCTTTCTGTTCACAGACAACAGAGACAAATTCTCTAATACCAAGGTCAATGCATTTGACTGCTGTCCAGCCCCGGGTTGCCACCGAAAACTTTATGCATCTTGGACTGGAAGATGGTTTGCTAGTAAGGAAGCTAGCTACCACAGCCTTTGCCACCACATCTCAGTGTTGGGAGGGAAGTTCACTCACTGCACAACTCTACCAGCTGTACCTTTCCTCCTCAGCCATGATCCGTAACCACCATGGTTTTCTTTCTGGGCCAGAAGACTTTGCAAACAAATAAGCAATAAATGATCATGCATTACAAATTTAGCCATGTTAGACTGTTAAGTTGTTGGCTTGTAGGCTGGGTGTCCAGTAAACAATTTCAAGCTTAGAGGGCAAATTGTCTCACCTAGGAGGGTAAACAACTTTTGTTTTTCATGAAATCTGCATTTTGAATTGATGGTCTACCAATGAGGCTGTAGAGTATCGCGACACAATAGTGGCAAAAAGCACTTGCGTGATGAAACATGCATTTGGGTGTATTATATTATATATTATTTCCCACACGTAGATATTAAATGTGTGTGCACAAATTCTCTCTGCGCGTACGCACTCAGAGGAAACTGCTCCCCAAGCATGGAAGAAAATGCTGCGAGCGAGGAGGAATCTGACCAGCGCTCCAAACAGCCACTCGAAAAATCTATGCATGTGAAATAATATAATACGCCCAAATGCATGTTTTATCGCGTTACCACATCCAACTTGAAAAGATATGCTCAAGAGATCCATAACTTTCAGGAAAATGTTTTACTTTTGTTATGGATGAATATTATGTTTTGTTTTCATTCATGTCAATAAAATGTTTTTCTCATAATCAAAGTGTAATTTGTCATGTAACAGAATAGGTAGGAGAGTACTAATAGTACAATTTTAAATCACACTAATATTATACTTAAATTGTATGCCTTTATAGTGCTTAAAGTATCTTAAGACTATACTTTTATTAACATAACTGCAAACTTTCAAGGCACTTATTGTAGTCAGGAAGTACATTTTAAGTTCATTTAAAATATTACAGAAGCATGCCAAATGAATAGAAATGAGGATGATAAGAGTGTATTCAAAATACACTACTACACTATTATTAGTTATACTGTAATGCCTTTTAAGTACATTTCCAATACACTTGGGATGTTACAAAATTGTACTGCGACTGTGTTTCGAATGCTCATAAAATCTCTTTTTGTATAATGTACTTAAGAACACTTAAAGTTTGAAAAAAGTTGTTCCATTTTAGCACACTAATTACACTCAAAGTATAGTCAAGTTGGTATTAAGTTGAACTTAATACATAATTCAATACACTTAATTACACTTGGATTTTACGAAAAAAGTACAAACGGTACTTAGTACACTTTCAAAAAGTATACTTTTAATAGTTTTTTTTTTACCTGGGAGCCTATATTTGAATTTAACGTCTTCAATGGTAAGAGTGGTAATTGGCACAGGGATGGATAATGAGCGGTTGTTTAAAATTAAATTACAATGCCAGACACCTTCAGATATTTGACTTTGTTGCTTTCATGGGAGCCAGTCCTCACTCTATGTAAGCTCAGCTCCCTCTGGCTCCCACATAATTCGAGCCCTGTCTTCATGTTCTGGCCAGTATATATCAGGCTCTTAAGGGCACATCTGTTCCATATGAATATAACTTCAGCCAGTAGGCTATGTAAACAACAACGTCAAGAGTAGTGCGAGAGCTTTTAGCTTGGTTGACTGCATGCTCGACTCCCGATCCAGGGTGGTAGCTATGGTGCATATTTTTAAACGCATATTTTCCAAAGCTGGGGATGTCATCAGTAAAAAGAGCTGCAGCACAGCAGAACAAATCATATTCTGACATAAAAACATTTGTATTTGAGTATGTGCATTTCAGCAAATTCATGCATGTCTGTTATGTTGGTGTAGTGATTGACCACCAGATGGCGTTGTGGAGTTGTGTGTCAAAAGCTTCGAAGCATCAAACCAGTTTGAAGCATCACTTTTACAAAAGCCTCACTCGGCACATCCCTACCTTATACTATATTCTGTAGCCCTCCTACTATATCAGAAGTATGTAATGCCTTTGAAACTATGGTGAGGAAAGTGTGTGTTGGATGCATGCGAAAGATGTCTTTAGATCAGGTGCAATACTTTATTCAAGAGATGAATTTGCAGGAGATGAAGCTGCTGTGTCAGTTAATTTATGGAATGTTACCCTGGTAAATTGGCAGACATTGTAGGGAATATCCCTGGAATCGAAATTACGAAACGAGATGAGGTGCGATACAACATCCTAGGCCTACAGGTCTAGGTATCCTGTTCACTGTCATGTGATTATTCTGCCTATTCAGTTCCTTCACAGGAATTTGGAAAAGCGATCCATATATCAGATAAAGGGGCAGTGGATAAATGTTTATTTATCCCTTATGTAGCTAGGGCATGTGACTGAGACTGATCGGATAATCCCGACGGTGACTCTGTCTTCTCCCCTTCTGATCCCAGAATATCGGGTGGATTGGGCTGACGTGCTGGAGCTTGCCTTACCCCAGAGCCGGTGTGCGGGAACACATTCTGTTCCCGAACAGGTGTAATTTTGTTTATTTTGCTCCAGGCTAAAAGTGACCTTGGACAACAGGATAACACTTACCTCTTCTGTGGAACTTGTGTTTCTGCTAGACCCGAGTGCTGGGTACAGGTAGAGGCAACAACACACAGCTCTGAACCCTTGATACTAAATGGAGTATATCCTGATAATATATTTGATTTGATTAATTCTTCTGTCTTGCATGTGTGGCAGATTCCAAAAAGGAAATTGTAGCTGACTACACCACCTAGGGTATGGTTACCCCTAGGACACTATTACCAATTCACCGACTCAAGTAATTTGGCAACACAGGTTCGATACACATAGGGCAGAGACGTGAATTATGCAATACATATGTTTATTTAGTGGCAAACGGACAAATGCATAATTAATTCAATAAAACACAGCAGCCACAGCAATGACAAGCTCTCCCGTTAAAGTGGAAGGGAGGTCGGGGGTATGGCGAGGATGTGGCCCTAAAAGATGGAGATGTCCAATTAACTATTTAATTTATCTCTATTACTACCGTAGACAGGACTGATGGCTGATCACTGGCAGGAGGCAGAAAAAGAGAGAGAGAGAAAATATCTTGCACACACTCTCACACACACACACACACAACTCACACTGCAACCAGGTGACGACACTGCAACGTCAGACACACCATGTGGAAGTAGGGAGGCTAGTGAGGAAGACCACCACCCGGAGACTGCGAACCACCAGTATAGGCCAGCTATTCCTGTCGAGGAGGGAGAGAGAGATATCAGCTACATGCATTTAAGGGTGGAATTGCCACCCAATAGATAAGGAATTATTAGTTAGCTCTGATATGAAGGTACTTAGCTTGTGGCACAATGCTAGGAGCGGCCCAGAGCCCTGCTATAGGGACCACATCGGTTAAGACCCCAGGCGTCCTCCACCACTACAGGGTAGCAGAAGTTAGGCACATAGGACCATATGCACACACAACCACACATACACACACACACACACACACAAAATATGGAGTAATACAAAAGAAAAGAAAGCAACACACAGATGATACAAAACTCACCAGCAGTACATAACAATCATTGTAAACAAAGCAAGCTGTAGACAAAGCAAGCTGTAGATAAGCAGCAAGCGTGAGGTAAACAACCAAGCCCCAGCAACCAAAGCTAGCAGCCCACGCTAGGATGACCAGAGTATGGAGAGATTGATTAAACAAGTCACAAAAACAAGACAAAATGGACAAGACAAAACAGCAGCCCCTTGTGAGAGCGGACACTCGCCTGGTGGCCAATCTCGTCTTTGCCAGTGAAACATGCAGTCTCGGCTCACAAAGTGCAGCTATCTTAGCAGTAGAGTAAGCCAAAGGATGGACCAGAGGTCATAACCACCACCTTTGACCCACACAGGACCCACGCTTGCCCTGTAGTAGTAGAACCCACGAAGACAAGGGAAAGAAACACTAGCTCCACTGCACTGGAGTAGAACCTTAGCTCAACCGTAAGCTACTCGCACCAAGCCGCAATGAGCCACACCACTTGCTTGGAATATGTTCACCGCTCAAGAGAACAAGCTAGCCCGACCAGCTTGCGTGCCACGCCACAACAGAGACCAAGTCCCCGGAAGAAGAAAGGTAGACGCGTAACCCCAGGAACACAGCCTGTTACATTCTGCCCCCCTCTTTTGTGTCGTCGCCCCGACGATACAGTGACGGGGAAGGTTGCATAATTATGGCCTGGTTTGATTATCCGGAGTGATAGATGGAACTCCAGTGGTGTAAGTTGATGGACCCGTACTCTTGTGGTCCACCCGGCCACTTGACCGAGGAAGGCGATGAACATTTGAATGTTGGCCAGCTGTCGGACGGGCTGTTCGACGTAGAACAGATGGATTAGGGCTAAGCTGAGCCGGTAAGGCTATAGAGGACACAGAATCTGTGGTCAGAGAGAACTCTGAAGTCAGGTGAGGAGCCAAAGTAGTTTCAGGCTCTACTATAGGGGGAGGGCCAAGGTTGTTTTGTTGGGGTAGTGTGGCAGTGGTCACCGACGGTGCGGTTCCTGGAACCAGCAAGACGAGATCATAATTCGGCGCCGAGATTGCCTCGTCAGCTGAAACTGGAAGTGAGGGTGGTCGAGGTGGTGACGCAACGAATGCAGTTGGGACCTGAGCTTTTAACATGTCACGATGCACAGTCTTTACCCTACTCAAATCATCCACCGGAGCAATGGTGTAAACAACTCCATCTCCAGAAGGGGGCTTCACAATTCGATACACTACTGAGCTCCACAGATCCTGAATCCTCCTCAAGTCTCGGATGTATACCAACTGACCTACTTGCAGAGGTGATGGCTGAATGTGTTGGTCATGCTTTTCCTTGCGCCGACTGGCTGCCGCCAGCATGCGATCACGAGCACCCTCAAAAGCCACCTGAAGGCGGGCCTGATGTTCCACCACCCAATCCTCTACCTTTCCAGCTACAGGCTCCTGAACACGACCCAGAAGAAAATCAACAGGAAGCCTTGGCTCTTGGCCAAACATCAAAAAGAATGGCGACTCGCCAGTGCCTTGATGTAACGTGGTGTTATAACAAAACAGGACGTGCGGCAGGCATGCCGTCCAGTCTCGCTTCTGTGAGGTTGGTAAAGTGCGGAGCAGATTGTGAAGAGTTCGGTTAAAATGCTCGCACTGCCCATTACCTGCCGGGTGATATGGGGTAGTGCGAGATTTGCCTACTCCGTACAGGCAGCATAGCTGGTGGAGTAAAGCACTCTCGAAGCTCCTACCCTGGTCCGAGTGGATGCGAGTTGGAACTCCAAACTTGAAGAACCACTCGTTCAGGAGGATATGCGCCACCGTAGCTGCCCTCTGGTCTCGGGTGGGGACAGCCTGTGTAAATTTGCTGAAGACATCCGTCATAACCAGAACATGCTCAACCCCACTTCGTGATGGTTCTAGGGTGGTAAAATCTATGGCCAAGATCTCGTTTGGCCTAGATGCAAGAAGATGTCCCATAAAACTATGAGAGACGGGCCTAGCGTCTTTTGCCACCTGGCAACGCTCACACTCCTGACACCATTTGCTTATGTCTAACGACATGCCTGGCCAGTAACACCGGAGCCGCACTAGTTCGGAGGTTCGCTCAATGCCCTGGTGGCCATGTTCATGATGCAATTTCTGCAAGACATCTTTCTTAAGAGATGCAGGTAGTAGAAGTTGGAAGTGTTCCTCTCCCCCATCAGGGCGGAAGACTCGGCGATGCAACACCCCCTCCCTCTCCACCAGACGGTCCCATTGGCGCAACAGTGACATAGCCTGTTTGGAGACTTGTCGTCTCTTCTCTGCGGTATGGCCAGACTGGCGTCTCCAAAACTTTAGCACCTCCCGCAGGAGTGGGTCCGCCTGTTGCAAGGCGGAAAGATCTGAGGGGGATTGACAAGGCAAGACAGAAACT
This sequence comes from Alosa sapidissima, assembly GCF_018492685.1. NCBI lineage: Eukaryota > Metazoa > Chordata > Actinopteri > Clupeiformes > Clupeidae > Alosa > Alosa sapidissima. The sequence continues at coordinate 521,044 of NC_055960.1, forward strand.
GTGGACTGGGTTACCAAGGTCCTTTGGTCTAACACTGGGACTTGCTGAAGAGTTGCTGGGACCAGGGTACCGCGAGGGACATGCGCAGCTAGACTAGCACTTGACACATATTGCCGTGAGAGTGCGTCAGCATTCCCATTGCTGCGGCCTGATCGATACTTGATTTCAAAATCAAATGTGGCGAGTTGGGCTGCCCACCGGTGTTCAGTAGCTCCCAGTTTGGCTGACTGGAGGTAGCTCAGGGGATTATTGTCAGTGTAGACTACACACTGGTGCCCCAACAAATACTCCCGAAACTTCTCGGTCATGGCCCACTTGAGTGCAAGCAGTTCCAGTTTCATGGAACTATAGTTGTCCATGTTGCGCTCAGTGGGCCGTAGACCGCGGCTGGCATAAGCTACAGGTCGCACACTCCCATCCCTCTGTTGAGAGAGAACTGCCCCAAGTCCACTGTGACTGGCATTAATCTCTAAGATGAACGGGAGGGAGAAATCCGCATACGCCAACACCGGAGCAGAAACCAACTTTGCCTTAAGTGTCTCAAAACCCTGTTCACACTGGGGAGTCCATGCCATATCAATAACCTGTCCTGACCCTCGCCTGGACCTAGTGCCTGCCAAGTCTGCAACGTTTATGCAAAGGGGCGGCCAACTTGGCAAAACCCGGCATGAAGCGTCGGTAGTAGCTAGCAAACCCTAAAAACGACCGTAGCTCAGACACGTGACGCGGGCGTTGCCAATTGGCCACGGCATCAATCTTTGCAGGGTCGGTGGAGACCCCTTCACTGGAAATGACATGCCCCAAATAGCTCACCTTCTGTTGGAAAAAGGCACACTTTTGGAGTTTGACCTTCAACCCCTCCCGCTGCAGCCGGCTTAGAACCACCTCTAGCCGTTGGAGGTGCTGGGAAAATGATGAGGAGAAAATTATAATGTCATCCAGGTACAACAACAAAGATTGATACTAAGGAGACCACCTGAGAGGACACGGTTGCAGTCACGGGTCTTACTTCAGTGACACCCGTTGGTAAACTAATTACATCAACACTGCACAACGAGCCTAAACTGGTACGGGGGTAGAGACGAACTTCAGATGTCCCCACATTAATAATGGGGACATAGGCAGTGCCCTGAATGACCTTCACCAGACAGGGGGATGCTAACAGTCCAGCTGGCAGCCCAGATTCTGGGGGTTCAAAGAATGCTGAGGACCCCTCAAGCTGTTGGGAACAGGTACCAGTCACCAATTTGATCACCCCAGCAGGGACACAAACAGCCCGCGCTCCCCACACTCGAACAGTCCCAGTATGTGTCCTATGAGCCCGCACCGCAGAATGATGGCACTGTTGTAGAGCCTCAAGGACTGGACCAGGGGCGTGGGAGACAGCAGGAGAATCAAACAGGGCCGGGCCATGTGTTCCAAAAAGTTCCCGATAACATCGGCTAATCACATTCATCCCCAACACCCCAGGGGCCGCGGGAGAAATACCTACTGGATCCCTCACTACCAAAATTCCACAGCGTGGTATAGTCTTACCACAGAGAGGTACATCCAGCTCCAGATAACCCACATAGGGGATTGCAAGGCCATTAGCAGCCCGAAGCTGTAGCCACTGGCACGACTGAAGGCGCTCATTACCCCACGGTCTGTACTGCTGTAGAAAGAAAGTCTCAGTCACAGTGGACACCATGGAACCGGTGTCTAACAAACAGAAAACGGTGACCCCACCAATGGATACATCAATATTAGGACAAGACGACATTAACCTTGACATGGAATCAACGGAGGAGCCAATACAGGCCCCACCTGAGCTGTGGCTCTGCAGCTCAGTGGGCTTCAGTTTCCCTGGTGCTGAGCCGGGGAGGATCTAGCTGTTCTAATGGGCTGGAAGAACGAGACGGGACTCGTTCCCCGTCACACTCCGAGGCAAAATGCCCTGGTTGTTGGCACCGCCTAAAAAAAAAACGGCCCATTGCGTGATGGCCTACTAGGCAACGGGGGGTTCTGCAATGATGCCACAGTTTGAGTGAGCCGGTCAAGTTGCTCTTGTTGGCGTTTCAAAAGCTCCTTCAACTCACCTAACTCTGATGGTGATGCTGCTGGTGGAGGAGTAACACAAGAACGCCCTTGAACACCATACTGCATACCATGCACCGAGGGGAGAGAATAGCTATGTGCTCTGGCCGCCCCTGAAACTCCCTCCCGCTCCCACCTAATGGCCTCACTGCGTACTTCCAGCAGAGTGGCCAGAGGTTGACGACGGATGAACTGTTTTAGCTCTCGGCGAAGAGCACCATCCAAGACATGTTCTACAAATTGGTCTCGAAGAAGAACCTCAGCATTAGGAATCCTGTCTAAGGCCTGCCGTTTCACTTTTTCCATCAGGGCCATTAAGGCCAATGAAAACTCAGTCAGTGTTTCTCCCTCTTGCTGCTGTCTGGAAAAGAAGGTTTGTTGGAGGGTAACATAAGACTGACTACAGCTGTACAATTCCTTTAAGATAGCCAGGACTTTAGCTGGATCCTCTCGCTCTATGCTGGGACGGTACTTAATTTCCTCTTTTGCTTCCCCTTCCAGATGGTCAAAAATAAAGAAGGCCTGATCTGCTTGGGAAAGATGGCGAGCACGCATACAAGCCTGTACTTCCTCTACCCACTCAGTTACTTCCATGCCAGTCTTACCATTAAACCAACCAAGACAAAACAGCAGCCCCTTGTGAGAGCGGACACTCGCCTGGTGGCCAATCTCGTCTTTGCCGGTGAAACATGCAGTCTCGGCTCACAAAGTGCAGCTATCTTAGCAGTAGAGTAAGCCAAAGGATGGACCAGAGGTCATAACCACCACCTTTGACCCACACAGGACCCACGCTTGCCCTGTAGTAGTAGAACCCACGAAGACAAGGGAAAGAAACACTAGCTCCACTGTACTGGAGTAGAACCTTAACCGTAAGCTACTCGCACCAAGCCGCAATGAGCCACACCACTTGCTTGGAATATGTTCACCGCTCAAGAGAACAAGCTAGCTTGCGTGCCACGCCACAACAGAGACCAAGTCCCCGGAAGAAGAAAGGTAGACGCGTAAACCCCAGGAACTGCCACCGTCAATATATACGTGCACCTAATTGTAACCCGCCCATTTATCACGTCTAGACTTCGGAACACGTAACACTCAGTAGAGGCACAGCCTGCTACACATGCATGGAATCTCTCTCCATATCGACAAATTCCAATTACAAACAGTTATCCCGTAACCCTTGTAGTGTTAATGTGTTTTTATGAATATTAGACGCGAGCCCCTTGGGCTTCACTGCAGTTTCACACTAGAGTACGGATTGGCATTTTGTGGGGTCCAGTGTCTCTTGAAATTCCTTATGAAATATCTCCATCTGTGCTACGCCCTGTGCTCCAAGTAGGGGATGACAGGTTGCCTGAACTCCATCTATATGGAGCACCATCCATATGGAGAAAGGCTAGTGCTAGTTAAGTTAAGTTAGTCAAGGTAATATGTCTAACCTAGAAAATATGATTAGGCAAATTAAGAAAGAAACTGATTAGGAATTCAATCATAATGTTAATACAGTGGCCTCGCTACCTACTCTTGAATTAAGTTCACGTGTTCACGTTCAAGTGAGGAAGTGGATGAATGTGTTGTAACATATGTTGAACATTGTGCTGGATTACTTGGCCAGATTGCTCTGAACTCAAAAATACTTGATGATTATTGAATGTGAATAAAGAATGTATATGGAGCTATAGCTGTATACAGTGACCTCATAATAAACCGTGAAATGTTTGAATATCGGGTGGAGAATGAGGTTGAGGTGTGCGATTGCATTAATGTTTATAAATGAAATGTATCAAGGCAAGTATTTAGTAACTTTGTAATGTTTAGTGAATTATGTACGTAAGGAACTGTATGTCTTAAACACTGTGAAATGTGTAAAGTGCCCTGAACTGTTTTAAATTATTGTATCCAGATTACATCGTGAGATAAGAGTCAATGCAATAAATGTTTGTAACCTGTTAAATTGCAACTGATCTCTCCTGATGACTGTAAAAATGTACGTTAAATGTAATGTGTCAAAGTGTTATATTTGTTGTTGAATGTAAACTGTTTGTGTAACTGCTGTAACTATCTGTAAACCACCAGCACCGAATGTAATCTCAGAAATGTAACCCGGAGAAGTAATGTGTGTCTTCTGAAGTTCTTAGTTAGATCTGTGACTTCTGGAATATTCCAGCTATCGTGGGAATATTATTCTAGTGACTGCTGGAATATTCTAGCTATTGAGGGAAATGTAGGATGGACTTGCCTTAGGAATGTGTCGGGGAGGATTCTTTTGGTATAGCCTATATGGTATAAATAGGGGTTGAACGAACGGGGCTGCTTCTTTTTTCTTCCTTCAACTCTGGATTTTTGCTTTATGATGTTGCGTGTGGTTGTCAGAATTCGTCCTCCGTAGTTTGTTGAGAAGTCAAGTGTGATAGACTTCGTGCCGGATTGAGGAGCGGACCGCACTCCACCGCACAACCTGTTGCAGATACCGCACCTGCTGTTCCAACCGCGAGTGACTGCTGAACGACAATCGGCCGACCTTTTTCTGCATTTGTGGATTTACTATTTTCATTGTATTTTCTTCATTCCATTTTGTGGATTTACTCTTCATTTCCATTTGTGGATATTATTCCTTATTTATTATATTTTGTGGACTTACCCTTTTTATATTTTCTTCAACATTGTAACCGGCAAGTGGATATTGCGTCGCATTTTGTTAACACCTCTAAAGTGCTGAAAAGTAAAGAGTTCATTTAACTTTGGCATCCAACTCTCCAAGCAGTATTTTTGTCTCTTTTTGGGTCTTCTACAATAACCTATCTCTTCTATGGTTCTCTATCTGTCTTGGGTTAGCTGGACTTTATAATGGACAGTAATAACGTCTCCACTCTTTAAAAACCTAAGCAAGAAGTAGCCCAACTTGTGTCTCTAGATAACCTCTAGGGCCAAATATCTCTTTGTGTTAGCCAAACAGTCTGAGACCTGGGCGGATCAAAATGACTTCTTAAATGTATAATAACATTCTAATAAATTCCCTACGGAAGCCTGATCAACTTAAACTACAAAACTATAAAAATAGGAGTAATAGGTTATATGGTTATGGTTATGGTTATGGTTATGGATTTAGCAGACGCCTTTGTCCAAAGCGACACATAAATACAAAACAACATAATAATATTTAAAATTGAACAGGGAACAGATTAAAAATGTAGGTCAAATATAGTAAGGAGAATAGTTGTAGTACACAATAATATCAATTCAAGCAATAGCCTAATAAAAAGCAATGTAAAAAGGGGAAAGGCAATAATAAAACAATAATGTAAATTCAATCAATAATATAAAAAGTCAAGTCAAGTCGGCTTTTATTGTCAATTTCTTTACATGCACTGGTCATACAAAGAATTGAAATTTCGTTTCTTACTTTCCCATGCAGACATAGACATGCTTTAAATACAGACATAGACATACTATGGACATAGCCATAGACAATAAACATTAAATTAAAGTGCAAGACTGAAATATAGAACATGTATGTATCAAAATAGAAATATAGGACATATATATATATAAAAAAAAATAGAGGTAGTTGTGTTGTATATTTCTATAGTCTTAACAGTTACATGAAGTTTAAACTTGTGCTTGTGTGACCTGTATATTTACATTGATATGCAGTATGTAGTAATTCAAGTATATCAGGCTTGATGTGAAGCAGCAACACGTTTGGCTGCGCAGTCACAGTGCAGTTCCACATGGCGGTGTTGGGGGGGGGGGGGGGGGGGGGGTTTGGTAGACAGGATCCTAGTTTCCTAGGTTCCTGGTTGGCTGGTGGGTGGGGGGGGGCTGTCAGTGATGGGAGAGTGGGTAGAGTGAAAAACAACGACATGCTAAGACTACATTAAAGAGAATATCAATAATAAACAATAATGTCAAATTAATTAACAGCCCAATTAAATAAAACAACATTATATAAACCATAACACATAAGCGCTTAAACAACTAAGTATATGTTGAATAGGAATGTCTTTAGACCCCTCTTAAACGACCCAAAACTACCACAGGAACGGAGAGCACTGGGCAGTTCATTCCACCAACATGGAACCACTGAAGAAAAGAGTCTGGAATTAGACCCAGTTTTCATGACTGGTCGACACAACATACGCTCACCAGAAGACCGCAGTGGGCGGTTGGGGATGTAAGGCTTGATTATTGAATTAAAATAACTAGGAGCAGATCTAGTTAGTGTCCTATAGGCCAATATTATATGCGCCGGAGAGGGCAGATGCCCAGCTTTGCTCAACAGTAGGTCCCTGCTACCTGCTATAACCTCTAGGGGGTATCGTAGGTTTTAAGTGCCTAAGGTAACATCTGAGAAAAGTCTGATGTTGACTAGGTTCTGGGGGTTACCTGCAGGGGGCAACACATTAATAATACTAACCCACTCTATATCTCTCTTTCTTCCCCCTTACCTCACTTGTGAGGTAAACCATTACCAGTCATCAGCCATCCTTGTGTTTGGCCCTCATCTCCCATCCCTACGACTGCCCTATCATCACCCGTTGCTATCCCCTTGCCCGGATTCCTAGGGAGATGGGTCAGGCCCTTGAGTCGTGAATCTGCTCTAGGTTTCTTCCTACATGTATCTCCAATGCTAGGGCGTTTAACTCATTGAATGCCAAGCTGTTTTCGGGAGCTTTGTCCTAGAGTGCCAGCAAACCGTGTATTTCTACACGCCTCTGTTCCTGAGAAATCCCAAGCTAAACAGTGGCTAGTTTTCATCAAAATGGCTGTTTTTTTCTAGAAATGGAGATATAACGTCTTTCATGAAATATGGCAACACTTTCATGAAAGTGTTGCCTGTTACTTACTAGTGTAAACTTTCCGGGAAGTGATCAGCGAGACCTGGCGAGACTGCCACCTAGTGATAGACCCACGAAAATGGCCTGGTTTTGACCTGACGTGCATGCGTCACTGATTCGACCCAAAGCGGCAACCGAGTTATGATAAAATGTCCAGATAAAATGTCCAGATTGTGCGTTTTCATGAGTTTTCGATCATCATATTTCATTTCCATTAATCACAGAGTTCCCAAAATCACTTATAAGGTGTGTTAGAGTGTCTAGTTTCGTAATTTAAAAAAAAAGCTAAAAACGTAATATTACGTTTTTGGCACTCAACGCATGAGAAGGAAAAACGTAATATTACGTTTTTGGCACTCAATGAGTTAATCTGGACCGTATCTGAATGTTTAACACTCTGTAAAGCGCCATGAGACATGTGTAATGTTTATGAGTGAAATTAAATTGAAATTGAAATTGAAAATTATGCTGCTGTGTCTTTCTCCAAGAAAGCTAAAACAGCTAAGCCATAAGAAAGAAAGAAAAAGACAGGAGAAGAAGAAGAAGACAAAATGAGGGGAAACAATTGTTAACAGACTTCTTTTCAAAGAAAGGTGAGCACAAGCTAGAACATGAAATCCATGATGCTTAACTGCTTGAATATCTGCAATCGTGCATTTAACATGCCATTAGCCACACCCACAGGAAGTGAGGTAATTGGGATTTTGTGCATTGTGGATATGATCAATTTTAACATACTCCTCCTAGACAACCATCAATTCATGTCAAAGTTGGTGTACATGATGCCAAGATGCTCCTGATTCTAAATTGTGAAGCTTTTTTTTATGTTTTACTTTGACAAAATGGCAAAATGTTTCATTTTAATACCCTTCCACATAAACAATACACTGATGTCACATGATACATTTTGATATACTCCTCTTAGACGTTTTGTTAGATTCATGTGAAATTTGGCAAATATGATGCTAAGATGTAAATTGTGAAGGAATTAAAGTTGTTGCCTCTGTTGGATTTAGCGTTTTTTGAGGCAGTTCCCATGGCTGAAAACTCATGAAATTTGGCACACACATCAAGACTATCAGTAAATATTCAGAGACGAAGGCTTGACCAGGGGTGTGGCCCAGGGACTCACTAGTGCCCCTTTATGTCACGGAGTGTCGTGCTTGGCATATAGTTTAAACTACACACACAAAATTTGGTAGGTGTATGTAACTCCTCGAGACATTGTTTTGTACACACACACACACACACTGTGAGAGACACACACTGTGAGAGACACACACACAACACAAAAACACACAGACACACATACACACATTAGTGCAAAGAAAATACCAATGATATTGATATATTAGGCTACTGTATATTTTACAAAATCTAAGTAAGAAAAGGCCAAACAAATAAGATTAATATTTCAACACAGCAGTCAAGGCAATGGCGTAGTCATCACATGGAGTCGACGAAGAAGCATGAAACAGCCTTAAGGCAAACATGAAGGGGATAATGCCCACCACCCCACATCTGGTAACATGAAAACAACTTTTAGGATCACTTCTCAACCGTTGGACGATAGATCACAAAATGTTTGTGGTAAATTGGTCACTTTTCAGATGCATCTTCGTAGCCTACAGTATGTAATTGTGTGCGAGATTGGACCACAGGTGATCGGGCCCGCTATTGCCACTTGCGGCTATATTTTTTATATAAAAATACCTTTTCATAGCCCATCAATATTTACTAACCCAGCTTATATTTATTTGCACAGATACTCGTTTCTTGCCATTCCTTGCCTTTCTGTACTGCTTTTTTAGCATGTTCAATACTTTTTCCCTTTGTCATTCCACTTTTTTACTCATAACTCTACTTATAGACATTAATGTTTGGATTTTTTAATATGGATTACCTAAGTTAAAGGAACCGTATGTAAGATTGTGGCCAAAACTGGTACTGCAATCACTTTCAAATTACTGTAGAGCGGTGAATCCCCTCCCCCTCCCCCCTGACTGGCAGAGCTGGCAACCCGGATGCCAAAACACTACTGACTTTGTGATTACTTAGTAGATACAGTAGGTGGAGGGTGGCGCATCAGGCCAAAACACAACATGACAACATCATCATCAGTTGAGGGCTGCAACTTCACTTTTTAAATGACAATATCCTGGCCGGACTACTGTTGTCAGTGATATAAGTATTTGAAATGAACATGATAGTGACATATCACTAGACATACCCTGGAAATCCAGAGTTCTCGGGAGAGAACAATGGAATTGTCTCTGCGAGACACTCTGGCAATGAGCAATGATGCACGTTACTTTTACCCCACATTCCTGGGAACCAGCTAAACTGATGAAGACAGCGCTGCAACGTTGGAGGACAGTGCAGTGCAGTGAGATTTTTAAATGCATACTTTAAATGCATGCTTGTTGCCGCCCCTCGAGTTGGGCCATTACATTGTTTGTGGCCAGACCCTTAATCTTTCTAGATTACCAGGGTCTGGATTTTCCAGGCTAACATATCAGGGCCATTTCATGATTAATTGAAATACATTTCTTACATACGGTTCCTTTAATACTAATGTCTGGTGAAAATAGCCTCATTGGAAGTATACTTACTGAAAAAAATGTTGTTCAATACTTTATTTTCTCCGCTGTATATTGTTCTTAAAGTATATTATTTTTCTTGTTTGTTAAGCAATTCTGTTATGTTCACATTCTATATACAATAGTCAATATGTAAGGGATAATGTATAGAACGCCGGTCATTATGGGAAAAATAAGTCCCGACAGGGCGAACCGGACCCAGCGGAGGGGTCTTGTTTCGCCCTGAAGGGACTTATTTTCCCATGATGACCGGCGTTCTATACATTATCCCGCTTATTATACGGCTACTTGCCAAAACGAAAAAATTAACTCCATGATATGTCTCTTTACACTTATTTGTTACCATTTCGTCGTGGCTTTTGCTGAGAAACAAATAGTTCGCAACACACGCTGAACTTGAATAAAACATTCTTTAGAACACAGCTGATCAACCGTCTGGTTTCACTTTTGAATGAAGTTCCAAGCACAAACTCCGTTGCCATTGACAGCGGTCATTCTTGTTTTCAGAGGTCCTTTCCCAAGAAATAATGACCGCTAGAACTTTCGAAAATCTCATTCAAGTCAATAGAGCATTCTACTCTACTACATAAATCCCTGATCTGTTCACTTTTGCACTACCACCATTGCACACACTCTACCATAGCATCTTATCATGGTCAATGCATCACATGGTCAGTCCATACTAGACCTTTGTAATCACTTCACATGCGCTTTACATTTTTACATTTCTCTGAGTGATTTTTATGTATGTGAGATATATGTGTGTATGTATGTTTGTTGTGTAATGGTTGTATAAGCTACTGGATGCCTAACATTTCCTGCGGGATGAATAAAGTATCTATCTATCTATCTATCTATCTATGTTTTCGAAATTTTAAAAGATCAGACTCTCATATTTTGAAATAAAAACATGTGTATTCGTGCATTTCTGCAATTCATGGATGTCTGCAATGTTGGTGTAGGGATTTTTATTGACCACCAGATGGCGTTGTGGAGTAGTGTGTCAAAAGCTTTGAAGCATCAAATCAGTTTGGGGTAGAAGCGTCACATTAATGAGTGGAGTAGCAACAGACCCCTCATCATATGTGGTTCAAAGGTCACATCAGTGGCCATGGTTTTTATCTACAACAAAATGCTTTCTAAGAGAGTATCATATAAATCTATTACCACTAATCTACCCACAACATGTTTGGCTGGCCACTGTGAAAACTTCAAAGGCCCTTTTCTCAGTTTAAGTGTTTGCGTAGTTGCTGCATTTTGCATGGACCTGTTGTGAAAAATGAGAAACTGTAAAAAGTAACAATTCTTTGTCAAAGTTTTTTACCGCATATATGCATTGTATATGTACAGAATTTGGGTAAGTTGTGACATTTGTTGAAATTTTCAAAAAACAGCTTCTCGCCCTGACACTGCAGAATGTGGCCCTCATTTATCAATGAACTTTAGAAACCAGCGCAGATCTAATTGCAGGAATCATCTTATGACAGGGCTCACATATGATTTATGAAATGTGCGTATCAATCACTCCAATTAAGTAAGGATGAATGGGTTTTGATAATTGTGGTGGATGTGTTGTGGTGACAAGCGTAACACCACTATGTGTTCTCATTTTAGAGGCTTCACCCCTAGAACTCATGACACTGAGCATAATACATAATTCCTCCAAACGACATTTTTTCCGACCTTGAGATATCCACATTAACATTGCAAGTCCAACTGATCCAGTTCATTTTGGCAGTCAGAAAAGGAAATCGGAAAAGTACAATGGGGATTATGCGTAACAGACTTTATTTTGCAAACAGAACACATTATGTGCTACTACCAAATGCATTTACTACAAAAACCACACAATTCATCCCAGTTGTTACTGAAAAAAATCATATGTTCATTGAAGGATAGCATATTCTATAGGCCTGCTGCCAAACAGAACTCATGATTTATTCATGCCATGATTGTGGCACTTTCCAAAGTAAACTTTTTTCAACGAAAGTAATTCTGTCTACATGATGGGTATCCTAAGCCATTGAATGTTAAAGGGACACCAGGCAACGTTTTCGTGTTAATTACTCATCTTCGTAAGTCGGTATATGGTTAAATGACTCATTACAGGGCGAATGAAGACTCTCTCGCCCGCCCCTACTGCCTGTAGGTAGAAGATCCCGCTTGCAAGTTCAGTGTATAGACCCGCCGACCGAAGCAGGATCAGTTTACATCCTGCATCCACAGCATAGAGGGAGGCTAACAAAACGCTATGTTATTGTTGCAAACATATGTATGGCAGAGCCGGCGAAGAAGCAGCGAAAACCCTTGACGGAAGATGCAAAGAAAAGGAAAAGAGCTTCAGACCGAGCGAGGGGGAGTTTCGTAGAGAAAAAGCATCAGGCTTGCCTGGTGTCCCTTTAAGTCAACATAACAGACTACATTACAGAAACTAGCCCAGGCTACAAAAAGGAAACATCTTTGGTCCAATAGACTATGTTCAATGAGTATTACTCTCTACGTTCCTAAACCTCAGCTAATTTACTATGCTGATTTACTAAAACCATACTGACATACACACACATTGTATTTATCTATTTAAATACCGTAACTTGTGACCTTGTGACTTCTGACTGGTTTGCCCTGGAGGATCACATATGATATTCTGTGAAAGGCGGGATCTCAATGGGATCCTATGATTGCTCGGAGTATACTTCATTTAAATGCAGAAAAGAGCAACGGAAGTCTTTCAGAATGGATGGCAGTCAGAAATTAAAGAGACGTGTGACATATCTTATAAGGACGACTGGAAGATTTGACAAAGAGACTGGACTACTGGAGTACCGTGACATACTTATCAAATAGTTGGAGTATGGAGAAAGCATGGCAGTTTAGGTAACAATTATACGTAAAAAGGGATGCATGTACAGTAACAGTGTGCCCCATTTAATCATTTAGAGTGCACGTCATAACTTTTATAGCAGACTAAATTTGATGAGCTATGTTAGTGCGCTAGTATTTATCTAAAGAGCTAGCTATCTAATTGGGATGTACCTGAATCCGAATACACCTGTCATTTCCCTCTACCCAAGTAGCCTAATTGAACTGCACTATTCCTTATCCAACACTGCCACCTACTGGTTTGAAAAATACAACAACATGAGTTTCCCTGAATGCTACAGCATCTTGGAATAATCAAAAAAAGGACAAATCATGGGAGGAATTCCACACCACACACACATAGGTGAATGGCCAGCATAGCCATACCATTGGTAAAGCAATAGTCATGATAGTGATTGAGGCGAAAAATTCTATGATTTCCAGGATAAGACACGCCCACCTCCGGTTTCATATCCAAATACAAATACAGATACAGATAATTTTGTGGGTTGAACAGATAAAGTTACAAATACAGATAATAGTGACTCTGTGCATCCTTACTATCTTATATTATGATAATGTGATGCTAACTAGCTAACTCAAACAAGCTGTGCTTAATTTTAGAGCAGCATGCTAATTTTGTAAAATTGGGTATTATAACATTAGTTAACATATTTTTGTTAGAATATTGTCTGATCTGTGCCTCCCATGTTTTTAAAAGCACAAACCTCCAGTGGTATAATCACATAACTAGGAATTGAGTTCTCATTAGCTTGGTATGGCTTAATTTCAATTGTGAACCATTATGTTCCACGAAGCCTTGTGCTGTATACCATAGCAAACCAGTAAAGCTTTGATTTCTCCACACAACAAGCAGGGAAGGTGGTTTGTCATGCAATAGCATGAGACTCTTCCTTTGCTCTGACATATCCTTTGCTCAGAAGATTTATATATGACAGTTATACATAACTGATGTGAGTCATAGAATATCCTGAACAGGAGAAACTATAGCTTGTACAAGATGTAAACTTAAAATAACTGTCTGAGTATCCAACCCATAAAAAAGTAGCAGTCATATCTCAGTGCTTGTAAATACAATACCCATGGTATATCACTTCAATTGTTAAGAAGCCAGAAATATTATTTTTCCTTTACAAAATGCCATGTGTACAAACCATTAAGACCACATTGTAAGTTTTTACAATTTATACACTTTATATTTATACACTTTAAGTTAAGTTACTTATACAATACAATGTTATTGTTATATCTAAAAAAATACAATAGAAAGCTCCAACTAAAATCTTTTCTTTTGAGGTGTTACACATTTCTTTGTCAAATTTCCTTTCCATCCTGTCTGCCTGCATTCTTTGCCCCCAGTGAAGCAGTTCAGTGGTCAAGGGAGAATTAGTGGTCCAGGAAATTATGAATTATGGAGTATTACCACGTACTACCACCTATGTAGAAGTACCAGAACAGACCTTCCTTATGATTGTGTATCAGTTACCACAGGGCCAATAGCATGGACAACAGCTAATAGAAATAATTTTGACTGATTTCTCATTATTGAAGGAGTGTAATGTAACATAAAAATGTTTCACACCATTAGTGCTATTTCACAATTTTCAATCACTCCAGGTCTGAGAAAAAACAAAAAAATCATTCATTCAGTTACCTTAAAGGAACACCAGGCAACGTTTTCATGTTAATTACTTATCTTCGTAAGTCGGTATATGGTTAAATGACTCATTACAGGGCGAATGAAGACTCTCTCGCCCGCCCCTACTGCCTGTAGGAAGAATATCCCGCTTGCAAGTTCAGTGTATCGTACCCGCCGACCGAAGCAGGATCAGTTTACATCCTGCATACAGCACAGAGGCAGGCTAACAAGATGCTAGCGATTGTTGCAAACGTGTGTATAATGGCAGAGCCAGCGAAGAAGCAGCAAAAACCCTTGACGAAAGATGCAAAGAAAAGGAAAAGAGCTTCAGACCGAGCAAGGGGGGTTTCGTAGAGAAAAAGCATCAAGCTTGCCTGGTGTCCCTTTAAAGGAACATGACATTTTGGGACATAGCTTATTCACTGTATCTCCCAGAGTTAGATAAGTAGATACATACCCTTCTCGTCTCTGTGCGCACAGTTACTTGGTCTGACACACCCACCGCTAGACTAGCTTAGCACAGGTGCCTCAAAGTGGCCGGCTCCAATTAGCTTACAGCTCCCAATAGTGACAAAAGAACTCCAAAAAAGCACTGCTCCTTGGGATTTGCAAAAGTAACACTGGAGCTTTTCAGGTGCTGCATGCAAATCACTCCGCCCAAGTAGCATTGCTTGAATGTGAACATAGTATGTATATGCTTACAAAATGGCCGTGTCTCATTTTACATTGTTATTTGGCACACAGCATGTAAATAGGAAAATGTTGGGAGTTCTTTTGTATCTATGGTACTTATTTAACTCTGGGAGATATGGTGAATAAGCTATGTCCCAAAATGTCTTCAAATTTCTTTAAAGAGGCTATTTGCCCTGTTGTTTTAGTGTCACAGTGTTGCAATGTTAAAAGGTACTGTGAAAAATAATAACATTTTGTTTGTTTTTGTGGGGGACACTGCAAAAGGGGCTGACTGGCTGCAGTAGGGTAGGGGCTTGCCTAAATCCAAGTTGTCTGGCTCAGACACGCTGTAATGCACAGGCAGGTAGGTCTCAGCTTCTTCAGTGCCACTGGTCCAGAGCTTGGTGGTAGAGGAATCCAACATATCTGAATGTGTGGTCAGCTCTGGCCAAAGTTGCTGTCATTCAGGGTGGACACCCCACTGCTAGAACTGCCTGATAATGTGGAATTACTGCCATCCAGGCCTGATTGAGTACTGGTGTGCAATGCAGGTATAGGGTGCAGGAGTGACTACAAGGGAAAAAGAGAAAAAATGAAGTGAGACCATAATGGTGTATGAACAAAGTATCCACTTTTCCTGGCTTGAACATTTCTACATTCAGTAACCCTTCCTTTTACAGTCCCCTAATTACTAGGTATTTACCTAGTAAGTACGTGGTAAGTTTTGGTACATTATTAGGTAATTACCACAGGTAACATGAGGGTAAATACCATCATGTGATGTCATACCGTCATGTCATTTCTACATTCAGTAACCCTTGCTTTCATCAACCCTAGGAAATCACTACACAGCACCTAACCACGCAACATAATGACTTTTTTTTAGACTTTTTTTTATTATTATTAGACAATCTTATATCGTAATATCCCACGTGAAAACGTCCGTGAATAGTTGGCCTCTGGAATTTTCAAAATTGTCTCGGGGAACCCAGCCCGAAACCAGCTTTTTTTTTTTTTTGCACCTCCACTTTCAAACTCGTTCCAGCGCTGGCAGCCTGCCATCTATTGCTCCGATAATTACATCAATATTTCACACCTCTCTTCTCTCTAGCACTGTATCTCCATCCTTTAAAACTGCTATTGTCAGACCAACGCTGAAAAAACCTGGATTGGATTCTGACAACTTCAACAACTACAGGCCTATTTCCAACTTGCCTTTTCTCTCCAAAGTTCTTGAGAAGATAGTGGCAACTCAACTCCAGGATCACCTGAAGGACAATGACTTCTTTGAGCCATTCCAGTCTGGATTTCATCCTATGCACAGTACTGAAACGGCTGATTAAGATTAGAATGGCAGCACCATCCCTTGCTCCAACCAGGTCAAGAGCCTTGGTGTCATACTGGACAATACAATTTAATTTAGTGCGCACATAAACAGAATGTCTCAAAGTGCCTTTTTCCATCTAAGGAACATTCCCAGTGCTCACTCAGCAGAGTGCAGAAGTCCTTGTAAATGCGTATGTGATCTCCCGCCTTGACTACTGTAATTCTATCTTGTCTGGAATCCCTAATAAGCTACTCCATCGGCTCCAACTGAATTCTGCAGCTAGGATTATAATAGGCTCCAAATCCACTAGTCATATAACACCATTGCTTATGCAACTGCACTGGCTTCCAGCTGCCTACAGAATAAGTCCTGCTCCTGGCATACAAGGCCCTACACAATTATACCCCCACCTACTGTACCTCACTGATCTCCTGGAAGTTTGCACCCCTGCCCGCTCACTGAGATCCTCCTCAGCAGGCCTACTGCATGTACCTAGTGTGAACCTCAGCACCCTGAGAGGCTTTCAACTACATCGCCCTCAATTACTGACTTTAAAAACAGACTTAAAACCTCTTCAAGATGGCTTATGGACTGGACTGACTGACTGACTTTTACTTTTATTTTATTTTTTATTTTTCATGTTATGAGATGACTATAATTTTAACAACCTTTTTGTTTGTGAAGTGACCTTGGGTGTCATGAAAGGCGCTTTAAATAAAATGTAGGGCAATTCCATGCAAAGGTCATCCTTACCATGGAAAAAAAAGTTGTGCATATGCAAATAGAACTGTTGTTAAAATCTTCATTTAGATCTATATTTTATTGTTTGTAACTGATCTGATTGAATTTGATGGAGAATGACACTCTTTTTACATCATAAATATGATGTGCAACCATACAGAAACAACATTTTTCACATGGTAATATTATACATATTTAAAAAGTGGATAAATGGACCCAAGGTTCAAACAAATTGTGTCATTTGACAAATTCCAGATTGACAAGGGAATGGTAGAGCAATGTCTATGCTCAGCTTGCCTTTAAGAGCACAGCTCCTTACATTTGTAAGGCTTTTGTTTTTAAGTCAGCAAGTTCCATGGCCATGTCACATCCATAACGTTTTATAGGAAAAGTTTATGCTACACATACAGTGTTGATGCGACAATGTCCATAGTGTCTGTGCAAAGCTGATTTATATCAATGTAAAGTGTGATGACCAAATTGTGCCCCTTTCTTACTTTTAAAACCTTTAATGGTGCGTTATGGATGTGACGTTATGGATGTTACATAATGTGAATTTACAAGATTGGGAACTTTATTATACCTCAAAGCCGATAAAACGTCTGTTCTGGTGGCATGTCAGTTTCAACGCATTTCAACTGAAGTGAAGTGTGAAGTGAAGACTTTTAGCACTTTTACATCCCTCACCCTATGCTACAGACCTTTTATTTATTTTCTTATTTCATCACACGTCAAAACACACACACACACACACACACACACACACACACACACACACACACACACACATATCTGACTTTCTCCAACTTTTGCACATCTCCATAGAACTTTTTATTTATTATTTTTGATTTCTCCTCCATCTACCCATGTCCTTGATTGCCTAGCCTTTCTGCCCCCCCCCCCCATCCCCAACACACACACACAAATCACACACACTTACATCATCACTGTCATCACCTCACATACATACAGCACACTGCTTGCTACAGTAAGCCTCCTCTACTTGCTGCACACTGCCCCCCCCCCCCCCCTCCCTACATACACAGCACATTGTCTTCTTCAACACACATCCTCTACTTGCTGCACACTGCCCCCCCCCCCTCCCTACATACACAGTACATTGATCTTCTTCAACACACATCCTCTACATACTTACAGCACACTGCCCCAACCTACCCACACACACACTACACACACACACACACAGTCACTGCTACACTCCCCTCCCGCCCACACACACATCATAATCACTCACATACATCATACATACAGTAATCTGCTTGCAATAGTAAGTCCCTTCACCATACTTGCAGTACACTGCCCCCCCCCCTCTCCCCTACATACACAGCACATTATTTCATCAGGAAGCTTCTCCAACACACATCCCCAACATACTTACAGCACACTGTCCCCCCCCCCCCCCCCCCCCCCCAATACACAGCACATTGTCTCATGAGGAAGCTTCTCCAACACACATATTGCACACTGCCCTCTCCCCACATACACAGCACACTATCCCATCTCCCTTGTCATCCCCCCAACACACACACCAAGACCCCTGGCAGTTGGGTTAGCCCCTTGAGCCGTGGATCTGCCCAAGGTTTCTTCCTTGGTAAGGGAGTTTTTCCTTGCCCCTGTTGCTCTTGGGTGCTCCTTGTTTAATTTTTCATGATTACTATTTCAATTGTTTCATATCAAAATTCACTACTTAATTATGTGTTTTATGTAGTTTGTCGAGGACTGGCTCAGACACGTCACATCCATAACGTGAAACCGTCACATCCATAACGCCAGTTTTTCCTACATAATGCATTACGAAAATGAAGCATAGTTTCAAAAACACACTTTTTGTGTTCATTCAAGTCTCCTTCATGCTACATATATCATAGTTTCGGCAGTTTCCTTCAAAATTCACAGAGTTTGTAGGAAACCTGTAATCTCTCACAAAAGTGTGTCCATTTCATGTCACATCCATAACGCTGATAAAATGCCTTGTATTCTTAGGATGAAATTGATTATATGAAATTTGAGGATTTCTCAGTATTCAGAGGACAGAGGTTACATTAAAAGTTATGCAAATTAATTCACTGATACTAATTTTGCCCCCACTCTAAGGCATTTTGTTTACCAATATGAATCCAATTGTCACGCTGGAACTGCCCTGTATTATTATTATTATACGCCAGGCACTGGCTAGTCATGGCAGAGCCAGGGAAAAGTAGCAGAAAGCATGTAAACCATTGAGCGAGAAGTGTCATAAAATATAAGCTGTAGGGGTAGCTCTGTTTAGACATTGTTTTAGAATAAAATAAAGAACTGCTTTGGACTATATTTTATTGTTGTTTTATTGTTTCACTCATTGTGTAGAGGTTCAATTGGATTGTTAATACTTGTTACTAATACTAGTTAGTAAACTACTCATTAATTGAATATGAAAAGCACTCCACTTTAGAACAGGGAGCATATTCTCACTTATAATGGATTAATTCATATGTATTTAGGCAGTATTAACAGTCGTAGCTTTGCATTTCATTCTACAAGAACAGACCATGCTATTTGGGTGTTGTTAATGGAGAACTGCTTTTGGAACTGCTACATAATAAGGCCAGAACTATGCATTGCCTGTTATGATCAGAATTTGTGTCCTACTGCCTCCTAATTTACCAGTAACAATCAGTAGTTAGGAAGTAATATCTGCTTAAATCTTAGTTATTGGTCTGTTAAGGGTGGAATATGGTCATGCCTTGTAAATTATTAATTAACGAGTGATAACTGCTAATTAACTCATTGAATGCCAAGCTGTTTTCGGGAGCTTTGTCCTAGAGTGCCAGCAACCTAGACCATTGTTGATGATTTTTGTACAGCCACAGCATATTCTGTGTTATAGCTATGAACACATACAAAGGCTCGTTTAAAAGGTGAGACTTTAAGCTCTCGGTGGGTGCAAACCGTGTATTTCTACACGCCTCTGTTCCTCAGAAATCCTAAGTTAAACAGTGGCTAGTTTTCATCAAAATCGCTGTTTTTTTCTAGAAATGGAGATATAACGTCTTCATGAAATATGAAGTGTTGCCTGTTACTTACTTGTGTAAACCTTCCGGGAAGTGATCAGCGAGACCTGGCGAGACTGCCACTTAGTGATAGACTCACGAAAATGGCCTGGTTTTGACCTGACGTGCATGCGTCACTGATTCGACCCAAAGCGGCAACCGAGTTATGATAAAATGTCCAGATAAAATGTTTGTTTATTTCACCTCTCCGTTTTGAAATATGTGTTCCGTATTGCTGTCATGTACCACCTTGAATTCTATCAAACATTTAATAGTGTGTTGATGGTAGAAGCATTTTAGCTTGCAGAACAGTGCCATATTCATCAAAAATGCTATTGATTCGCGCTACGGTAACTCATCTCGACAAGGTAGCTCATCTCGACACCAGGTGTCAGAATAGCTATGAAGTAAAAGTATTCTAAAACCTCACAACCGCGACCAGACATGAATGCTTTGCGAAGGTTTGGAACAGCTGGCAACGACGTGCAACATCTAATTCACACTGCTGCAACGGTTTCGTCTCGTCGCGAATCTGGTATGAATTGGCTTTAACAGGCTACATTAAGGAAAGTAGGCTACAAATGTGCAGGAAAAGTCTTAGGTCCAAGATATTCCATGGTTTTAACTCCTCAACTTTCCAATCCTCCGCCGATTTACTGCTGCACCGTTCTATGCCACTTCAAAAACTTGTGTGCACGAGTTGAGACTTGAGATGTGAGATTTGAGCGTAGCCACCACCCACGTTCAAATTGCTAAATGCCATGCTTTGCGTGGAAATGAGTGTACGCCTGTCCTATGGCTGTTTTACGAAGGTCTTTGAAGAGCTCTTTCATGAGATGTTTCTTGTGTGACACCTTGGTAATGAAAAATGTTTTTTTTATAGCTCATCAATATTTACTAAACCAGCTGATATGACTGGAGGTATATTTATTTTCTAACTTTCTAACTTACATATTTCAGCTGGTTCCTTTTCTTCCTTTGCCTTGATGTACTGTTTTTTCTTTTTTTTCCTGCCTCATTTCACTTTATTACACAACTTTACTTATGGACTTTAATGTTTGGATTTCTTTATATGTGTGGGTTTTTTGAGTCAATACTAATGTCTAGTGAAAATTTCATGTGAATAGCCTCATTGGAAATATACTTACAAACTGAAAAAAATGAATGACGCATTCAATACTTGTTTCTCTCGCTGAATGTTTGAGTTGGAAAGTTGCATCTGCCTTTCATGTTTACATTTGAAATGTGATGCACAGCTGAATGTTATGGTATAAAGAAGTCAGTGCTGATGTAAGCATACAGATAAAGGAAAAGACAGGTCTTGGGTTTTCATATCAATAATGTCCAAATAAATATGAAATTTGTAAATACAGTATGTAATTTACCTTTAATATTGGATGATGTGTTGGATCAAATTCTTCACTTGCCCTTTTATTGTTTGTCACTTGAATATATTAACTTTCAACTTGCAACTTTTGTGTATATGTGTATGCACTGACCAGGAGGAAGGTTGCGAGGGGGTACTGGGGGTGCCATCACATTTCCCACATGGGTGAACAGAAATGGCAGTGTCTCTCGAGTTCCGCTGTCCAAACTCCAGCTGCTAGGCGCAGTGAGGACTAATGAAGAAAGAGATTCTTAATGACAAGCATAGTGGAAATATACAGAGTTAAAGCAGACTTTCAGTGTGGCATTAATAATAATAATAATAATAATAATAATAATATATGCCTTGTAGAGTGCTTTATCACATACTCAAAGTGCAATGTAGGATAAAAAAAATCAGTCAAGTTTAGTCAAGAAAGAGGGGGAAGAGCCATGTAGGGTTTTGAAGGTAAGGAGAAGGACTTTGAAGTAGATCCTCTGTGGGACAGGGAGCCAGTGGAGGTCTTGTAACACTGGGGTAATGTAATGGTGGGAAGGGGTGGATGTGAACAATAGAGCAGCTGAATTTTGAACGTGTTGTCATCTGTTGAGCAGGTGAGAGGGGAGACCACTGAAGAGAGCATTGCAATAATCCAGCTGGGAGGAAATGAGGGCATGGGAGGAAATGAGGGCTCAGTATCAGAGTGGGAGAGGAGTGTAGATGTTGATTTGAGACTCAAATGAAATGGAGTCTAATGGTATGTTTCCACCGAGCGGTACTGTTTGGTATGCAATTACTTGCGTTTCCATTGTCAGAATTTTTAAATGTTACCAAAACAACTGACCCGTACTGTACCATTTTGTGGCACCCTTCCTTTGGGGTACCAAGCGTAATGGTAATTTTGTGAAATTCCATAGGGGGCGCTACAGCCACCACATATCAATATCTCAGGTGCTGATGACAGTGGCTGAGTCCATCAGGTAAGCTCAGCTAAACTCAGTTCAGCTCAGCTCTGATGCCTGCTCTCGGCACCAGAAACTAACAAGGCAGACCATCTCCTTTATTAAGGCTGGAGAAGCCCAGGCCACAGCAAAGGGCTTTGTCAGGTCTCCTAGCAACTGCCCATGACTTGCAGCTGAGGGTTGACCTGGAGAGGTGGCTCAGGTTCCCAGAGGCCATCACAATGACTACACTAGGCCAGACATGGTCATCCTGTCAATGTCAACAAGACAGGTGGTAATTATGGAGCTTACTTTCCCCTGGGAGGACTGGATAGAGGACATAACAGAGAGGAAGCAAGGCAGGTACACCAACCTCGCAGACAAGTGTCGCAGACAAGGTGTGGAGGATGTGGTGCCTACAGAGGATTTGCAGGGCAAACCCTCTGCAGGGCATACCATCTCTTAGGCCTTGTAGGTGCCTACAAACAGCAGGGCATCAGTCGCAGCACTGAGGCAGCCAAAAAGGTATCAAGATGGATATGGCTAAAGAGGAGCGAATTTTGGAATTGTGCTGCTCAGACACAAGTCGGAGTCTGATCGGCCCCAGCTGGGTCGCCAGATAAGGGTGTATGATGTTTTGAGACCCGAAACACCCAATTACTCACTGAACATGTGAAACATCACTGAAGGTGTGCATCACAAGATGTATTTAGGAGATAGACATTGTTACAGTTTAAAAAGGCTTTTACAGTATTGTGCAAAGGAAAAAATACAAAAGTAAAACATAGGAAACACACTTTGGGGAGGGCTGTGCACCACTGTAAGCTATATTCACTATATACATTTTTCTGTACATCCTATCCCTATGAGGTCTGGACTCTGGCTGGGCCACTCTAAAATGTTGACATTGTCCTCTGTTAACAAATTCTTGCCTTGTTTGGCTGTATGTTTTGGGTCATTGTATGGTTTAATGGTCCAATGACGCCTATTGGGGCAGGTCTCTCGGTCTCCAGGTCCCCCTGGTTGAAAAACATCCCAAAAGAATAATTTTCTTACCCCCACAATTGAAATGGACATGGTATGGTATCATTGGGTTTTAATGCTTCTTTTTTATGCTAATCTCAGGCCATGTCCCTGGATCAAAAAAGCAAAAGCTAAATCCTTTGTCTTGGTGTGCCCATATAAGGTTTAGCTGAGTTGTGCATGTTTGAAGAAGAGTGATCCATGATCAGCATCCAAGATGACCAAGTGATCCATTTTGGGATGGAGTGAAAATTTCAACCACCAAAACACCATCCCCAATGTGGAGAACAAAAAGTGTTAGTTTTGGGTGTTTTTTAGACAATGTGACCTGGTGAATTTCCCAAAGTAAACAGTAACACTAAAACAAGGGGCTAAATTGAGATTTTTGGTGGAAAAGATCAGGCAGTCTGCCGAGAGACCTGCCCCAATAGGCGGCATTGGACCATTAAACCACACAATGATCCAAAACATACAGCCAAACAAGGCAAGAAATGGTTAACCGTGAACAATATCAACATTTTAAAGTGGCAGAGCCAGAGTCCAGATCTGTCAAAAAAAATGAGCACAAGGCCAGAGTGAAGGCAAATGATTGTCCTGACTCAAAACCCAGATTGCTATTAAAAAGGTGGGGTCTACAATCATTGTGGAGACATGGAGAGGCTTGGTAGGTATTATAAGGTATTATTACTGCATTCTTTTAGAGCGCCTTGAGCACTGGGTTGGAATTTCAGGTACTGCACTGAAATGGTTTGCTTCCTTCTTAGCGGGAAGACCCTTTTCAGTTTCTTTCAATGATACTTCATCTGCCCCCTTATCTTATGGTGTTCCACAGGGATCAGTGCTTAGTTGTATTTTATTCTCACTGTACATGTTGCCACTCAGTCAAATTATGAAAAAGCATGGTATATCCTATCATTGCTATGCGGATGATACACAACTGTATCTCCCACTTAAATGTGGTTCCTCTGGTGCTCTAAACCCATTGCGTGATTGCCTAAAAGAGATTAAACTATAGATGTCCACCAATTTTTTAAAACTGAATGAATCCAAAACAGACATTCTATTTTTTGGTTCACATGAAGCTGCAAATAATGCAATTAGTGAACTAGGGTCTTTTGCCAGATATGTAAAACCTTATGCAAGAAATCTTGGCTTTCTACTTGACCCTGATTTTAAATTGGAGAAACAGATTAATGCTGCTATCAAGTCATCTTTTTACCACTTTAGAATCTTAAGTAAAGCCAAAACTATTTTTTCTTTCAAAGACTTTGAGATATTGATTCATGCCTTTATTTCATCCTGCCTGGACTACTGTAACTCTCTTTATTTTGGTGTCACTCAGTCCACTCTATCCCGACTTCAGATGGTGCAAAATGCAGCTGCAAGGCTGCTCACCAAGTCTAAAAAGACACAACATATTTCTCCAGTTTTGAAATCCCTGCAATGGTTACCAGTGAAATAGTAGATTAGAGTAGATTACAAAATTCTTCTTTTTGTCTTTAAAGCTTTAAATGGACAAGCTCCCCAATACCTAAGTGAGCTTGTACACTTTCACTGCCCTCCCAGAACTCTGAGGTCCTCAGATAAACTACTGCTCTCAGTACCTCAGAGTCATCTAAAAAATAAAGGTGACCATGCTTTTTCAGTAGCTGGGCCCAAGTTGTGGAACAACCTGCCTTTTCACATTAGATCCACACCAACTATTGGTGCTTTTAAAGCCAAGTTAAAAGACATATGCTATCAATGGCTTTTAAATGAAGTGTAGAATGTAATTATATAGGCTATATGTAAATATTATTTTTGTTTTATTTTCCTATTGTGTTTTTTTTTTATCTTTATTCATTTTGTCTTCTATTATCTACTTTTCTACTTATCTACTTGAGCACTTTGGGCAACCACAGGCTGTTTTAAATTGTGCTATAAAAATAAACTTGACTATATGACTATGACTATAAGAACCATTTTGAGAGTTGTGGATGCAAATGAAGATGTTTCTATTGATTATTTAAAAAGGGTATGAATAATTTTGGACATGCCATTTTCATAAAAATGTTAAAAAAGATAAAAACACTTTTTTTGATTCCATGTTTCTACCACATTGTCCTACAACCTTTTGGCACGTGGCAGTGCCATTTTCAGACAGAACAAACATTGGTCAAGAGAAACTCAACAGTAAATCAATATTTGCCAGGGGTATAAATAATTTTGTTCTTAACTGTATGATTTCTCAGAATGTTAATACAAATAATGGCTAATTTGCATATTTATACATACAATTTCTGAAAAATTGCAATACAAAAAATATTTGTCTTTATGTATGTAAACAACTGGACAGGTTTCATGGTGATATCTATTAGTTACAAAAAGATAAAAAACACTTTTTTTGATTCCATGTTTCTACCACATTGTCTTACAACCTTTTGGCATGTGGCAGTGTCATTTTCAGACAGAACAAACATTGGTCAAGACTAGAAACTCAACAGTAAATCAATATTTGCCAGGGGTATGAATAATTTTGTTCTTAACTGTATGATTTCTCAGAATGTTAATACAAATAATGCCTAATTTGCATATTTATACATACCATTTTTGAAAAATTGCAATACAAAACATATTTGTCTTTATGTACAGTATGTAAACAACTGGACAAGTTTCATGGTGATATCTATTAGTTACAATTTTGACCCTATTCACCTGTGGTGATTGCCTTTTGATCAAATATGTTTTTGTGCTTTATGTGAAAATTTGCTAATTTTTTGTTGGGCTTTTAGGCTAAAATCAATAGACCAGTTGCAAGTCCCTAACAACCGCTGTTAAAGACGAACTCAGAGGACAAGCAAACCCAGAGCCATATAGTAAGACATTAAAACAAAGACGCAAGGTTTTGTTGTGATGTGTCAGTTCAAAGCTAAAAATGTTTAAAATGCCAATAAAGTAGGCTATTGTTCTATCTTCATATAAGCCTAAAGACATTTGGATACAAAGCATGCATTATGAAGTTACAAAGTTATGCCACAAATGTTATCTTCATGTGCAAGAGGAAAAACTGAAATTATATAGTTTTATGTAGTATTAAGTAACATAGGCTACATTAGCAATGTGTTTTATCAACATATTCCTCAGCATATAGTTTCTATGTTCCGTTTCTATGCTAAGTGAGAACGGAGGCTACAGTGGGTCCCAGTTAAGTTTGGACGGGTTCCTTCATGAATCACGCACCCCATTTTGTCAGCAGAAATGGCACAAACTGCAGTTGACACAAACAACCACAAGGTGTCACTTGGGAGTTCTGCCACTACTATTTTTGATGCGACTTGACTTAACTGCTCTCATGACGCAGTGAGTGATTACAGTACCAAACATATGATAATACAATAGCGTGAGTTTATATATATTATACCCTATTTGTCACGGTTACTTATAGATTTGATAGTGTAACTGATAAGCGCATGAGACTTTCAGCGGGGGCACGGGAACTTAAATTGATCACGGTAGTTTAAGCTTACACTTAAACAGACAAAACATTCTAATATGAAAATGTAGATGCAATTGTTGTAAAATGGTGCAGCTCCTTTAAGAATGCCCCAAAAAATATATCAAAGCACCTTTTGCATTTGAATGTAGCACGATTTTTTTTTAAACAGCTGGACAAATGATTTAGCTAATTGATTATAGCCTGCACACCAGCAATTGTTGAACATTTACCTGTACAAGACAGTAGCCCAGCCTAACAAGCATGTTGCATGTTGTAGGCCTACTGTAGAAATTTCACTTAAATTGCAACCGCAACATGCCTGCTTGCCGACGTTCAAGCGACAACGAAAAAGATATCAAAGCAAGAGGGTTGAGTCTGAATGACACAGAGTTCAGACTCATATTGCTCCTCATAACCATCTATAAAAAAAAGTGTTTTTTCTTTTCTTTTTGAGCACGTCCGAATCCCAGGACATAACGCACTGGACCTTATAATAGGCTCGAGATATAATTCCAAAGGGGGCAGATAGGGGCCTACTGCACTTAAAACTTAAAAAGATTGAACGAAGCTTCCCGAAATTTGAAATTGCGATAAGTGACTGGCATCGGGTGAAGCTTTTCGAAGTTGAACAGGCTATTAAAAAAAGGAGAGACTGGGCTCTCCCTTCTATGAATTGAAAAAGACGTTATGCTACCTGCAAACTTTCATTGCTAAGTTTGCGGCAAAGCAAGACAATGTTTTTTCTGAGTCAGGATATGGCGAGTCAGTGTCATTTATTTGTCCAATGCCTACAGACCAGTTTCCATAGTGCACATCTTATCAACAGTTTGAATGTCGTGTGTGTTTCTGCTCATTGACAAATACCGTTAAGCACAATGATTCATGCCCAATTAATTTCCCGTTAGGAGGAATAGTGTTCGCCTTTGTTACACTATTTGGTTTCGTGATGTAGCCTATGATAAACACCATATGGCCAAATATGTGACTCAGCTAATGTTATAGGCTATACAATTTCCCCACAGACAAGACAAGCTGGTGTAGCTTATTAGACTAGGCTACTAAAATGCACCGACGGTAGCCTTGGCTATGTGTAAAGTAAGCTATCGCATGATTTCATGCACGTAAGTTCATGCATCTGTCAAGTTCGCAGAGGGCCTTGCACCATCTGTCGGGTTCGCACAGGGCCTCGCACCCCCTTGCGACGGCCCTGCAGCTCCTCCTAAGACAGCGAGGAAAAAGTTAAAATACGCGATAAACCCGGGAAAAGTTGACAGGTTTGTTTCGGTCCCGGTGATTATTTGTGAAATTGTGCAAACGACAGCCTTTTCAATGCATTTCAAGGAAGGTGTCGTAGCATGCAAGCTCCCAAATTGACCCAGTAGCCTACAGAAGGCATCAATAAATTGTTGGGACTGGGGAGGGTCGTGCGTTTTTTCTCAATCACTTTGGAGGGTCATAAAAAAATTTCTTACTGGCGAGGGTCACGTCTTTTTTGACTAACGCTCCCAAAACTCCTCCGGTAGCCCCTTAAATAAATAACGAACAATCCCTAATTGATTATAGCTGTAGGCCTACACCAGCAATTGTTGAACATTTACCTGTACAGGACATTGACAGTAGCCCAGCCTAACAAGCAGATGTTGCAAAAGACGCAATTAATCAGAAATAAATAATGTAATCTGCATCGCTTTATTTAACAAACTGCAAGCAACAAGGGGGTTGAGTTCGCTGTAAGCGAAGAGCAGAGCCTATCTGTTAAGGCACTCGATAGGCTATATGGTAACGAGCTGTGTGCTTCTGGAAAGACAATAGAAGATGCTTTCTGAATAGCACAGCGAAGACGGCTCTGGTCATCCCATACCCTCCCCCCACTTCCTGTAGCCTATCATTATGACTTGTTGCCGTTTTGGGACATTAAGCTTTTTCACGTTAAGCCCCCCTCTCCCACCCCCTTCTTTCACAAGCAGTGGGG
The DNA here is from genome assembly GCF_018492685.1 of Alosa sapidissima. Taxonomy (NCBI): domain Eukaryota; kingdom Metazoa; phylum Chordata; class Actinopteri; order Clupeiformes; family Clupeidae; genus Alosa; species Alosa sapidissima. The sequence continues at coordinate 549,641 of NC_055960.1, forward strand.
GAGCGCGGGCACAAAGTAACACTTTTTGGTAGACGAAGGAGGGTTCTCCGCGCTTCTGTCGTTTGGCGACAATCTGGTGCAACCAGGCCAAGACAGATATTTTAGAGAGGAGGAGAGACGCCGGTGCAGCTCAGATGTCTTCTTAATTTTCTTTATTCTTTAGTAAAAGGTGCAGAACATTATTAAACTTTGACTAACGTTTCGATGTGTCGATGTTTTTGACTAACTAACATCGAAAAGTTAGTCAAAGTTTAATAATGTTCTGCACCTTTTACTAAAGAATTAAGAAAATTAAGAAGACATCTGAGCTGCACCGGTGTCTCTAACACTTTTTGGCTTTGGCTAAATATTTCTAAAATCTTTTGAGTTTCACTAGTCACATGTTTTAACAAGGAACACTTGTTATTGAACTTGTGTGTCGAAAATTGACTTTATTTTCCATACGGAGAAATAACATATGCAGAGTCTAACCAAGGTCAATCTTGCCAAAAAAGCCCTCAAACCTGGAAACACATGAGGCAAAAGTGCAAAACATCACAAAACTAACTAAACTAACACGCGCATATTTTTGTACTGCAATCATTGTAGCCCACAGTTGTAACAGCGCGTAACAGTCGTTTTACTCCCCGTATGCGCTCATTATAAACAATGTTTAACGTGTTCCCCAAAACAGCTATCAACTAATCACCAAACGTCTTATAAACAAGTATTGCCAGGAGCAACACCTTGCAAAAAATGATAACAATAGGCCTAGGCCTTTATATGGCTCTGCTCCTGCCTAGAGTCGAACTCAGAACTGCCTGAAAGTTGCAGACCTGTTCTGGAAATACGCGCATTAACCCACTCGACCGTCAGACAACGCTATCTGCTTCGTGTAGGCCTATTGGGTAAGACTAGTGATGGGCAAATGAAGCTTTAGCAAAGTCCTTTTAGGCAAGTCCCTCCACTCGGCGGCCATATACCAACGTTTTATGGGCACTCATCGGGCACAGTCTTTGGGTCGAACTGCGCGTGCGCAAGGCTTCACGACACCAATCTTGCTCCAGCGGCGAGACCACAACACATGATTGGCACGATGTCTTCACAACACACCATATGATTGGCTCAATGTATTCACATCACACCACATGATTGGCTCAATGTATTTACATGTCGACGTTTTGCCGAGGATGGGGTGGGATATGTGTAGACAACGGCCATATTGGCGTGACAAACTAGCCCCATGCATTTCTATGGAGAATTTTTTGAGTGCTGTGTCTCCACATTAGAAAGTCTCTGGCTTTAGTGAACCACTAAACCACAGCAGTGTGAAGCTAGCAACACTAATGAAAAAATTATGTTGAAAAATGTATGTGTGGCGGCCATCTTTTTGCTTTTCAGCTAGTGTCGCTAGGTTCACACTGCTGTGGTTCAGTGGTTCACCAAAGCTTAATTTGCCCATCACTAGGTAGGACTGTAGCCTACACTGGTTGCTGTGGCACAGTCTTGAGTGACCGAATTCGTTTTCCTTTGTCATATGAATGCTGTCATTTTGTTAACATTACTGTTAAGGAGATGCTGTAGGCAAAGGCTATATTTAACCTCGTTAGTGTAGTAAAACAAATCAGAACTATTCACGAGGTTTCTGGGCAGCATATTTATGTTCTGTTAGCAAGCGAACTTCTCATGACTGCCGACAAAGTAGCCTACTGCCAGCTGACGAAGCTCTCATTTTAAAACATTACTGAGAGACAGGCACTGTACAATCAAGACATCTTGCCACTGAATCCAAAAATGTTTAACATTATGTACAAAGCTTATAGGCTACAGTGGACTAGCATGTTGCAGGGGCTGCTAAAAACACAGAGAAACGCACTGAAAACTCGGCCAATCACAGCCCTTGCTGTCGAATGCTCCGCCCGGTTCGACCGTGGAACGCCACAGCGGACTATGCTGCCCCCAAGCGGCTGTAGTTGTACTTACATTTCACCCAGCTGCGTGAATCACCTTGATGGTGAATGAAGTGTCAATTCTTAACTGGGACCCACTGTAACATTAGCCTACATTTCACACAAATGACAAGATGAAGGGTAGAGCCTAAAGTTTAGTTGACTTCATTTGAGTTGATTGTTTTAAGAAAGTGCACATGGCAAGTAACATTATTACAACGTTATGTTTGTGATGGATCGACAAATAGCAACTTATTTTGAGATGGGGCTCAAATATAACATCAGGCTAGGGCCTACATGTAAATTGAGTTCTCAGTGTGGAACGCAACCCCCCAGTCTGTTCTCATGTGAAACGAATGTGATGTCAAAGTTCAAGCACGTTTCATCCAGTCCTTCTAGAGAGGGTTAAAGCGGAGTTGCAGAGTTCACAGTTGCTAGGCTAGCGCAAGTCATCAGTATGTGTTAGCCTGCCACTAAACACAGTCCTACCCACTTCAAAGTACACCCGAGGCAAATAAATTATAACGCCAGACAATCGATGTAAATGTCTGTGTTGACAGAATAGTGTTAGAAATAAAACTACCCTTGCATCACTTTGCAATAGTTATACCAAAGATCCTTGATTACTAGCTCCGCTTTAACCCTCTCTGGTTATACTTTGTTCCCTGAAGTTGGTAGTAGGCATATAAGCAACGGCAGCGTCGGACTGATATTACCTAGGATTCTACCATGTATCCCGATTGGAGTGCGCTTCTCTCGGTGCAGTACTACTAACCAGAGCAAGTATAATTACCGGTGTTCAAAACGGTCTCCACTGATAAATATCACACTTGATAACTTGGAAATAAGGTCCTATGTCCAAAATCCTGATCCCCCCCCTTTAAGTATCTTGCCGCTAAAAAGACACAACACATCTGCCATGTCACCTTTACTCTCAATTTAATTTCAGTTCCTCTTCAAGCGAAACACTTGCTGTTTCCGAATATGGCTATTACTACTGCTGTCGTACACGGTGCAACATGCATTACGCCTACTACAATGTCATGACCAGTACCTAGGGTTGATTAACTGCAGATGCCCTACCCATACACTAGTCCCCAGTATGCAGCATGGTATGCAAGCAGCAGAGCCCTACCAACCAAATGGCCAGAACCTCATCAATTAATGGACTGCAGGTGCTGTTTATTGAGCCCCACACACTACTCCTGTGCTTAGGGATGTAACGATTACCGGTATAATGGTAAACCGTGATAAAAATGTTGACGATAACAATTACCGTTTTCTTTTCAAATATCATAATTATCACGGTTGATTACCACGGTGTGGAAACCGTGTGTTTAATCCTTCTCAGCTTCATCCGAGCCTGCTTTTGACATACAGTAGGCCTGGTACAATGAAACATAACTGGTACCCTACTGATTCTGTTGTTTAATTGATGATTTTAACGGCGATTCAGATTAGGCTACACCTGATTTTAAAAGGTGTAAAATTTTCACCGCAAAACGTGCACTGTATCATGTAGCCACTCTGCGTCTTTTTATGTTCGCGTCCACATTAAATCCATTCCACTCACGTTATCAGGAGAATACAGTAGCCTAAAGTTTTATTTCGAACACTTACTTTGGTCTCACTCATTGGATCCAAATAACAGAAATAGCAAACTTCAAGTAGCCTAATGGTAGTTAAGTAGCCTATCAGTGCTTTCTGAACATATTGAACACACTTTTAAAAATACTGTGATAGTACCGAAAACCGTGATAATTTTGGTCACTATAACGTGAGGTTAACCCTTTAGGCGCCAGAGGTTTTTTTCCGAAACGATCAATTTTGACATCTTCATTTCAAAAGGCTATATCTTAAAAGTGATAAGAGATAGAGACTTTCTGTAAATTAGAGAAATATTAAGGATGACCCAAAGTTTATGTAGAGATTAAATGTTTATATCTAATTTGCATATTATGACGTCATATGGTGGCGGCCATCTTGGATTATAGAATTTTCATGAAAAGTCGCATGTTTGAATGATAAAATGCACCACTTCTTTCCCCCCAAAATGTCCCTCACCTTCTGTATGCTATATTGCACAATACTGAATGCTCAGGTAAATAGTAAGTAGTGAACAAACTGTGTAAATCATTACTAATAAATGGCAGAAACAAACCAAATGCATGTAGCGGTAGACTGGCCTTTTGCTGTAGAGATTTTCCATTTACTACATACAGACATACAGTAGGCACTCTGATTCCATGTATGGGCCACATATATATTATTCAGATGACACACAAACACAAGTAGACAAGACCTGTTTAGTTCAAAAGCTCATTTGCCACGGCAAGGCACAGATCAGGAGTGAGATGACGAGACAAGACAAGAGACAATGTTAGTATTTTTTTTCTTTTTGTTGATGTTTTTTTGTTGTTTTTTTCTTAGCTGACAAAGACACACACATCACAAGGACATGAACACACAAAAAGGAACACATAGTGTACTGTATGTCCTAAATGATCAGGGAAGTAGATAGCAAATCAACAGTGTAAATCATTACTAAATGGCTGACATTTTTTTTTTTATGTAGCAGGCCTTTTGCTGTAGAGATAATGACTCCCTATCCCTATCCATACAGGGCCGGCATTCCCATCATCTTGTGATAGACTATGCATGACCTAATGTGTGTGTGTGTGTGTGGGAGAGGGAGAGAGCGTGTCACCACCTCCACCATGCGAGCAGCATGGCCAGATCTGCCTCGCGCGCGCCGAGTGGAGAGAATTTGCGCAGCTCGGACTAGGCCTACTGTCATTCTCATTGCGACTCCCCACACTGCCACTACGTTCCCCCCTAACTGTCCTATGAGCACTTCGACCTCGTCTAACATACCCAGTGGCATTAGACAAAGGCTCCACCACGTTACTGTCGCCGCGATTGTGGAGAGGCACACGTTCAGAAGACAGAAGCTAGCGCTATGGATATTAGGCTACCTCCAGCCTCGTTCGCCACACCACTAACACCCTGCTAACTTCCCGATGAACACTCCGAACCTGTGAAACATTATTCCCACCAGTGACATTGGGCAAACGATTCAACGTTTGTGCTTGGTGTAACCTAAACTATGGAGTAAACTCTCACTTTGTCCAGCTGCATCATTGCAAGGCAGGGACGCATCTGAAGCCTCACTAAACGAATCACCGTCATTTTCTGAAGGCAGATATTCCCCTTCAGAATCAGGGTCCGCGAATAGAAGACCCAACACTTCATTTCAGGTAAACTTTTTTGATGCCATTAGACGATAATCTAATGCAAATACTCGCTGACGTTGACAATATCGCTCTGACAAAGTGGCTCACACGCACACTAGCTCCGGTATTTCATGCACTGATTCAATTAGCTGTAGCTAGAAAGTTTTGTTTAAAGCGTGTCCTTTTTTCGACTCGGGGATGACGTATGACATGTCTGCCATCTAGTGGAGTGGAAGTCGAACGAAATATGACACCCTATTTGACTAAATCGGCCGTTTTACTCAGTGCCGCATCTTGTCGACTATAGTCGCCTGTGGCGCCTAGAGGGTTAAATCTTCATACCGTCACATCCCTACCTGTGCTATTTGTCCATATACTGCATACCATTTGCTGCTTTCTCCATACATCAGTATGTAGTAGTCATTTTCGGAAATGGCACCTGTTCACAATAATTAACTAGGCTAATGATTCATGGCTACTCATGTTTGTTGGTTGTACACCCCATGTTGTTGTATATGAGGTAATGTTCCAAGCCATTTTTAACTGCTTTTCTCCAACATCTGTTGCTTGCAGATTGACAAGGCAGTACTGGCACTCATGACCGATGCACAGCTTGCACAATATATACCAACCTACGGCGATCGACTAGCTGTTGTCTCTTTTTGTCATCAGCAGCGCCATAGAACTAACAGAGAGACTCTCCTAGAGAGGATAAAAGAGAAGATAGGGGATAGGAAGATGTCGAAAAAGGATTGCCGCATGCCATCTGAATTGCATGGATTGTCAAGAAAAAGCAACAAAAATGCAGAAAAGCAGGTACGAAAGATAGAAATTGGGTGGCTTCACTACTCAAAACCTCACTACACCCAGGTGAGAACGAGGCATGGTGGTGGGACAAGATACACAACAGTTGATAAAGGAACTACTGTCAAGCAGTAGAGGTGGGTCGGTCGCGAACGAACTAGTTCCTTTCAACGGGTCTTTAAAATGAACGACCTGAACTGGTTCGCCTTTCCAGTTCTTGTTCGTTCTTTCGTTCGTCGCTGAATCACACTGACCTGCTGCTGTGAATGCCTATGGCCCAGCTTCCTAAGGCGAGAGCCAAACCAATCGTATGCTGTTGTCTGTATTGTTTCTAAAACATTCTCATCGAATTAGCCAATGAGGGGCATGAAAGCATAGCAACCGTTTCCATGAAAAAAAAAAACCCCAAATGGGCTAGTGAGACTAGTGGGAGAGCATACGATAAAAAAATAACGATAATGAATTACATTAACAATTCCATTTTGCATTTCAATACTGGCATTTACATTTAAATATCTGTCTAATGGTAAATGCATGCTGTCTTTGTATTTTCTGTGTCATGCCAGGTTAATAAATGTCTTTTCAATCTGTCTCGTTCGTTCGTTCTCACGCCAAGACCCCCCACCTGTTTCACTTCGGTCTGTCGTTCTTGTTAAGTCAGTCACTCGTTCTTGGCAGAGTAAAGCAGAAGAAGCAGAGTGATTATGGCTCTGTAGCCTAGGCAAAATGGGGACTTGAAACCTTTTCATCAATATAATCTTTCTGCCAAGCCTTTAAACATGTTTGTCGGCATAGCATACTGGGTCTTTTGTTCGTTTATGAATGAACACATTTTTAAAAAAGAAATTAGCTGATCTAGCCGTAGTCTAGAACTACTCTATTTACCTTCAATATGTCAATGTAATGTCAAGGTGAATGAACACATTAGCTACTGCTGTTTTGTCTAAAAGTACACATAATCATGAAGTTGCAGGTATATTTGCCGCTACAATTACAGTGTTGTGTTGACCGTTTTCACAAACGAGGAGCTGAGAACCTGCATTCCATGATTCACCGCTGAACTACGTTGTAGGCTACCGGAAATGCGACTGAACGAAAGAACGAGCGATTCAGAACGAATCATCTTGGCGAACTGAACGACGCGAACTGTGTCATGAGAATGAACGACAAAATCCACCTTTATCAAGCAGTTGTTGGAAACCGGAAAACAACTGTTTTTTCCAGATAGATTGTCGACCAAAGGGCCACAAGAGAATTTTGATTTTGAGATGCGTGACTTCAAAAGGAATTCCATTCCGTTGGAAGAGACTGTGGGCAAATTGTATGAGTCAACAAAGTTGAAGCTTCTCCGTTTTTACATCTGCTCGAAGGACAAATTCTCGAGTGACTCCTCGACTGAAGATGCAGAAGATCGAGACACAGGGGTTTGTTACTGTTCATTCTTGTCACTATGGACAGCAAATAATGACCACAAACAATGGAGCTATTGGTCAGATAACATTGAATTCCCCTCAATGTATTTTTGGTGTTTGTTAACAGTTCAGTGAACAATGTATACTAGGGGTGTCACGATTCTCCAAATCCCCGATTCAATTTTCAATCTTTTTTTATTATTACTATTAATGCATTCCTTATGTTACTTACTTTATTTGGCCTTTTCCTTTTCTGTTTTGGGGGCTTTTATTTTGAAACCGCTTTTCGACCGCAAGGTTGTAATGTAAACAGAACTAACATTAGGCTAAACAGAGATGTGAACATAGTGAAATGAAACAACACAGAATGATAATTTGATTGTTTTGTAACACCCCTAGAAGAGACCCAATGTTAGTGTTCATGGAATATGTACTTATTAATGTGCATTTTAAGCCTTAAATAATTTGTAACTAGATCATCTTTTCACTTGCTAAATTGAGTAGGCTAAATTAGCGTTAATTGACGTGAATGAACGACAAAATACTTCCACACCAGTGATTTCAGAGTAGCAAGAGGGCTTCGATTTTGGTAGGTTGTTGTGTATTTTAACTGGCTGCAGCCTAAAATTAGAGTTGAGTTGAACATACAGGTAAGTTCTACGTCCATGAAACCCTTCAGAAAAAGTGGCAAATTTGAGGGGAAGCAGGTAATCCAACCATTTTACCAATGGCTGGGGCGCTTCCGAATAGCCATGATTCCAAACTTGAGTGCATTTTCAGCTGCTAAATTAGCTGCTAATTAGCATGTTATAGATGGCGGGCCAGGGTCCATATTCATTAAGAATGTTATCTTGGCGCTAAGAGATCTCTAAATCGCGCTAAAATTTGCTAACTAAAAGAGTTGTCTCTTAAAAATTATTCACAAAGCTGCTGAGACCTACTTTTAGCTACAACTCTTAAGATAAGATAAAAGCTCCGTTGCTATGGTCTCATGCTCGAGCCTGCTTGCATTTACATCCGTGATTTGGTTGGTTAGTGACAGACCTGTGGAAGTAGGCATGCTCTATGGTACTGCGCTGCTGCGGAGTGCCTGCAAAAATCACAGGCACAAAATAAAAATGGTAAAAATGGTTTACCAAAATAGTCTAAGACAGTATGCATAGTAATTTGAAACAGTGTAGATTTATTCTGAAGTACTTGTTTCTCCAGAGGTTGTAAAGTCATCCACACTATTGTTTTCTTTTGTTGCATTTGTGGAAGACCTGAACATTAAAGCATTTTTCAGATCCTGCTTTTAGTGTGAATCTGTCTGCTGAATTTCTACCACTCTATGTTCTAATTATGTTCAGTTGTTTACTTAAAACAAAAACAAAACAAGAAACTAACAAGACCAAAAAGTAGTTTAATATGAAACCCTGATGGGCCATGGGTCATGTGCTGTGGCACACTAAGTTTCAACATACTGTGTCCATTACAGTAGGTGGAGTGTGAGTCCACTGCAGGTGAGTGTCCACTGAAGTAGGAGAGAGGTAGTGTGAATGGAGGAGGAGTGCACTACAGGTCAGTGTCCAATGGTAGGGGAGGGACGATGTGAGTACTGTAGGTCACATTTGCAGAGCAGTTGTAATGGCCTCTCTTAGGCGCACATACAAGTTAACAGCCTGATACGGGTCCCCAGGTAGATGCAGATCTAATTCGACCATGAAATCAAGGCATAGTGAATAAACATCTCAATCACAGGGAATGGGCTCCCGAAAGATGCACTCAGTCTTGCATACATCAAGATGTTCCCTCTGAACAGGACAAAGGTGGTCTCTAACATTATAAAGCTGTGGCACGTTATACATGATAACAGGCCGGCCACTAGGGACATTGGGATTTCTTGATGGCCCGATGGTATGGGCGTTCCAGGTCTGTGCTGTCATCTAATTCATCCTGATGAGACAAAAGGTGACGATTAGGAAAGATGCAGCATAGTTCAGACTAAGTAAAATACGTGTAAAGCAACTGATTACTTTAATGTAGAATTTGGAAGAAACTTGTACAACACTGGTGCTGGTGGCCTCTTCTGTCAAGCACTAACTCTGCCCAAATAAAAGCTGTGTCGGCTTTGGCATATAGCGTTTAGCGTTGCAAAACGTTAAAAACAGATGCAAGGGGAAATGAACGACATGGCGTGCGTATACCGGAAATTTTGAACGTTCAAGGTGGTGATAGTGTAACCTGCGTTGTTCTGCACGGTCTAGCCCTGCACACGCCCGGGCTCTCACCTTTGACTCAGCAGCACCATGGACTAGGAGCGCAGCGCTAGCGAGTGAGCTAAAACCCTAGGGTGCCAGCGTCACGGGGAGAAAAGTGGAACTACTACTGTAGGTGTGCGGTTATCTAAAAATGCACATTGAAATAGCGCATCACAATAGGAAATTTGCAAGTATCAAGCAGTGGTAGGATAATGTTGCATAACCATCCAGTTTAGTGTGCAGAGGTCCTGTAGAGTGTGCAGAGGTCGTAAACACTTTGACAGTTCTTAACCAGCTCGGCCACTAGCTAAAGCCCTTCCGGCATTCATCAGGCGCTTCTGTTGTGTACCATCACAACTATAACATGGTTTGGATGCAAAGGCAGATGGACTAAGCGATCAATGCATGCACATCACACCACACACAACTATGCTACATGCCTACATCTCATCTCCGACTGACTCACCTGAATAAGTCCCATGCAGCAGAACTGGATGAGACTTTTGTCCAAGAATCCCCCATCAAAGAACCCATTGTCCTTCAGCTCTCCAAATAACGCGATCCAGAACTCCGCGCACTGCCGACGAAGAAACCCCCACCAGTATTCTATCCGTTGATTGGCGGTGCTTGCACCTTCCAAGTAGCTGTCCAGGGTGTCGTCCGGCTGGGTGGGGACGAGGACACGCTGAAAAGCACCCACGCAGCCGTTCTCAGTTCCCAGGTCACCTCGGACAACCCTGGGACAGCCCTGTAGTCGAGCTACAGCCTCTAGGTAGTATCCCCCAATCAACCTAGGATCGCTGCTGGTGGTGTAAGCGTTCAGCCAGATCATCTTCCTGGAGAAGCCATCAATGCAGCCATTGATACATATGCCATATGGCTTCAGTTTATCATAACTGTCCAAATGCCAAATGAAATTTGGGCCTTTCGCGAAGTACTGGCGACGCCGGAGACGTCCCGCCTGCCTTTGGCTGATACCCCTCGGATCCAGCTCCCTCAGGATCAACCGTCCGTCCTCCTTCCTCACCCGTAGACCGTGTTGGCGACATTTCTCGTACATCCACCGGTAGCCATGAAGCTGGTCCGAATGTTTGGTCATGGATGAAATCCACCAAGACACCCAAATCGCTGTAGCCTGTCCTGCGGCTGAGCCCCAGTTCGGGGATCCGCCTCTTGTCTGAGGCTGATCCGGTAACCTTGCCTCATTTCCATGGCCGACTGAATGTCCCTATATTTCAGCCCCATCTCAAAATAAAGCTGTATTTGCCGATCCATTGCTAACAAACTTCTGAGGTCTCTTGCAGTGATTTCGCCGACAATGACACTGCAGCCTGGCCTGCATTATGCGCGCAGCCCGTTAGTTTTGCTCTTGTTCGCCTCATGCTGGCAAGATAAGGCACTGCAACTAGGCTAATTTCAGTGGCAGAAGCTCTCTGGAATGTTTGTGGTTCTCATATGGATTTGCGAGATCTCGCAAAACAAACTCAATATCTCGCTAAAGAAAGAAACTCGAGACCTCGCAAAAGAAAGTCAATATCTCGCAAAAGAAACTCGAGATCTCGCAAAACAAACTCAATATCTCGCAAAAGAACTCGCAAAAGAGCAATATCTCGCAAAAGAGCTCGCAAACCTAGTCAGTGTTTGTCCCAACCTTTTCTCAGTTTTTTTTTTTTACCTTCGTTTTTTTTTTTATGTCACCTCACAGGCTCCGTACGTACCCCTCAGGTGTATTGTGGTTTGAACAATTAATTTTGGAGCAGCCAAACATTTCAAGTGCGCTATCTTAACGATCTAAAATGGAAGTATGAAAACGCAACACGCAAGTGGCTTTGTGGGCGGATCTTGGGCGCTGTTGCTATTTTACCGGCGGGATAAATTACTGTTGCGCCTGACGCAAATTTAAAATGGGGTGGTCTGAAGTAGCTACATTGCTGAGCAGGAGAGAGAATAACAATGAATGGATGCAGCAAGTACAGAAATTGTAGCCAAGGCTACTTGCTGCTTTCTTTTACTATCTATGGTTGCTGGTTAACAGCACATAATAAGCTGATTTAAGCTATTTCACTTACTGAAGACTTCAAGGCCATCATGGATATAAAACGTTTTTTGAAAACAACGAAAGGATGGAGGGAACATAGCAAAGCTTGGAGTTATTTCAGATGGGCTACAACAAGGAAGGCAAAATTGTGGTGCTTGTCAAAACCTTAGCACAGCTGGAATAATGCTTAGGCTGATGTTAAAGCGCACACAATGTTTAAAGCCACAACGGTAAATTGGAACAAAACTAAAGTTAACTTTAGCCCCTTAGGGCTGTATAAAGTTGTCCAAATGAATAGGTCGTAATTAGGTGTTGATGTAAAGATATTGCATGTACAGTGGGCATTACTTTGAAATGGCCACTTCATTCGCGCATTACGTGACATGAAGTTGCATGAAACTTTAGTACCACTTTCAGCCCCTGTGCGTCGCTCTGCCACTGTACGTCGCTCTGTCAGTAGCCTGCCTGCCGCCCCTTCTGAAAAAACAGGAGGCTACCTTTAAACATAATTGTTGCAGAGAGGAATCCCAGCCTATGAATTCAATAACAAAATAAATCATGAATGATTAAAAATGACCTTGATTTAGGCTACTTGGGTATGGCATAAGGCTTAGCTACACAGTGGTTAACGAAAATCGAAATCTGTTTTTGATATCGGTGTCGCTCCATAAAACGAAAAAATATCTTAATTTGCTGTCTACGTTATTGTCCATTAAGGCATATCTGGCAAGTTGTTATTTTATGAAGACGTAAATAGTTGCTTTGCTTTCATTAATGGTTTCGCTACAGTCAAGTTTGCAAGAAGGAGACATAACGTGTGAGCATGCCACACTATCCAGGGACACGCTCACACAGCTGTGGTAGCGGGGGCAGGAGGACAACTGTTAGCGCAGGCTTTATATCAAATTCTTCAACAGAAGCCTTATGAAATAAGGCCTGCCTCGAATGCATGCTTGCCCAAAATAAAGGCCTGTGGTTTGCGCAGCCTACAGTAAGTAGGCTAAATAACAGACCCGTATGATGATTTTTTACGAGTAAGATGTTTTTGGTGCTCTACGCGCACTGCATGTTCTTAAATAGCAATGAAATATCATCAGTAATATTCGACCATTATTTTGTGTAAACTGTAAATGGGCTATGCATTGGGTTAGACACCAGGAGCCATATTCACAAAGCCTTTTATCTTACCACTAGGAGTACTCCTAAATCGCACTAAAAGATTTTAGCTAGGAGTTTTCTCTTAAAAGTTATTCACAAAGCCTCTCAGACCTACTCTTAGTAAGGAAAAACACAACTCCTAAACTAAGAGTGAGTCTTCGTTGCTATGGATGATGTCATTACTCGAGCTTGACTGAAGTGACCACCTTAATTGGCTGATGATTGTAACGCGGGAATGATTCCAAACACCTCCCTTACAATGATGAGGGACAGGTGACAGGTCTGAGAATGCGTGCGCTACACAAGGACAGAAGATGATGAATAACTGATTAAAAAGGCCTAGCCTAAATGAATCAAGAGTAAGGCAAAACAAATAGCCTAGTAGCCTAATGAAACATACGGATTGATGCCGTATCTTTGTAACATTATTAAATGAATCTTTCACCATAGCCTATGCCTATGTTTGCAAAGAGGAGAACATATTAATTTGATTCACAATAACGTTACATTTAATTTACATGTTGACAATGAGTAGCCTAGTTTTGGTTGTTGTTGGTGGCGTTATTGCATCAGTTAGTTATGCCAATGCAAAATTGTTTCCTCGCTCATGTAGCCCCAGAGGATTTCCAAAACATCGCAACGTGAAATGCCACAAAAAGCGGTTTGTGAATAGGTCTTAGTGAGTTAGGAGTCCTCTCGACTTCTTTTAAGCTGTCCCAGTGGTGGAAAGGTGCGATTTGTTGGGGGCAGGGCCGGATTAACAATTCATAGACCCCTGGGCACAAATGTCTGGTGGGCCCCCCTGCCCCCCAGCCAACGTGAATCGGGCAGTCAGTTAATAGGCCTATAACATGAAGATTTTTCTTGCCATCGAAGGCACGAGCGCATCTGTGAGGCCAAGCCTCACCAAGTAGCCCATTTGTTTACAACGAAAATTACATTTACTTAAACTGCTTGTATGCCGAAATCGTTTTCAACATTTCAGTGCCGGGTGAATTAGGAAATGTTCTCAAAGTAGCCTTATGGCTGAAAGCTGCTTGGGATCCTTCCCCTGTCAAGCAATATAACCATACAAATGCGTGGCCTGCTCACTCATTGTTTCAAAAGGAGTAGGCTAATTGTAGGCTACGTATTGTAGGCTACGTAAAAATAAACTTCCAAAACTAATGAAAAATATTTAGCTTCTTTCAGTTAATTCAAAAGTTTCCAAAAAGTTAAAAACAGATGATGTGATGCGCGTCATTGACATAATGCGCAAATAATATAGACTAAATATTTAAATATATTTGAATGTGTTTATTTCAATATTTAAAGGACTGAGAAATAAGGTAGTAAATATGCTCCGTAAAGCCAAAGCAAACTTTTTTATTGATCTCATCAATCAGGCCAGAGGTAATGGCCAACAAATATGGAAACAACTAAATACAATGTCAAAGAAAGTAAGGAAAGGAAACCAGCCTTTAGAGTTAAGCATTAATGGAAGCATTTCTAGAGTTGAGCAGTTAACAACTTTTGGTGATAGAACCATGCTCATCACTCCACCTAACTACGAATACCCAGTTTTTAGTTTTAAAGAGACAAATGAAGAAGAGATAACCAAAATTTTGACCAATCTCAAAGGCTCTAAGGCTCAGGATGTTTATGGACTAGATTCCTCCCTCTTCAAGTGTAATGTATGTACACCCATCACACACCTAGTCAATATGTCAATTAATGAGTGTCTGTTTCCTAATGTTTGGAAAACAGCTGTGATGACACCTATATTCAAGGCTGGGGACCCTACTGATGTGGCAAATTACAGGCCCATAAGTATACTCCCAATTATCTCTAAGGTAGTTGAGAGGGTTGTAGCAAACCAACTCACTGCCCATCTCAATTCATGTCATATTCCATTGCATGCCATGTAATTTGGGTTCAGGTCAAATCACTCCACAGATTTGTGCTTTATGCTACTTTGTAAAAGAACTGAAATCCAATTTAGACAATGGGGGAGTAGTTGGAGCAATATTTCTGGATCTGAAGAAAGCCTTTGACACCGTAAACCACAATGTTTTAGTTTCTAAACTGTCCACTCATAACATCTCAGCTGACACAATCAAATGGTTTACATCATACTTGATGAGAAGGAAGAATTGCACTAAAATTAATGGCACATTTTCCAAAGAGAATATATGTTCAGTAGGAGTGCCTCAGGGTTCAATCCTAGGTCCACTATTGTTCAGTATATATATTAATGATCTTCCTTCAGTATGCCCAGGCATTAACATCCAAATGTATGCTGATGACACAGTTATCTATGTTCATGCAAAGACAAAACAACAAGCGGCATACAAACTCACAGGAGCAATGAACAAAATAGTCAACTGGCTGGATTACTCTTGTTTAACATTAAACACTTCAAAAACAGTTTGCATGTACTTTTCATCACGAAAAAGCACTACGCAACAGCCTGACATAGTTGTTAAGGGTCAAAAACTCCAAGTAGTAGATGATTTTAAATACTTAGGGGTCGTTGTTGACTCAAATCTGACTTTAAAAAAAAACATATCAAAAAAGTAAATGGAAGAGTTAAAAGGAATCTCTTCAATTTTAAGCTGATTAGAAATCAGATGACTACAGAGGCAGCTATACTTTATTTCCATTCTATGATTTTAACACACATCTCATATTGCTTGACCACCTGGTCTCAAGCAAATGCAACCACCATGTCATTAATTAGGCCTTAAGAAATGGTTGAAAGCAAACCAACGTTGTGAACATTTCTAGTCATTGATTCTTGTCTTTGTGTTTATGTTCATCTTATTTCATGTTTTTATTTTCCATCTCATTACTCAATGTTATTACTCTGTACATATCACTGTGATGTGTGTGTTGGGTCATTGGCCCCACTCATACACTTTGTCTTTTAATTTGATTAACATCAACTCCTATCCAGGGACAACAGATGTAAATTAGCCTTGTGGCTATAATCTGGCCCAATTACTGTATATAGATATGAGCATTGTCCCTGTCAAATAAACGTAAACAAATAAATAAAAATAAATACATTTTAGAGGGAAAATTGGAACGTCATTTTTGAGCAATTTTGACAGCCCTAGTCCACTGTAGGCTACGCCAATCGGCTATTAACACCTTCCACCTAGCCCCGGTGAGTGGGGGTTGCTATAATGCGTGTGAAATAGCACCATTGAGTAGCCTAGCCTATGCGAAATAGCCTTAAAATAGTTAAACCTGAGAGAGGAGGAAAAGGGCGCGCGCGGGTAGGCCTGAAACGTAAGGAAATAGATTAAAAATAGGATTTCGGTCCCTTCCAGTAAAAAAAAAGTCATCCCATGCAGATGTAAATTAGGTAAATAATGCAACCTTAATGAAACCGAACTCTGGGATTTATTTGAACGTTTATTTTGAAGTGTTTCAGTTGATTTGATGTCAGATTTACATGGTTCAAACGTCCCTACCAAGGCAGGCTACTTGCTGTAGGGTTTAATTTATTTTTTTTGCTTCCTACAACAGCCCGTTCTGCCTTCACTTCAGCGAGAGTGAATTACCGGTAGGCTAAATGTTTACTGTGTCATCACCATAGGCTATTTGCTACGATATTTATCTCTGTTTCAACAAGTCATGACTTATGCCCATTCAACTTTTAACTTAGGCTATAGCCTACAACATTCTAATTTTTTGTGTGAATTCAAAGACCTGTTATTTCCCTTTTTGGAAGTCTCTATGTTGTTTTCATGGACAGCAAGACCCGCTTCATTCATTGTTTTAAATAACGTTGTTTGTTGCTTACACACGCCATCTCCGGATGAGCGCTGACACCACTACCCCCAAATTGCATGTCTCTTTATTTGAGAGAAAATTAAGAAATATTTTGTAATCAGGAAAATGTTTTGTTTATTTTTCTTTTGGTCCGCGGTTCCATAGGCTACTATTCAATTGCTGCACATTATCCGCGGACTGACAAGCAATCACCTTGTCGCGGAGGCCCTATAAGCCTGCAGATCATAGACAGAGAAAGCATGGTCTGGGAACAGAGCACAGTTGCCTGCCTAGTGTAACCATGGGTATGTCTACAAGGAAAATGTTTTAGTGCGCTTCGGGTTGTTAAGGGCATTTTCATTACCTTTAGTTAGAAGCATTTATCCTGGTCATGGTAAGTGCCATACACACATGCTATATATTGTTTTTTTCCAGCAGAGTCTAGGCTACCCAGATCTGCCACCATTTAATTTATCAATACTTGCATTGATTTGATTTTGATTTGCGCCTTACAGAAATAAATGCCATTTTTTTATTTAGTGATGAAAAATTACCTTTCTACGCTCCATATCTGTGACAAGAACTGATCTGACCTGACTTGACTTGTAAGCCTGTGTGTGCACTCATGATGATTGTCTACAACAGTGTTTCTCAAACTTTTTCAGACCAAGGACCACTTAACCAATGAAAAAAAACCTCACGGACCACCTAGCTAAAAAAAAAAGAAGAGTAGACGTACTTCAACAGTATATTACACAATAGGCCTCACCTTGCTTATTGTGTCAGAGGATTCATATGATTTAAACTGGCGTAGCATACATAGGCATGTTGCAGAACTGTTTGAATTTACATACAAGTTGGTTCAATATTGCAAACAACTCATCTATATTATATTTTACCACGTCTGCTTGCGGACCACTTGGGATAGCTTGCAAACCACTAGTGGTCCCCGGACCACACTTTGAGAAACACTGGTCTACAACAACTTTTTACTGCATTGCCATGAACAAAGTAAAGGCAAAAAAGGTGTTTCTTTGTCGAACAAATTGGGGTGCAATGTGAGCTTGAATTGGATGCCATGCAGGAATTTGCTAGGATCTCAAAACCGGATTATGAACTTGCTTTGCCACACATGATAGCGTTGGATTATGCTTTGCCACAAAAACACACAAAAACGTGGGGTAAGTCGAGCTATATGAAGTTATTATTTTGCTGTCACTTCGTCTGTTTTATAACCCAGAACAATGTATGTAACAATGTATGTAAATGATAGCTCTATGTCTCCACTTTCATCTGACATGTAATCAGTGTTGTATAAAGTACTAGAAAGCAATACTTGAGTAAAAGTACAAGTATCGTACTAGAAAAAGACTTTGGTAGAAGTGAAAGTTACCTTTCAGAATATTACTTAAGTAAAAGTCTTAAAGTATCTGATATATACTGAACTTAAGTATCAAAAGTAATTTTCTGATATTTAATGTACTTAAGTATTTGAAGTAAAAGTATTTTTTTTTAAAAGCAAACAGTTTTATTTTGAACTTTTATTGTGAACTTTATTTTGGATTTCTTATAGTAAAGCATAAAGCATATTCAGGGTTCCCATATCTTCTTGCTTGACAATGCTACAACGTCCAATATTAGCCCAATAATTACATTGCTAATAATCATTGCCTAGGCTCTCTCTTAACCAGTTGCCACTTTTGTCTGTAATCTGAAAGCTTGACACATTTAGCAGCATTCTACCTGGCCGTTTTAGTCCCTCCTGGGCCCAGTTCCCCAAAAGTATCTTAAGCCTAAGAGCGTGGTAAATTCCCTCTTACGAACATCTTAAGATTTGCCAACTGTTTCCCAAACCATCGTAGCTTAAGAACGTCGTGAAAACACTCGTAGATCTACGAGTGCTCCAGAGTTCTCGTTACCGGCTAAGAGCGTCTTAACAGTACTTCTCACTGAGGTCACCAACAGGAGATACAGAGGAATTACAACTTAGAATACATAATCCAACGTCCGTTCCCATTCTTTATTGTGTTTCCCTGTGATGAATCAGATTTTAGCGTGCAAATTAAATAGCATAGCTTACATTTAATGGTCATAATAATGTGATGAAAAGCGGACAAAAACGCAATCAAGTTATGAAACGAGACGTTGCCAGAATAGTTTGCCATTATCTTTGCTAAGTGAAGGCTATTATTAGGCCTATGAGGTAAAAAGCAGAGAAAGCAACATGTGGTTTAGTCTGTAGGCTACTGCATCAAAATCTACACATTTCCTCACTTTCTTACTCGACTTCTTTCTTATCTTCAAACGTGTTCTTAAGTGACACACGAAAAATTCTTGCATGGTGCAACAATCTAATCTTAAATAATTACAATTATTTATGTCTGTGTGTGGTATATAACCTACTTGGGATGCTTAAATGCAGATGTCAAATTAATGTGTAGATCCTAAGTTTAAACGGTAGGCCTATAGCTGTGACGTGCAGTCACCTGACATCACCATCAAATCAGAGGATATTTCAGCTCCCCTTAAAGGGACACCAGGCAACGTTTTCGTATGAATTACTCATCTTCGTAAGTCGGTATATGGTTAAATGACTCATTACAGGGCGAATGAAGACTCTCTTGCCCGCCCCTACTGCCTGTAGGAAGAATATCCCGCTTGCAAGTTCAGTGTATCGTACCCGCCGACCGAAGCAGGATCAGTTTACATCCTGCATCCACAGCACAGAGGCAGGCTAACAACGCTAGCAATTGTTGCAAACGTGTGTATAATGGCTGAGCCGACAAAGAAGCAGCGAAAACCCTTGACAGAAGATGCAAAGAAAAGGAAAAGAGCTTCAGACCGAGCTGTAGAGAAAAAGCATCAGGCTTGCCTGGTGTCTCTTTAAGAGCATCTTAACTCATTGAGTGCCAAAAACGTAATATTACGTTTTTCCTTCCCATGCGTTGAGTGCCAAAAACGTAATATTACGTTTTTAGCTTTTTTTTTAAATTACGAAACTAGACACTCTAACACACCTTATATGTGATTTTGATGTGATTGGGAACTCTGTGATGAATGGAAATGAAATATATGACGATCGAAAATTCATGAAAACGCAAGATCTGGACATTTTATCTGGACGTTTGGTCTTAACTCGGCTTTTGATGGTTGCCGCTTTGTTTCGAATCAGTCACTGATTCGCCTATCAGTGACATGCACGCCAGGTCAAAATCAGATCATTTATTTTCGTGGGTTTATCACTAGGTGGCAGGTCTCGTTAGATCTCTTCCCAGAAACTTTGCAGGCAACACTTCTCAGGTGCTGAAGGGAGAAATGAAAAAAGTCGAAGAAAAAGATATTGCAGCAGGTGCGTTTTCGCCAGACAACGCTGGATGAGTCCACCTTTCTACTAAGACAAGATGACTCTGACCACGACAGGTCAAAAACATTACAAGGAGTGACTGAACACCGTGCTGAGGAGGGAGTTCCATCTCCACCACGAGCCGGGCCTAGCGGAGTGGGTGGTAGGCCGAGTCGCGCTTGCAAGAGGGCACGCCCTTGCCAGAGTGCCGAATATGTCGGTGATGGTGACTCATAAAAGACGCAATATCTCCATTTCTAGAAAAAAAACAGGGATTTTGATAAAAACTAGCCACTGTTTAGCTTTGGATTTCTCAGGAACAGAGGCGTGTAGAAATACACGGTTTGCACCCACTGAGAGCTTAAAGTCTCGCCTTTCAAACGAGCCATTGTATGTGTTCATAGCTATAACACAGAATATGCTGTGGCTGTGCAAAAATCATCAACAATGGTCTAGATTGCTGGCACTCTAGGACAAAGCTTCCGAAAACAGCTTGGCATTCAATGAGTTAAGAGCAGTGCATGCGTGTTCACGCTACGAGCATGTTCGGGAAACAGTCGGAAAAACCAAACGAATGATCGTAAGATGAATCGTAGAAAACCCTCTTAACAGCGTGTCTCCGTCGTTATCGGGAAACTGGGCCCAGGTCTCTTTCTACCGTCCATCCTTCCTGATGCTTATGACTACTGTAGGACCGGCTCGGCTATCTGTATCTGAGAAAACTTTTTGGAAAAGACGGACCCAACCAACCAACTCTTTTTGGGAGGGGAGAACTGCCTCACGTAGGCTACAACCCATACAGAGGCATTGGTGTCATGCACAGAATGCGGAACGTGTATAGCCTACTTTAAGAAAAGATAGACTAACGTGACAAATGTCAATAATTTTTTTTCCTTGACCGGCCCAAAAGTGAAGCCGCCACCAAACCTCCCTTATTGCAGTTGCACACATTTCTTCTAATTTTATGTTTTAGTAACGAGTAACGAATATGGTTAGTGGAAATATAACGGAGTAAGAGTATACATTTTATCTAGGAAATGTAGTGGAGTAAAAGTGACATAAATAGAATAGCGAAGTAAAGTACAGATACGTGAAATTTCTACTTAAGTACAGTAATGAAGTATTTGTACTCCGTTACATTTCAACACACATGCAATCAAAATTCGCGAGTAATTCAAACGAGAGTAATGGGTGTGCAGCGTTGGTTTTTGTACATGACGTTATTATTTTGCAGTCACTTTGTCTGTTTTTAGAACCCAGAAGGGTCGATATACTTGATTCCAATGGATAGCCCTGTGTCTCCTCTTTCATCTGATATGCTTGCCAAATTTATGCGATCACAAGTTCGCGAGTAATTCAAACGAGAGTAATGGATGCGCAGGTGAACGCAGAGAAGTATAGACTGTAAATATGATGCAAATATGATGCAAGTTGATTTCATGATTTTTCATGATGGTACAGACAAGTGCATAGTCTCGTTGGAAAGCCCCACGCAATAAAGCTGTGATGAACAATTCCGGAGCAATGTAACAGAGAAAAGGGTGTGTTTTTTGACGCACTTTGCGTCAATCGGGTTCTAAGGGTTAACAATGTAAACATTAATAATATGATGACATTTAATCAGTTTTTATTTACATATACTAATATAAATACATCCTAAACCAGGCAGTAGGTCAAAACTCCGTAAGAGAGTATCCACCAATCAGCACTTAAAATTTGGTGCCGGAAGTGGGCCCAACACTATGTTTTTAAAAATGTTGGCGGCCAATTGTGATGCTAATTGGCTGAGGCTAACCCTCCAAATCCTGAACCTCTGATTTGGACATAGGCCTTATTATTTATGGTTGGGATGGGTCGGATATGTCCCATCCAATATTCAAAACAGTGGTGTTTGTCCCACCCAATATATTTCAGGATTTTGCTTTAAAAATGTGAATTTGGTTATCATCTCGGTTAAACTACTCAAGAAAAAGTTTTAGCCGATGAATTTCGCTGCATAGTTTGACATGAATGTCTCTCTTATTATTGAAATGTAATTTTCCCATGTCAAGCGTTATTGAGAACGACCCACTGCTTTTTACACACTACTGCCTTTTTTGTGATATAGAGCTCTTTACACTCACTGTGATGTTACTGTAGAAAATAGGCTAAGCAACATAAAGTGGGTTTCCAAGCCATTCCTTTCTCCAAAAACATAGCCTATGATATGCATCTGATTTGGCAATTGAAATGTGTATACCACTCAGAAGGGTACAATACAATAGCTACAACTGTTAACTTTCAGTACAAAGTGTCAATCTAGGAACAGGAGATTCCATCACCAGCAGTAAGATAGGCTGCTTACAGGCACATATGATGGCCACTTCAGTTTCCATTAATCCTTTTATTAACTTATTCTGCTGCATGTTGTTAGTTATAATTAAAGTGATTGATATCTGTACACACATGCTAATAGTATATCATAACTTGATTTGTTTGTGGAACAAACGTGGGAGCAGACAGACAGAGCTTCAGAAAATCGGACAATCTGATTGGTCCATTGGATAGACCTAACCAATAAGAGCAACACAATTATTCTGTAGGGAGAACAGCCAAAACATCATTATTCTCAACAAATGCCTGCATTGCTGTTTTTCTCTTTATTATTATTGCACTGACAATATGTTGTACAATAGATGCAATAATAATAAAATAAAAAATATATATATTTTTTTTAAAACAGCCATTTTGTTGTAAACAAAATCACCTCTAGCACTCAGGTTATGTGAATGACTAGGCAGTGTTGCTCATCTGTCCATACTCTTATAATGCCTGCCCAAATGATTTGATTGGCCCGAACACCTCTGGTCCAAGCATAGAGACTTTTTAAGAGAGTGACTAGAGGTAGAGTAGTTACCTCACTACTTAGGAACAAAATACCTTACTACTGCATTAATATTAACAAATTGATTGACATGCCTCAAAGCTGTCAAAAACATAAAGGTGCTTCATGCATGTGCAGAACTTCAGAAAGCAATACATGATTATAGAGAGCTTGTCAACCAATAATATTTTTGAATTCAGCAAAGCATATTGTAATAAAAATGGAAGTTTACCTTTTTCTGCTACAGAGAGATTGGGATCACTGCAAGGCTTGCATGGACCGATCACCTGATGGAACAATGCCCGTTGGAGGTTGGTTGGCTGTAAAAGTTTCATCACATGGCATATATTGCATACTAATCAAACAAAACAGGTTCTTTAAGACACTATATTGTACATTATACTTTATTATACATTATATTTACGTCTATACCATATAATGAAAGTGCCAGCTCCAATCAAGGTGTTTTAACCCTTTAGGCGTTTTAACCCTTTCGAAACGTTCGATTTTGACATCTTAATTTCAAAAGGCTATATCTTAAAAGTGATAAGAAATAAAGACTTTCTGTAAATGAGAGAAATATTAAGGATGACCCAAAGTTTATGTAGGGATTACATTTTCACATGTTTGAATGATAAAATGCAGCACTTCTTTCCCCCCAAAATGTCCCTCACCTTCTGTATGCTATATTGCACCATACTGGGTAACACTCCATAATAAGGTGCCATAATGAATAGCAAACTAGTAATTACCTAACCCTTTGTTAATATTTGTTTATTGTTACTAAAATATCTATTTGGCACAAGTTAATAGATTTTTCATCATTAATTAAATATTAGTTGTTTGCATAAAATCTGTATGTTAATGTTTTAACAAATCTATTAACTAATACTGTATTAATATATGTTAATAGTTAACTAAATATATTTTTGGCACTAATTAACAGTTATTTCTTATATCATTTAAATGTTAAATGTTTATTTACAAACTATATGCTAATATAAAAGTTAATGACATATTATTATTTATCTAGCTTTTCTGATTAGCTTTGTGGAGAATTTATGGAATTTATGGTTTATGGCTTTATGGCTTTATGGTCTTGTGGGGTGTATAAGGCACCCTACTGCCAGTGGTTGGTTGTGTGAGAGTTTGTGCTCTTCTTCCACTTCGGGCCCTACCATGACATTCTAAAGTGCATCGTCACTCGTCAAAAGTCTATTCAAATTTAGTAGGATGTCCAGTTCACATTGGGAGGGGTTTCCGTATCAAACGTGGAGCGCATGGTGCAACAAGGTGTTCCTAGGTTTTTTAATCAGTCATATGGGTGTGTTTGGGGCGTAACATCATTTTAAACCAATGAGAATGACATCTGTCATTCCCTTTAACGGCGCAACGCGCGATATGTCAAATAAATGCATCGGTATTTTGGCATTCAACGGCGCATTTGAAGGAGGCTGCTTGCGAGACTGTATGGAATAGTCATTCTTAAACCATGCTTTACTAAAACCTAGCACAGCCTTCACACATTTGCACTCGTCTATTATTTGAACTCATTGGCAAAGTGAAACTAACTTCACCAAGGAGTCAGTCAACGACAAGATAGTTATATGCAGTTACTTTCACTATTGACTGACAACGGGTTACCACCGAAAACATAGGCTGGAAAAAGCAACACTTACCCTAATGTTGCTCAAATGACTGAATAAAACAACATTTATCCTGCAGAGGAGTTGCTTATATCTCATGACAGTGCGTCTTCAGCTGTGCTCCATACGTGTCTCTCGCCTCTCCCCTAATCACTTTTAACCGTCATTACCAATTTGCAAATGATGGTGAATAACTACTCATCATGAGATGTACAGTATTTCGTAATATCTTTATTCTAATTATGTTTCCCATTGTAATCGTGCAATTTGTAATGCTTTGCATGGATGTGCGCTGGTGTGCGTTAATGAATGATAGAAGGATGGTGCGTGCACCTGCCATTATGACATGCTGACATGCGCTCTTAAAATAGCATATGAACAACTCGCCATTGACTTCTGACCAGGTTTAGGTGGTGTATGATAGCGATTTTTAGACAACGCGCCAGGCGGGCGCAATGCTTAAAAAATAAATGTGCAAAATACCGAATTCAACTTTGCGCGGGTGAATAACGAACTTTACGCCATGCGCTGGTGCCCAAAATACAGCCCTTCCTCTTTATTGGATACCTTTGTGGTTGGCTGTCCTGTAATTGGTGACTGTCTAGTCTTTGAAAGTAGTGTACTCTTTGCCTTTGGAAGTACTATTTGGTTGCTGCTTGAATTTGGTGAAATTCAGAGGAGGGGCGTGTAACAGAGTTAAAAATGTAGTTTAGTTTTTGTATGTGATTTTTGCTAGCCTGGCTAACGTCAGACCTCATCTCATTGAGATGGGGTCTGGGAACTAGGCGTTCATTTTCTCGTATTTGAAACGTGGTTTACGAATGCCCAGAGCCGTTTATTGGGCGCTACGAATGTCTATCAAATGCGTCTGTACCAGAGTTTCCGCTAGAAAAAAATGGTGCCGGTCAAAGTGACTGTCAGAGGTTTCGTTTTCCGGACATTTTGATGATATGCCGGTCAAATACCCTATTATCCCTTCTTAATTAGTCAAATTGAGGAAAACTGGAGACAGGCTATGTAGCTTAAAGAATGACATAATCAGGCTGTATAGAATGCAACATGTTCATTAGCCTAACTTAAACATGCCTAACAAGATCTAGCCAGTATATTTTCATGGACAGCAAGAGTCCGCTTCGTTCGTTGTTTTACAAAGGTTTGTTGCTGCTAGGGTTGCAAAGGGGCGGAAAATTTCCGGTAAATTTCTGGAAACTTTCCGGAAACTTACCATGGGAAGTTAAGCTGGGGAATTTTGGAAATATTCCAAATTGGAAATTTTCATGGAATTAAAGGAAATTATGGGAATTAATGGGAATTTACGGAAATTAACATGGAATTTTGGGTAATTCATACAAACTGTTTCATATACAAACATTAACATTTTGTTTCGTAATAAGCAATATGTTTGTATGTTCGGATTTTTGCTTAGCTTAGCATACAAAGCTAGCTAGCATGCTAGCGGGGATCCCATTCTCTGCCTATGGTTTACTAGTGTGCTAAACTAGCAACACTGAACTGCCCAAGATACACTACACCACTCAACAACAAAATCCGATTGGTTGGAAAAAAATTTTCCCCATGCATATGAACGCACCATAGGTTTCCTTTATGTCTAGCAGCCTATGCCGATTGCTGTGTGCATGTGATTGACATATGTGCAGGGTAGAAATTTGACTGAAATTGCATTAAATCAGGTTGTTTTAACTAATATTATGCTGCAAGATGGGGTTTTGTCCACTACATTTAAGTTCCCTGTTATAGACTAACATGCCATATTAAAAATTCCCAGTTTATTCCCATTAATTCCCGTTTATTCCTGTTAATTCCCATATATTCCCGTTAATTCCCATGGAAAATTTCCAACTTTGAAAATTCCCGGAATTTTGCAACCCTAGTTGCTGCTACCCACGTTATCTCCAGTGGTGACTGTTTAACTTACACAGATGCGCACACACAAGAATGAGCGCTCACACCACTACCCCCTAATGCTATGCCTCTTTATTTGAAAACAATAAATTAAGAAATGTTTCCTATTCTGGGAAATGTTTAGTTTCTTTTTCTTTCGACCGCGGTTCAATATACCGTTTAATTGTGCCAGAAATTATCCACTATTCGTGTTGTTTAATAGCTTACTTTTCAAACGAGCCTGTTCATTTAAAAGCATAGCCAGAGGACGTATAATATAGGTTTACATATTAAGGCTTATTCTCAAATTCAGATTGCGTTAGTGGGCGGGATTATTAGCCAATTTCAATCGGACAATTTGACCGGAGAGATCTAATTTTGTCGGACATTTCATTTTTTATCCGGCCAATGTCCGGTAATTACCGGACAACGGAAACCCTGGTCTGTACGTAGCTCATAACGGCTTCGTTGTGTCGTCATCGTCTTCCTGCCCTCCCTCCGTTCTGTGATTGGTCCCCTAACTAAGGCGAAAATTTGTTCCATGGTATCCAGGCTGCCTAGCAGCGTGAATAAAATCGCGCGCGAAAGGCAGCATGGGAAAACCCAGGCTAGATTTTTGCCGTAATTCAGCAGCTTTATTGATATTGGTGTTTTGGAGCCCCCTTTGGAGAAACGCTATACTGCAGCTCTGCTGCGTTTTGTCCTTGCATTGGTTGCATTGGCATTGACTTTATTTTGATTTTTAAAGAATTCAAATATAAAAAGTGTATTATAAAATTCTTATATTTCGACATGTATCTCACCACAGCAAGGTCACAGCTCTACATGCACTTCATGTGTGTGTAGGGCAGACTGTCCTGAATCGGGCAATATAATTGCCATGTTGCAGGGATACTCTGGGGCTGAGCAATTTACAGAAATATGTGCTGTGTGATTTACGGAAATAAATGCCATTTTTTATTTAGTGATGAAAAATGACTTTTCTGCGCTCCATATCTGTGACACGAACTGATCTGACCTGACTTGACCCAAGGTTGCGTGTTAGCCTGCGTGCCTATGTGTATGCAGTCATAATAATTCTTAACTTTTTACTGCATTGCCATGAACAAAGTAAAGGCAAAAAAGGTGTTTATTTGTTAAACAAATTGGGATGCAATGTGAGCCTTGAATTGGATGCCATGCAGGAATTTGCTAGGATCTCAAAACCGGAATATGAACATGCTTTTCACTAGAGAAACACACAATAGCGTTGGATTATAAACATGCTTTGCCACAAGAACAGACAAAAACGTCCAGCTATATGAAGTTATTATTTTGCTGTCACTTCATCTGTTTTATAACCCAGAAGGATGTACTTGGTATCAAATTATAGCTCTGAGTCTCCTGTTTCATCTGACATGCTGTCACTTCGTCTGTTTTTATAAGCCAGAAGGATCGATAAACATGGTACCAATGGATAGCCCTGTGTCCCCTCTTTCATCTGATTTGCTTGCCATATCAATGCGATCACGGGTTCGCGAGTAATTCAAACGAGAGTAATGGGTGCGCAGGTGAACGCAGAGAAGTATAGACTGTAAATATGATGCAATTTGATTTAATTTCATGATTTTTTTTTTCATTTTCATACTTGATCATACAGACAAGTGTGTAGTCTCTTTGGAAAGCCCCACTTCTGCTCTGTCATGCAATAAAGGTTTCATCTCGCTGCGATGAACAGTTCCGGAGCAATATAACAGAGAAGAAAGGGTGTGTTTTTTGACGCACTTTGCGTCAATTGGGTTCTAAGGGTTAAGCTTAACCAACTTTATTATAGGGGACCCCACGCTTATAGCTATATACTACTAATATATTAATTAAGCTTAACCAACTTTATTGCAATTGGTTCCGGCGCCGACAACAGTGGCAGCATGTCAAGGTAGCTCCGTGTTTTTTTCTTGAATTTCCCATTGGGGATCAATAAAGTATCTATCTAAGATCTATCTATCTATCTATCTATCTATCTATCTATCTGTTGTAAGGGTCCTATGGAGAGTGGTTCATATTGGGATAGGCAGAAGCACAGTTTAATAACAATTAGTTAAATAATAATATGTCATTAACTTTTCTATTAACATATAATTTGCAAATAAACATTTAACATTTAAATGATGTAAGAAATAACTGTTAATTAGTGCCAAAAATACTACAGTATAGTATACTGCAACTATTAACACATATTAATAAAATATTAGTTAATAGATTTGCTAAAACATTAACAACAGATTTTATGCAAACAACTAATATTTAATTAATGATGAAAAAACTATTAACAATTAACAAATATTAACAAAGGGTTAGGTAATTACTAGTTTGCTATTTGTTATGGCACCTTATTATGGAGTGTTACCCAATACTGAATGCTCGGGTAAATAGTAAGTAGTAAACAAACTGTATAAATCATTACTAATAAATAGCAGAAACAAACTGAATGCATGTAGCGGTAGGCAGGCCTTTTGCTGTAGAGATTTTCCATTTACTACATACAGTAGGCACTCTGATTCCATGTACAGTATGGGGCACATATTATTCATATGACACACAAACACAAGTAGTCAAGACCTGTTTAGTTCAAAAGCTCACTTGCCACTCAAGGCACAGATCAGGAGTGAGATGACCATACAAGACGAGAGACAATGTTAGTATTTTTTTTCTTTTTGTTGATGTTTTTTTGGTTGTTTTTTTTAGCTGACATACACATCACAAGGACATGAACACACACAAAAAAACACATACTATTGTACACTACTAAATGGTCAGGGAAATAGATAGTAAATCAACAGTGTAAATCATTACTAATAAATGGCTGAAAAAAAAAGAATTTATGTATAAGTCTTTTGATCCTGTGAGGGAAATTTGCTCTCTGCATTTATCCCAATCCGTGAATTAGTGAAACACACTCAGCACACAGTGAGATGAAGCACACACTAATCCCGGCGCAGTGAGCTGCCTGCAACAACAGTGGTGCTCGGGGAGCAGTGAGGGGTTAGGTGCCTTGCTAAAGGGCACTTCAGCCGTGCCTACTGGTCGGGGTTCGAACCGGCAACCTTCCGGTTACAAGTCCGAAACGCTAACCAGTATGCCACGTCTGCCCTTCTAAACAAAGTCTCCAAACTAGAGTGCCTTTTGCTGTAGAGATAATGACTCCCTATCCATAGGGCCGGCATTCCCATCATATTGCGATAGACTATGCATAGCCTAATGGCTCCCCTGCCCCGTGTCACACCGCCTCTGCTCCTGCTGTGAGCAGCACGGCCAGATCTGCCTCGCGCACGCGCCGAGTGGAGAGAATTTGCACAGCTCAGACTAGGCCTACTGTCATTCTCATTGTGACTCCCCACCCTGCATCTACGTTGCCCCTAACTGTCCTATGAACACTTCGACCTCGTCTAACATACCCAGTGGCATTAGACAAAGGCTCCACCATGTTACTGTCGCCGCGATTGCGGAGAGCCACGCGGTCAGAAGACAAAGCAGCTAGCGCTACATGGACATTACCTCCAGCCTCGTTCGCCACACCACTAACACGCCTGCTAACTTCCTAATGAACACTCCGACCCCGTGAAACATTGTTCCCACCTCTGACATTGGGCAAAGGACCATCTACATTGGGGAAAGGATTCAACATTTGTGCTTGGTGTAGGGCTAAACTCTTACTTTGTCCAGCTGCACCATTGCAAGGCAGGGACGCATCTGAAGCCTGGTCACTAAACGAATCACATTTCACATCGTCATTTTCTGAAGGCAGATATTCCCCTTCAGAATCAGGGTCCGCAAATAGAAGACCCAACACTTCATTTCGGGTAAACTTTTTTGATGCCATTAGATGATAATCTAATGCAAATACTTGCTGACGTTGATAATATCGCTCTGATAAAATGGCTCACAAGTACATTAGCTCCGCTATTGCTCGCACTGATTCAATGCGCTCTAGTTCGAAGACTTTGTTTAAAGCATGACAATTTTCTGAATCGGGGATGATGTATGACATGTCTCAGAGTGCGAATTACCCCACCATAATTGGGGGGTACTGCTCCTTCACTTCTTCTATGACCATCATGGTCCACTACCATATCAATTCCCACCGTGATCGGCAAGTGCAACATGTGCAACACACATACAAGGTCTAAACATGCGACAAACTGATAATCAGTAGGCTACAGAATATCTCATTGTTACCATATATCCAAAAAAGAACTGTTTTGATCAACTCCCATAAGTTAGAAGTTAAGTGCACTGAACAGTTACTGAATAACTGTAACGTCCATTCCTGCGTTACTCTTGATATCTCTAATATATTGACTTATTGTTTCCATAGGCATGCAGTGCTTGCTTATTGAAAATATAGATTAGCCTAGACACATTATCTTATGGTAGAGATATGCACAGGACAGAGCACGCATTCTCTCCTTGCACCACTCTCCCTCAAACAGGTTGGCTTCAGCCCGCACCTCCCCAAGAACTGTTCATGCAGACTACAACAGGCGCGGTGTAGCTTACACAACTTTGTTCAAAATTGATGAATTCAAGTTAACTTTGCAAAGTTAGTGTTATAGGCTACTTATCACAACGTTGTCAATCGCAAACGCTAATTTATTCTAACGTCTCTCTACGGAACTACCTGTTTAATTTGCGGAGGACGAAAGCACTCCGAACGTGAGGTTTAAGACACAACTTAAACCCAAATTTACGATCAACTTTACGGCCACAGATCAAGCAACGGGTGGTTACACATCACAATGAATGTTGCTACGGTTACATGGATACTGCGAAATGTTGTCTTCAGTGTCTTCACTGGTAGATGTGGATGCACCCAGATAGAAAATCTGCACAGAAAGCTTAGCTTGCACAATATCTGGATCCCCTAGATGGTCCCCCTTCCTGGGCAAAACCGTCTGCCGGTATAAGACGGAAATTATCCTGTGGTCCCTGCAGTTCATGAAGATGGACGACTTGTCCGCACACACAATGATAACACCTTATGACCTTGGCCATGTCTTATGTTTTAGCAATTTTAGGTTAGGTTACTGCAGTCTCTGCTAGACTACAACACAGACTATTCAGTTGCCTTCTTATTTTAATTTGTGATGTGATATGCCAAGCAACACCATTAGCGTTTGCAAGCATTGGCTATCGTTACTTACCAAGACATCATCTCCTTGCACCATGCATAATTTCTTGTTGATGGCAATATTTCTCCTATTCTTAATTATAAGACTGTGTTATGTCATAAGGGAATTAATTCATATTTTTGGCTTCACCAGTGTTAACTATGAGAGAAAAATCTCTGCTAAATTATGTAGTCCCCTCCATCACTGGATAGCTGGCCTATTTACTTCCAGTACAGTAATCTGTAACTCATGCACAAGAAAAATCAAGATATAAGGTACAATTTTCCCAAGACCATTTCTAGGCTAGAGTCTTAGGAAGAAACATAAATTCACCAGCATTAATTGAGGATTAATTCTCTTGATTATCTGAAAACTTAAAATGCATAGCTTTAGTCTATCATGACCTTTGCTATATAGCCAACACTGCCAGATACATTCAGGAAGCAAATACTACTCACTTCAATATCTCCGTCAATAAGAAGAACTAAGAATTGATGCTTCACTTCTTTTTGGACTCCCTTTGCACAGTTTTACAGACTCCTCCATGGATTATAATTTTATTACACTTCTGACTGAGGTTAACATGAGCGGTAATGAAACCCCTTATGTTTGTGTTGGACTATGGAAAATATCAATGCCAGATCTTAATGGGCCACACATAATTTGGAAGATTTATATATTATCTTGAAGCTTATAAACTTTATCTTATAATTGACCATTTTTGGTAACATTTTATAATGACTGCACTATTTATTTAGCAGACACTTTTATCCAAAGCTACACATATTAATTAAATTAAAGGCCAAGGGCACAATGATGGAGGCCGGAGATTGAACCTCCAACTTTTTAGGTTACTGCATGCTAACCAAGCTCCTTATCCACTACCTCTGCCCAATGTTATTAAAACAATCAATTCATTAATATAATAGATAGGCATATTCATTATAAACAAACAATGTATAACTGTGTCTATAAATGCTTTACTGATGATAAACATTGTATGAGCAATACTTTACAAACAATGTGATGTGAATGTGATGATGAATTGTGTGTAGTTGTTATAAAATGTTACCTAATTATTAATACATTTTGAGCTATTCTTTGGTTTTTAAAATATTAGCTTTATATATAGCTAATATTTCCTTTATTAACGAATGAATCTGAGCATTTTTGTAGAATTCTATTGGGTCTAGAAGGTTATTAATATGGGCTATGAAACAATGGATAATGCATTTATTATACACAGTAATTCCATATATCACCATAAATAATCTAAACATGATCATCACCTGGTAATTTTCATTGTTTTTGCATTGTATATAATCAAATACAGGACATCACATTCAAGATTTGTTCAGGTAAGTTCAGGTACCTGTCCATTGCCAATAATGTTGGGGTACATTGCATGGTCTCTTTGAGAAGGCAGCAGCATCAACATCTCTCTGTTGTGTTTGTATTTATCCAACAATGATGGGGAACCCACTGTAAAATAATACACAAATAGAGTATTGTAATGAAAGACCTATTTATCACAATGTATGAATTCCCCTTTTCATCCATTTACCCATGTACCGGAGTTTAGGGCTACCCAATTGGTTTAATGGTCCAATACCGCCTATTGGGGCAGGTCTCTCGGCAGACAGCCTGATCTTCTCCTCCAAAATTCTCAATTTGCCCCTTGTTTTAGTGTTACCGTTTACTTTGAGAAGTTCACCAAGTCCCATTGTCTGAAAAACACCCAAAACTAATACATTTCTATAGCTATTCTCCAGATTGTGGATGGTGTTTTGGTGGTTGAAATGTTCACTCCATCTCAAAATGGATCACTTGGATGCTGATCATGGATCACTCTTCTCCAAACATGCACAACTCAGCTAAACCTTTATAAGGGCACACCTGGACAAAGAATTTAGCTTTCGCTGAATTTTGACCCAGGGACATGGCCTGAGATTGGCATTAAAAAAGAAGCATAAAATTCCAATGACACCATGTCCATTTCAATTGTGGGGGTTAGAAAAGTATTCTTTTGGGATGTTTTTCAACCAGGGGGACCTGGGGCCTATTGCACAAAAGCAGAATTAAGACATCCTGGATAAGCTACTGAGCTGCGCTCAATGAATCCAAAACAACAGCGCACAGGCTTAATTGGTTGCACAACGAGCAAGCCAGGATGAGCAGACACGAATTCATCAAGCCAGGTGAAACCTATCCTGGATAAGTGCGCGCTCACGGCTCCCTTAAATAGACCCCGCCACCGATCACAGATTCACTGATTCACCATGACAACTAGAGCGGCTTCATTGCTTCTTCTACGGTGTGAAGTAGTTAGCGATAGCCTTTTCACAACAGCAACAAACAGCAACACCTCTGTTTAGGAGAGTATTGCAACTAGTGCCGCAACCACCACGCGCAAAATGGTTAGGCACTCCGGTGACATCACATTGTCGTATGACAGGTCGGGAATGGCGAGTATGTAAAAGTTAATTAATGATCACAAATGTTTCAATAATGACAGTGGGTCTAGGTATATGTGATAACAATGTGTAGTGGGCAGTGGAATAACTATTTGTTTCTGTTTGTGGTGACTGCTGACTGAGATAAGGAATGAGATTAAATAGATCCTGGACTTTTTGTTTATAACGGAGTCTTGGCTCAGCGGTAATGACGTCATTCCACTTGGTGAACTCTGCCCTCCTCACTGCAGCTTCATGAATTCCCCTAGGGCTACTGGTCATGGAGGTGGTCTGGTCACTGTTTATAATAACAACTTTAAATGTAGAATTGTACAAATTGATATGTTCTCCACTTTTGAGGTACAGCTTGTAAAGATAAATGCCACCCTCTGTGCATTAGTTTACCGACCACCAAAAATTAAGCTTAATTGTAATTACATTCAAGAATTTTCTGATCTATCTTTTATGGCCTCTCACTCTGACAATTTCATGATTTTAGGGGATTTTAATATTCACATCTGTTGCCCATCAAAACCTTTGGTTAATGAGTTTTTATGCCTTGTGGACTCTTTCAACCTTGTGCAATCTGTTATGGCCCCTATGCATCAGAAAGGCCACACATTAGACCTAGTATTGTCTTATGGTTTCAATGTTTCCAACTTAGAAATTATGGATGTTGGGGTCTCTGATCATTTTTTGATTTTATTTGAATCTATTTTGTTTTGTCCCCCTGTATCTCCCCCTAAGTCCTATTCCTTTGGCCGTTCTATTAATTCCACCACAGCCACAACATTCTCTAATACTTTCATCCTCTCTCACTCACCTACTATCTCTGTTGCTATTTCCACCTGCTCTGACATTGAAGAATTAGTCACTCTCTTTAATGCATCCTGTCTTGAGACCTTAGACTGTGCTGCCCCACTAAAACAAAAGCGTGTCAAAACTATCACCACTCCATGGTTAAATGCCGCAACCCGTTCTGTCAGAAAATCTTGCAGGAAAGCAGAGCGCAAATGGAAAAAAGAGAAGCTTCAGGTCTTCTATGACCTTTTCAGAGATTCTCTAAAGACCTACCAAAACTCTGTTAAGGCAGCAAAGGTTGAGTATTATGCTCAGCTTATCATAGGCCAAAAGTTTTATTTAATACCATTAATTCTATTATAAATCCTGCCTCTGCGTCATCTACTCTTGCCCCTTCAACAGAAATCTGTGAGAAGTTCCTCAACTTCTTCATCGATAAAATTGACAAAATAAAATCTCAAATCTCACCTCCGGATTCGGATCCCTCAGTGATAGAACTTTCACCTAGCTGCCTCCAACAGTTTCAGGCTATATCTTCCTCCCAGCTTTCTGAGGTGGTCTCCCATATGAAATCTACATCCTGCCATTTAGATGTTTTACCTGCACGCCTTTTAAAAATAAGCTTTTACCATCATCTGCCCTCTTGTATTGGCCATAATTAATCACTCACTAACCAATGGAGTGGTGCCCTCAGGTTTTAAACGTGCAATTGTGCAACCTTTACTGAAGAAACCTAACCTTGAGCCCAGTGACCTGAAGAATTATAGGCCTATTTCTAAATTACCTTTTCTGTCAAAGATACTAGAAAAGGTTGTCCTCTCTCAGGTTTCTTCTTATCTGAGTGAGTTCAATATATGTGATAAATTCCAATCAGGTTTTAGATCTCTGAACAGCACTGAATCGGCCTTGCTTAAAGTCCAAAACGACATTGTCTTAGCAGTTGATTCTGGATCTTGCGCCCTTTTGATGCTTCTTGATCTGAGTGCAGCATTTGACACAATTGACCACAATATCCTATTAAAACGCTTGGAGGATGAAGTTGGTCTCCAGGGTTCTGTTTTGCATTGGTTCTCTTCTTATCTTAGTGATAGATCATTTTCAATTAGTTTAGGCAATTTCTCCTCTTCCTCTGCGGTGTTCCTCAGGGTTCCATTTTGGGCCCTCTTTTATTCTCTCTTTATATGCTACCCCTTGGCTCAATTTTTAAAAAGTATAACATTCAGTATCACTGCTATGCAGATGACACTCAGTTTTACCTGCCTGTTAACACTAATAGCATTTGTTCTTTGGAGAATATTTTTAACTGTCTCAGTGACGTCAAATGCTGGATGGCAAGAAATTTTCTTCAACTGAACGAAAGTAAAACTGATATAATTATTTTTGGCCCTCCAAGTGATGTTTCTATCTTGAAAAATGCACTAGGACCTCTCTCTGCAAACTGCCACAGTGAAGTAAAGAATCTTGGGGTTTTCTTTGACTCCTCTTTAAATTTTAATAAGCAAGAAAATAGTGGGGTCAAAGGCAGCTTTTTCCAGTTAAGAACCATTGCAAAACTGAAGCCCTTTTTGTCCTTCTCCGATCTTGAAACTCTTATACATGCTTTCATACCATCTAGACTAGATTATTGTAATTCATTATATGCAGGCCTGACCCTCTCCACTCTCAACAGACTTCAGCTAGTTCAAAATGCAGCAGCTAGATTATTAAGTGGCTCTAAGAAACGTGAGCATATAACTCCTGTGTTGGCTAAGCTGCACTGGTTACCTGTGGAGCACAGAGTTAATTTTACAATTTTACTTTTTGTCTTCCAAGCCCTCAGTGGTTTGGCACTTAGTTACATAGGTGACCTACTAATTCATTACAGCACTCCAAGATCACTTAGGTCAGTGGTCGGCAAATAGTGGCCCACGGGCCAATTTTGGCCCGCCATCTATTCTATCTGGCCCGCGAGATGACGTTAATTTCGGAACGGTATTGGCACGCGAGTGCGCGTAATCTCACTTCCTTAAAAACCTCTGCGTCCGTAAATGGTTTATTGTGACGGGTAAGAACCCATGCTGCTTTAATGGACGCACTCATAGCCCTTTGCTGCTCGGTGAGTGATTGAACTAGTATTTTGGTGCTGTGTGCATATCCAGCCTCCAATGCTTTAATTTTATGCGTTTGCACCTCTGTCCCAGGAGGATACGCGTTTTTGAACTGGCCATGTTTTGTCTCATGGTGTCTTCTGATGTTGTATTCTTTGCAAACGACAACCGCCTCGTTGCAAATGAGACACGTAGGCTTGGCATTAATAAATGCAGGCAGGATAAACGCATACCTCTGCTTTCATTCTTCTTTGTAGGTCCTGCATTCTGAATCAATTTTTCTTTTCGAGGCTTTCGACAACGACATTTTGCATCGATAACTAGCATATAGCAATGTTCAGCTAATCATTTACACGTCATCTAAAAGAATAATATTTGTATACATTAGTTACGGCAGGTTGCTAGGCAAGTCGCCTGTTTCATGAGAGACGACAGGAGATGCAGCAGGCTGCATAAAAACAGCGCACATAAGCAAATAAACGTTTTTAATGGAATTAAATTAAATGCATTTTAAAAGTTAGATGATGTTTATTTTAATATAATATAATAATTAATCATTTAAATAGTAGGCCTATAACACCCCCCCCCCCCCCCATTACAAAAGCTATGGCCCGCGATGCCATTGTCTGAAAAAAAATTGGCCCGGGTCCAAATGTAATTGCCGACCCCTGACTTAGGTCTTCATCTCAGAATCTTCTCTATATCCCCAAAACACGCCTTAAAACTAAGGGTGATAAAGCCTTCTCTGTTGTTGCCCCCCAACTCTGGAATAGTCTGTACATATTAAGTCCTCTCCAACCATTGAGTGCTTTAAGTCTAACTTAAAGACTTTCATTTTCTCCCAAGCTTTTAATCTACCTTAATACCCCCCCCCCCCCCACACACACACACACACTCTTTATTCTTTATTTTATTTTTGACCAATTTGTTTATTATTTCAATTATTTATTTATTTTCCCCCATGTTATGTTATTATTGTTGTTGTACCATTGTCATTGTTTTATGTTTGTTTGTAAGCACTTTGGTTCAACTCAGTTGTTTTTAAATGTGCTATAGAAATAAAATTGACTTGACTTGACTGGAATTTAGCCTGGTCTGGAGCAGGCTAGCCCCACAGAATAAATCGCCATGGTAACTTATACCATAACATATCCTGCTGCCCCCTATATGGCGTTTTACAAACGGAAGTTATGGAGGTGCGTGACGGAATTTGCCACGCCTCCTTCAATCAGTCAGGTTATTTATTTGCAGTCTACCTGCCGAAGTTACAGCATCGGTGTTACTCCGCTCGCAGTGACTACCGGTTTGCTCTCTTGTCTCAAGCAGAACTTGCTGCCCATTATCTGTTTCAGACCTTCATGGTCTAGGTTGCGTGGGGAAACTACTGGAGGGAGGTAGTTATTATCTTGTTGCTTTGTATTAGAGCTGTTTGTATAGCCCACTCGTTCCTGCTGAATGTCGAGATGCGTGTCACAAACACGTATAGCCTACTAGATGAAGGCACTTGTTTTGCTATTTGTCTGTGTTTAGCTAACAACTTTTCGGTTGCATTTGGTGTGTTAATGGTTACAGGCTCACGGAGTAGCCACTACTGCTTGTCTGGAGGCATATGGTGAACTGAGGTCAGTGTAACGTTAGGCTAAATATCCCGTGAACCACACTTGAACATTGCAAGCAGTCATGTTATATTGACGTGACATTTCTGATAAATCAGGCTTCCAGTCTGTCCTTCGGGGTTCTTTGAAGTTGCTTGGAATTTTGTTAACCAACGTGTTGTCTATTCTTAGTTGTTTGTCATTCAAATTTGTTTCAGTAGCCAGTGTGCCTGTATTCCAGTGGCGGCTGGTGGTATTTTTTTCTAGTGAAGCAGTTATGAAATTATGACCCCCCCCCCCCCCCCCCCCAAACGAACATTGCGCCTAACACAAAGTTGGTGAGGTTGAATGTATTAGACACATGATGACATTGAACTGTCTACAATGGCATAAACAAAAGCTATGTTGTTTGATCAGTCAGAGAGCTAGACAGAGTAATTTGTTGAGAAATCAAGACCTGTTTACCATCTCAAAGTACAGGCCACAAATGGAGTGTAGTAGTAGGCCTAAGATTGGACAAGACAGTAAACAAGGTTTATGTATTATTATTATTATTATTATTATTATTATTATAAGTTTGCATTTTTTGTTAGACATTTTGCTTGCAAAGACTAGGCTATCTATGGTCATGCCCCCCAAAAAGAGCATCTCCACTTTAGCACTAATTAGTGACCTAGGTAAGTCTCTATATACTGAAAACAATACCAACTATATTTTTCTGATCTTGATATAAGATGAATAACACTTGGTTAGATAAGCAGTTTTTGCAGTGTATTAATGCCAAGTTGTTGATGTCCACAACATCTTGAAACAACAACCTTCCAATATTCTAAGCTACTAATTATGCCCCATAAGGCATAGTGCAGGCTCTAAGCAATGTCAATAGCCTATTAAAGGGACACCAGGCAACGTTTTCGTGTTAATTACTCATCTTCGTAAGTCGGTATATGGTTAAATGACTCATTACAGACTTCATTACATGAAGACTCTCTCGCCCGCCCCTACTGCCTGTAGGAAGAATATCCCGCTTGCAAGTTCAGTGTATTGTACCCGCCGACCGAAGCAGGATCAGTTTGCATCCTGCATCCACAGCACAGAGGGAGGCTAACGAAACGCTATGTTATTGTTGCAAACATATGTATAATGGCAGAGCCAGCGAAGAAGCAGCGAAAACCCTTGACGGAAGATGCAAAGAAAAGGAAAAGAGCTTCAGACCGAGCGAGGGGGAGTTTTGTAGAGAAAAAGCATCAGGCTTGCCTGGTGTCCCTTTAAGAGACACATTCTTGCCTCTGGGATACCAGCTCCTTGACACTAGTTTGAACCGTTATGCATATAACAAAGAATAAACTGCGCATATGCAGTGTTCACTTAAGAAATTCACATTAAGAAATTATGACAACAACTGCAGTGAGTTGGGAGAGAGAAAGCAAGAACACATAGGCTACTACTGGCCAAATCCTCTCCAATTGTTAGAATTGGACTCTGGGCGTTTGGGAACAGCTGAGGGAGGAGGCTACTTGAAACTGTGAGTTTCGGTCGGTGTGAGCGAGCGGACTTTCAGTTGACAGTAATTAACACCCTTTTGAACAATCTAAGCTGTGCGAACGTCAGAGGGCGGTCTACGCTGATGCATCATTAGCGAGATAGGAGGACAGCTGCATGCAATTCCTAGCAGCATAAAATTAGTGGCGGCTGCTGAAGCGTCAGCATAAGCGGCAGCCCTCGTTTCAGCCAGCCTCGTGTAAGACGGACGCGGTCAAGACGAGCAAGTTGACCTGTGCAAGTTGACCTGTGCAAGTTGACCTGTGCAAGTTGACCTGTGCAAGTTCACCGAGCACAGGCACCGACAAAGGCAAAATGTGCCGTTCCACCATATCTGTTATCACCGGCCATTGCAGAAAACGGCATCATGCCAAAAGGGGCAGAAATCGCCTTAACCTCCAGCAACTTAAACGATCCTCACCGACAGAAACCTCCTTCTCCATGGGCTTGTGGAACTGTCAATCCGCAGTCAACAAAACGGACTTCATAGCTGGCTATGCCAACCACCTTTCATTGGAACTCCTTGCTCTCACTGAGACTTGGATCAAACCAGAGAACACTGCCACCCCGGCTGCACTCTCCACTAACCTTACACTATCCCACACCCCTCGCCCATCTGGACGAGGAGGCGGGACGGGCCTGCTGATCTCCAACAAATGGAAATTCACCCCGCTACTGCCTTCAAACAAATATGTCTCATTCGAATTCCATGCCATCACAGTGATCGCCCCAGCAAAACTGTACG
This sequence comes from Alosa sapidissima, assembly GCF_018492685.1. Classification (NCBI taxonomy): domain Eukaryota; kingdom Metazoa; phylum Chordata; class Actinopteri; order Clupeiformes; family Clupeidae; genus Alosa; species Alosa sapidissima. Next base: position 590,337 of record NC_055960.1, read on the forward strand.
TGCTGGTCATCTACCGCCCTCCAGGCCAACTAGGCGACTTTATTGACGAACTTGACACTCTGCTATCCTCCATCCCTGAGCATGACTGTCCGCTTCTTGTTCTCGGTGATATGAACATCCACTTAGATGCCCCAGGCTCAGCGGACTTTTTGGCCCTGGTCCACTCCTTTGACCTCGAACTGGTTCAAAGCCCACCGACTCACAAAGCTGGCAAAGAGCTTGACTTGATTTTCACTCGGAACTGCAGCACAGACACCCTCACGGTGACACCTCTCCATCTTTCTGACCACTTCTTCATCCAGTTCAACGTCAGCCTGACAGAACAGCCTCCGGCTCCTCAGCCGATGGTCACGTTCCGCCGCAACATCCGGAACCTGTCTCCAACGCACTTCTCCTCTGTGGTTGCCTCCGGTCTACCTCCACTCAACACCTTCTCCTCTCTGGAGGTCAATGAAGCCACTGACTCGCTCTGCTCCACACTGACCTCGTGTCTAGACGAGCTGTGCCCTCTTACCACAAGGCCAGCTCGATCCAAACATTCTCATCCATGGCTAAATGATACCCTCCGATCGCAGCGCACCAAACTCAGAGCCGCGGAGAGGAAATGGCACAAATCCAAACTAGCTGACGACCTCAAAAACTACCAGACACTCCTGACCTCCTTCTCAGCCAGCATCACTGCTGCTAAGACTGCTTTCTACAATGACAAAATCAACAGCGCTACAGACACTCGAAAACTTTTCTCAACCTTCAAATCGCTACTCAACCCTCAGCTGCCTCCTCCTCCATCCAGCCTTACTGCAGATACCCTCGCCTCATTTTTTACAAACAAAGTGGCGGCAATCAGCAGTCAATTCTCTACATGCCCACTCAACGCATCTGACTCACATACCGCACTCCTACAACCTCTAGGGACTGCTGGAACATCTTTTTCAGCATTCACGCCTCTCTCCGAGAGTGAAGCGTCCAGACTCCTGACATGCAGCCGTCCTACCACATGCTCGCTGGACCCTATACCTACGAGCCTACTTCAGTCCATCAGCCCGACCATCGCTCCAGCTATCACACATGTGATCAATGCCTCGCTAACCTCCGGCACATTTCCAACAGCGTTCAAAATGGCCCGGGTAACACCGTTACTTAAGAAAGCTTCTCTCAACCCTGCTCAAGTCGAGAACTACCGCCCTGTCTCACTACTGCCTTTCCTATCCAAAGGCATTGAACGAGCAGTCTCCAAACAGGTCTCTGACTTCCTTTCACAGAACAACCTTCTGGATCCAAATCAGTCTGGGTTCAAAAGCGGCCACTCTACCGAAACGGCTCTGCTGTCTGTAACAGAAGCCTTAAAAGAAGCCAGGGCGACCGCTCGGTCATCAGTACTCATTCTGCTTGACTTATCGGCTGCCTTTGACACGGTTAATCACCGTATCCTTCTCTCTATACTCGCTGACATGGGAATCTCCGGAGCTGCTCTCTCCTGGTTTGAATCCTACCTCACAGGACGCTCGTTTAACGTATCATGGCTTGGTCAGCTATCTGCACCTCACCATCTCACCACAGGGGTCCCCCAGGGCTCAGTGCTGGGCCCCCTCCTCTTTGCTATCTACACCACCTCCTTGGGACAGATTATCCGTTCGCACGGCTTCTCATACCACTGCTATGCAGACGACACACAGCTCTATCTGTCCTTTCCACCTGACGACCCCCTGGTTTCAGCACGGATCTCGGATTGCCTTTCAGACATAGCTACATGGATGAAGGCACACCACCTCCAGCTGAACCTCTCAAAGACTGAACTGCTGGTCATCCCAGCTAAACCTACCATACACCACGACATCAACATCAAATTTGACTCCCTGTCTGTTTCACCGACCAGGACTGCAAGAAATCTAGGAGTTGTTCTCGACAACCAACTAAACTTCTCAGATCATGTTGCCTCAGTCGCCCGGTCATGCCGTTTCGCACTCTACAACATACGGAAAATCAGGACTTACTTGACTCAAGATGCTACCCAACTTCTGGTTCAGGCAATAGTCATCTCACGACTCGACTACTGCAATGCCCTCCTGACAGGTCTCCCAGCCTGCGCAGTGAAACCACTTCAGATGATCCAGAACGCAGCGGCGCGCCTGGTCTACAACCAACCCAAAAGGGCACATGTTACCCCGCTGCTCATCCAGCTACACTGGCTACCTATGGCGGCCCGCATTAAATTCAAGTCTCTAACGCTTGCCTACAAAGTAGTCTCCGGTTCTGCTCCCACCTACTTGAATGCCCTCATACAGACTTACACTACCTCCAGACCGCTGCGCTCCTCTGACGAACGACGTCTAGCTCTACCACCGGTACGCTCAAGCCAATCCAAACTTTTCTCATCTGTTGTTCCTCGTTGGTGGAACACACTGCCAGTTCCTACAAGGGCAGGGACATCCTTTTCCACGTTCAAAAAACTCCTGAAGACCCAGCTCTTTAGAGAACATCTACTCTCATAGCAACACTTACAACAAGTCTTACTGATCCTAGCACTCACCAGCCGTTTTAAACTGACAAGTAACTGTTAAAATACAGCACTCACCGACGCACTTATTCTTACTGTACTCTAATGTGTTTTTTTTTTAAACTGTCCTAAAATTGTGAGAATTGTTCTAAAACTTACTGTTTACCATGTTGTTAGTCGCTTTGGTTAAAAAGCGTCAGCCAAATGTAATGTAATGTAATGTAATGTAATGTATACCATGACTGCTGCTCTGGCATATGTTTGACCAACCAGTTTGTTTCTGTCACTGCCTTCCTTCTCTACAAAGCTAAAAATCCACTTGGCATCTGCCTCCTGATACACTGAAGAATCCTAGAATTTCTTTCTGAATCAATCACTCCAGCCACATCAACATAATGTTGATAGTGGACAATTGTACTTTACATGAAATGTCAAGTGGTCTTATCAATATGCCACACGAAAAACGGTGCTGTGTCTTTCGTTTATAAATGGTAGTTGAAATTTAGCTTCAAGCAGATTGTTCTGAATTATCTTTGACAAAGTTGAGGATTTAAAATGGGAAGCCAAGACGTTATAACACATCAATAGCATAGGCTAATGTTATCATAACACATCAGTGAACTTGCAGGACGGCTACGTTGAGAAGCTGTACTTTCTAATGCATAGCCTACTGTAACAAGTTTATCCTTACCGTAGCACCCACGAACCGTGTTAATTTCACATGAAGTCTCTTGTGAATGAGTTACACAATTTATAATGAAACTCTAGTAAGGTCACTGAAGGCAACTGAAAAGTTATGGCAAGCAAGCTCACTAATTGAGAAAGTGATTGGCCAGAGTGTTGCGTCAATCATATTCAACGGCAGGAAGTGTGAAATTCTGCCCAATCGGTCACTGCTTCACGGGTGGGACTTATCTGCCATAAGGATCAATTGACACAGAAAAAATCCACGAGCCGCCTGGGGTTTCACTCGATTTACACTGAAGTCAATGGGGAAAGATATCTATGGTAGTGAAGCAAAACGAAAAGTTGGTAAAGCAGTCTGATTCACTGTAATTCGGTGTTCCACCGCGGGAGAGATGGCGCTGTTGTCACTCACAGAATTGATTTCAGGAAAACAGCTTGTGTTAGTGACAGTATTTCTGTTTCAAAGGAGAAAAATTGGGATTTTTTTGTGTGTTTTGTTCTTTACTTTTTTTTTGGTGAAGCACTGCTTCACCTGTAGTCTTATAGAAGCCTTTTTGCGTGGGTCCCAGCTTGTAACTTCTAACACGTTACATCCTTTCCACTTCGTTTGTTTTAGCAGGCAACTAGCTCTCCCTCATTACAGATGGCTAAAAGTTAGCCTACACATGAAATTGTGTTGACCTACTATGCTACAAACTACTGCCGTTTGTCAAGGGTAATTACAGTATATAGCTAAAATTACCTAGCCTACTGTGTTTGATTTTAGTAGGCTACTGACTAGCCTACTCCTGCTATAGTCAGTGTGTGTCACTGTGGGCTATGCAGTGGGTTCTAGCTTACCTTGTAGGCTATTTCCTGCTACATGATTTCAATAATAACTTTAAAGTCTCAATTGCTGTGACTGAGGGTTCTAGCTCATTAAAGTTAACAAGTAGACCTACATGACAAACAGCTAACCAACCCAGCTGCGCTTTACAGCTAACGCAGCCACATGTTGCTGACTGCTACCACTTTGCCTGTTTAAAGAGTCTTATCTCGGCGTTTGATTCGTGATAAGAAGTTTTAAGTTTAATATGCATGAGTATTTCGCTGCGGTGTTCATGATGCTAACCTTAATGAACACCTAGATGAACTGTCATTTGGCCAGATTCTGTGCCGCAACAATCTGTATCATTCTGATCCAGACATGCGCACATATGGAGGCCCTGTGTGTGAGCGTGTTTGTGAGAGATGCGGAGTTGAGGTCAGTTTTGCCGCTTTTACCCCCACCTCAATGCCAGCTTTGGCCGTAAGGCAGCTGATACACAGGAGCTGTTGCTCTGTCGCTCATTGCTAAGAGGGCAAGGAAGGAATTTTTTCTCCTTTAAAGTGTTTGGGAGTTTTTTCGCCTTCCTCTGTGTTGAGAGTGCCAGCATATTAAAGTCTTCCCTAGCTGACCAAGGGAGCACCTACACCTGCGTGTAGCTTTGCTCTGTTACACTCCTAGCTGACCATGCAAGCACCTACACCAGCGTGTAGCTCTGCTGTTCCTTGGAATCCTTTCTAATAATGTGCTGCTCACCACTTCTCTTGCTATAGCTACAGTATTTTAATTACTTCCTGGTTTCCATAGCACCTCATATTGCTAAATTGGCGCTATTGCTGTCCCTGGATTACTCAAACTCAATTATCACAACTCTATGTAATTATATGCTCTATCCTGGGGTGTTAGGCCTGTATCATCAAAGCATGTTGTAAGCAACAGCCTAACAACTACTAGACTACTATCGTCTCCATTGTACTTTGTGGCTAAATGTAATTCGCTCATTTTGAATTGCTTGATAGGTGTTGGCTAAAATAAAACCTACATTCTTAAACAATTTCAAATCAAGGCCAACACTTTCCCGATTTTCTCCTGAAACTTCTCCTCAGAGTGTTGAGCAGATAGGCTACTCTGTGCAACCTCCTCCCCCTCCCGGACTGGGAGCAAAATTCGGCCCTGGCAATTTTCTCCAGGACCGGCCCACTACAAACATGTATTACAAACACACAGTATTATGCTGTAGCAACACTTCATAAACTGAACCCAAACATTTAGATTTGGACCTATAGCCTAATCACAATAACACAGGGGTCCGGGGGTGTCTCTCCGGGATTTTAAAAAAAAAATCTGGTTGCTAATCACAGGTACAGGATTCAGGGATAGGCTACTAAAGACAGGCTCATCATCTGTCTGTCTTAGGGTGACCACCCGTCCCGCGTGCGCGCACAGCGTTTGAAGCCCAATTCATGTGTCCCGCAAATTGAGACTGTGTCACTCAATGCTTGCTCAAAAAAAAGTTGGTCGCTCTATATCCTGCAGCCGGTTGCACCAGTTGAACGTAAGTTCCATTTTAGCTTAGTTCTAACGTAAACTACGTTGAAGTTTACGAGCTACTAAAATGTATCGGGTTGCACCAAACTGAATAGTTTCAATGTAACACCAGAGATCGGTAGACGGGCTCTGGTAACACAAGTTATGACTTAAATTACACCCCCCTCTCCCTAGGTGTAAGGTCCGTCGTAGGTGAATTGTTAACATGGTTTTCTCATTTAAATTGTGGGGATGTTAAATTTAACAAAGTATAAGTGGAGAAGAGTTACATATGCGACCGATTACACACATTTAATTTAGCTACTTGAGCAGTGCTTGAATGATGTTTGTAGGCTATTCACTGGAAATCATATGGACCTAACAGTAGCCTACAAATAGGCTACCAAACATCTACCTATTATTACCACACAAAGCATACATTTCATTGCTGTGGATTGATCTGTTATCAGAGATTTCATTAGCCATAGCTACTTGAAAGAGTGTTAACGTTACCGTTACCTTCAATAACGTTAACGTTATCCACTGCAGTAGCCTACGTTAGGCCAAGTGGAAATATTCCCAAAGCACATATACAATAAAATAAAGTCTGTTATTTACAAATACAGTGTTATTTTATTCCATACAACAAAGTAATTGCGGAGGAGGTCAAACCTAGATGTGGCTTTATCATACAACATTAGTGAACATTAGGCTACCCAGAACACTGAACAGTTTTTTTTCCCCTGCGCCTGCCTTTACTAACATGCAAGTCCACCATCCTTCCTCCCCCTTCTCGTTTCGTGAACCTCTGGCGTTGTGAGTTAAGACTTTCCTGTTAATCCTACAATTTTACATTATAATTTATTTAAAGTGAATAAATAATGAAAAATAAATCAAATGAAATAGCTAAAGTAAATCGTAAGTGGAAGTGGATCTGTCAATTCATTGAATGTTCAAAGTATTATGAATCTTTATTTAGAAAAAAAATACACATTGGTTGGTCATGATACATCAGCAATTACACATGTTTAGGGGAAGGGCATTATTAATATACCATGTAAGGTGGTATGTGCTAGAAATGGGTAAACCACTATCAGTGAGTCTGCCCGTGAGGTGGGGGCACCGCCGCGCCAGGCAGTGACCCACATTGTCCCTCAGAAACATACCCCTTGTCCCCCCTTGGTCTTATTAGCAGGTGGTCACCCTAGTCTGTCTCACGTCATGTTACCCCATGCATTAAACCACATGTCACTGCTTGACTAAATAAAAAATATAGGCTACTGAACATGGACATCGTCATAGTTGACAGAAATTACGTTTTGTGCCAACATGTTGTAGGCTAGAAACACAAACACAGCCTTTATTTGGTGCAAATCTTCTCCTAAGTTTGGTTATAGTCTGCGATTCACATTAACTGTAGGCTATCACCACATACAGTGGGCATCGCTTTCAAATGACCACTTCATTCGCGCATTACGCGGCGCGAAGCTGCGAGAAGCTTTAGTACCACTTTCAGCCACTGTGCGTCGCTCTGCCACTGTACATCGCTCTGCCTGCCGTCCCTTACATAATTGTTGCCGAGAGTAATCCCAGCCTACGAATTCAATAACAAAATAAATCATGCATAATTAAACATTACCTCGATTTAGGCTACTTGGGTATGGCTTAAGGCTTGACTACACGAAAATCGAAATCGAAATTTGCTGTCTACATTATTGTCAGTGTTGGGGTTAACGCAACTACGCAAATCAAAACAGTGGTGTGATAATTGAGCCAGTAGAGAAATAACTGTTCAGAATTAATCTGTAGCCTTGGGTAGGCTTCTGCAGAAAACAATGTTGTTGCCGATTTAATACTATCTGGCGACGTTTTTAACAGGCTACGCAATAGAGGCTTAGACAACTATGACCCACGTTTTGGTTTCGTAAATTAATTTGCCCTACTTCTTGACTGAAATGTAGTCAATTGACTGCTTGACATGTCATTTTTATTTTTCTGTACGATAAACAATTACATCTGCTTTATGCCGCAGAATTACATTCATATTTGGCTGACTGCAGACGCGCCACTTCCCTCCCCATATTCCAATATTAAGATAGTATAAAGTGCTTTTTGTATAGGCTACTATCATAAAAAAAAAATAGTTAAAACGAATAGCTATTTGCAATTTGACAAAACACTGGTCCTCATTTTACGAATGCGAGGACGATATGAGCCTGTTGCATTTAGTTAGATGTCCGAGTCACTGGCTCGTAATCACAATAATTTAACACACGACAGTTGGATAACCTACTTCATCATGTCCCCATGCCTACATTTTTGTGAGTAGCATAGAGATCGTTAAAAACAATAAAGTATGGCTCTCCGTTTGGGACATCGAAAACTTTTTTTAATTTTTAATAGACTACCGTCGAAGATGCTGACTTGCAAAAGCCTCGGGATAACACGTTATCTCCACTATCATCAGTCATGCCCCTTGATCAAAGTGGGGAATGAAATAAAAGTTTGATAACCACTGGCTTAACAAGTTACCTGCAGTCCAGAACACAGAATCTATTGCAATATTCTGATGATCGGCGATGATATCGGCAAATGTTTGTTTTCCAAAGTAAGAATTTCACTTCACCATGCACCTTCGACAATACCTGGCCTACCTGGTATCATTACAAACACTATTCTGTGTCCTAAAACTGGCATATTTTATGGCATTGTGTCATGTAAGTTCGTTGCAAAATCTAGAGAAATGTGTGAGGTGGTCAGCAGGGGACAATTGAGACACACATTGGATTGTGTTATTACTTGAACATTCCACACTATCCACAGCTGTGGTAGGCCTATCAGGGGCAGGAGGATTACTGTCAGCGCAGGCTTTATATAAAATTCTTCAACAGAAGGCCTCGAATGTTGTCTTGTTTGTGGAGCGCTTTGCTTCGCTTCTGTAATTTCGGCTTCATTGAAAATGAGGGCTTCCCTCAATGACCCTCCGAGAATAAATAAAGGTTGAATGAATGAATGAATGAATGCTAGGAGTGAGTCTTCGTGGCTATGGATGACGTCATTACTCATGCACGAGCTTGACTGAAGTGACCACCTTGATTGACGATTGTAACACGGGAATTCCAAACACCTCTCTTCCGATGATGACTGACAGGTGACAGGTCGGAGAATGCGTGCGCTACACAAGTAATGTGAAGGACGGAAGATGATTAATAACTGAATAAAAAGGCCTAGCCTAAATTATGTTTTATAAACAAAGTTCGGGTGGAGCCTTCGGGATGATTGACAGCAATTAACTCACCCACTGCCGCCGCAGGGTAGGCCTATTTAAGCCGACCTCCTTTTCCATACGTCACACGCTCCGACGTTCGCGAAATCATCCCCCCTCCTCCCCCTACTCCTCCATTTCACCAATTGCCCTGTTACTCATCCTCCTTACACAGGGGGGTGCAAGCGGTCATCGCTCTATCGCGATATCCGCTCCAGGCACTCCAGGACCACGGACAGCTACCTTGCCAAACACGCACTTCTCCCATACATTCTAGTCTAGCTGAAGCAATCATATAGAAGGGCGAACTAGTGAAATGAATAAAGAGTAAGGCAAAACAAATAGCTTAGTAGCCTAATGAAACATAGGCCTATGGATTGATGCAGTAGCCTACCTTTGCAACATTTATTAAATTAATTTGTCACCATATCCCTAGGCTACGTTTGCAAAGAGGAGAACATTTTAATTTGATTCACAATGAAACGTTACATTTCATTTCCATGTTAACAATGAGTAGTTTGTGTTGTTGTTGGTGGCGTTATTGCATCCCTTTTATGAATGCAAAATTGTTCCCTCGCAATTGGAAGCTCCTGTTGCGCATAGGCTATTTCAAAACATCGCAACGTAAAATGCCACAAAAAAGCTGTTTATAAATAGGTCTTAGTGAGTTAGGAGTCCTCTCGAATTAAGCTGTCCCAGACTTAGGTGCTACTTTTAGGTCTAAAACGCTTCGTGAATTACTTTTTGTGAAAAAATTAGGAGTCCTAAAGTTAGGAGTGACACGCCCATTATTTTTAGGAGTTGCTCCTAAATTCGCCAGTTAGGAGCTACTTTTAGCCTTAAAATTCTTTGTGAATATGGCCCCTGAATAAAAAGGCCTAGCCTAAATGAATCAAGGCAAAACAGATAGCCTAGTAGCCCAATGAAACATACGGATTGATGTAGTATCTTGTAACATTATTAAATTATTCTGTTACTATGCCTACGTTTGCAAAAGAGAACATTTTAATTTGATTGACAATAATGTTACATTTAATTTACATGTTGACAATGATTAGCCTAGTTTTGGTTGTTGTTGGCGGCGTTATTGCATGTTAGTTATGCCTACAATGCAAAATTGCTTCCTCGCGATTGGAAGCTCCTGTAGCTGCATAGGATTTCAAAACCGCAGGTTTGTGACTAGGTCTGTGAGTAAGGAGTCCTCTTGACTTCTTTTAAGCTGTCAGGGGTGGGAAGGTGTGATTTTTTGGGGGAAGGGCCGGATTAATTGGGCACAATTGTCTGATGGCCCCCCTTCCCCCCAGCCAACGTGAATCGGGTGGTTAGTTAATAGGCCTATCGTGAAGATTTTTCCTGCCATCTACAGTAAGGCACGAGCGCATCTGTGAGGCCAAGCCTCACCAAGTAGCTCGTTTGTTTACAACTAACATTCCATTTAATTAAACTGCTTTATAGGCTATGCCGAAATAGTTTTCAACATTTTGAATATTAGTGTCGGGTGAATTGAAATGTTCTCAAAGTAGCCTTATGGCTGAAAGCTGCTTGGGACACCCCCCCCCCCCCCCCCCCTTCCTGCACTCATTGTTTCAAAAGGAGTAATTTTGGCTTTGTCAGAACTGAAGAGCTGTGGACGGCACGGCACGGTATGCCCAATGAAAATAAATTAACGCAACGCAACACAACACAACACAGACCCCGCTTCTCTCGCGTCAGTCACTGACATGAACGAAACACAGAACCCGCTTCTCTCACGGCAGTCACTGACAGTAACCTAGAATAAATGCATGGGGAAAAACACTTCCCCATGAGAAAGACATCTTAAAACACTGAAAGTTAATATTTTGTCACTAGCAACATTCATCTGTCCTTTGTCAAATGTATTATGTTCCAAGTACCCTATGCGTAATTCTGCTTCATAAAGTTGAACAAATACATTTGCTTATTTCACAGAAAAATATAAATAGCCGGTCTACAGTGCAGAGTTGGTAAGTTATGGTAGGCCAACTTGCAGTGAACATACAAAGAGGGGAAATTATTTCTCTTGCAGCTGAGTAGCCTCAGGTGCGCACGTAGACATAAGGCCGAACATGCAAGCGCCAATGAATCGTGCTCTCACGGCAATCGCGCCGTTAAACTTAAATAGGTTAACATCACTCTAAGTTCGCCTTCAAGCAAGGAAAACGATGATTTGAAGACATCTGTTTCGTTGGAAGGGCAAGGGGTAGCAACAGGGCAACACAGAGACAGGCCCGATGGCAGGGCTGTTATGAGAGTATTAAAATATAGGATATTCTCGGGAAAACATTAAAACGGCAAGACAGCGGGGAAAGTTAAAATACGTGATAAACACAGAAAAAGTTGGCATGCATTGTTTCGGTCCCCGTGCACAGGGATTATTTGTCATACTATTAATCACATATGATTATTTGTGAAATTGTGCAAACAGGCGCAACACATTTGAAAAGGAAGGACTGGTAGCATGCAAGCTCACGGGAAAGATTGATTTAAGAATGTTATCACAAAGTGTGTGGTTGTGGCGCGGGCGGAAGACAATTGGCAGGGGAGGGTCATGTCTTTTTTTAACAATTCTGTCGGAGGGTCATTGAACAATTTCTAGCAGGCAAGAGAGGGTCATGCAACTTCCAATTGAAGCACTCAAAATTCCTCCGGTGGCCCCTTCAATAAATAACGATCAGTCCCTAGATTGCTGCTGGGCTATATGTCTTGGTTCTGTTAACAACTTATTGTCAAACGCATAGCCTATCTCGCGGTTGCATCCATTACAAACAAACATGCAATGTGAACGTCTGGGATTGGGGAGAGCACTAAATGCTCTTCTGAATAAGCACGAAGTCAAACCTTTAAATGAAAAACACTCTTTAATAATCCAAAAAAATAAACCGCTAATGAAGTAAACTTGTGACCATCAAAAATCGTTTATCGCTCGTAACTCCGTGATACCAGGACGTAACAGGAAGGCATTTGGCTGAGCAACGGAGGTTAATATGTTCCATGTTAATATTAATATTTTTTTTTATCCAAATGATGACTGTCTATCATCGTTGCACTCGGAGAAAACCGGAATGTTTCATTCGTCCCCGTTTCAATCGTCCCGGTTGTACCTACTCAAAACGCAGATAGAACCTTATTATTCTAAGGTAGCGAAATAGCGTTCAGCATGATTCATGCCCAATTAATTCCCCCTGTTAAAGTGTTCGCCTTTGTAGTTTGGTTTCGTGATAGCCTATGATAAACGGCTTATGGCCAAATATGTGAAAACGTTAAAATACAGTAGGCGATAAACCCGGAAAAAGTTGACAGTGATTTTTTCATAATCACTTTGGAGGGTCATAGAAAAATGTATTGCAGGCGAGGGAGGGTCACGTCTTTTTGGACTAATGCTCCCCAAACTCCTCCGGTAGCCCCTTAAATAAATAACGAACAGTCCCTAATGAAGTAAACTTGTGACCATCAAAAATCGTTTATCGCCTGTAGGCCTAACTCCGTGATAACAGGACGTAACAGGAAGGCATTTGGCTGAGCAACGGAGGTTAATACTCTATATTTTGTCCAAATGATGTTTGTCTATCATCGTTGCACTTGGAGAAAACCAGAATGTTTAATTTGTCCTGCGTCTCTACGGCTGCAAACGGGATTCACTCGCAGTTAACCAAATATTTATTAGGGCAGGCATATTTCTGGCTATTACATTATTTCTAAACCAGTCTGCTAAAGTCTGTAGTGAAGTCTGTGTAGGGTTTTCCAGGCTCCATTTCTTTTTACGACACACCCTGCTCACTTGAGCCATCTACCGGTTGTTTGGGTTGTTGCAGCGTCTCACTGGAAAAATACAAATTAAAGTCGCGTGATACCGCGTGATCCCACGCACGGACCGCGAGTGAAGCTGGCCAATTCGAAGCACTGCCCACTGTAGCCTACTAAACGTTTTTGCCCTAGTTTGTGTGCCGTCATCACATTTCGGGAGGAGCGTGACGGAATTTGCCACGCCTCCTTCAATCAGTCAGGTTATTTCTTTGCAGTCTACCTGCCGAAGTTACAGCATCGGTGTTACTCTGCTCGCAACCCACCACCTCCCCTTACGCCTCCCGTCTTCCATGTTTAAAGGATAAGGGGGTGTATGACGGAATCCTGCCCGACTCCTGCCTGCGCAGTCGACTCCGGCACGATTCCGTGAAGCCCTTCAGGACCATGGCCAGAGACCTCGGAAAACATGCTTTTCTATCATGCTTTTATGTATTATGCTTTTATGTCTTTATGCAAATTCAGGAATGTGAACTAGTGAACCCGCTTTTGTGCAACTGGATCACGGATCAATTGAGCCAGGATAACCAAGATATCCCGGCTTAATCCCTTATCCTAGTTTTGTGCAATAGGCCCCTGGTGACCTTCTCAAAGTAAACGGTAACACTAAAGCAAGAGGCTACACTGAGATTCTGGAGGAAAAGATCAGGCAGTGTGCCAAGAGACCTGCCCCAATAGGCATCATTGGACCATTAAACCATACAATGATCCAAAACATACAGCCAAACAAGTCAAGAAATGGTTAACAGACAACAATGTTATATTTTAGAGTGGCCCAGCCAGTGTCCAGGGCCCAGTTCCTCGAAAGCATCTCAAGCCTAAGAGCGTCGTAAATTCCCTCTTACGAACGTCTTAAGATTTGCCAACTGTTTCCCGAAACCATCGTAGCTTAAGAGCGTCGTGAAAACACTCGTAGATCTACGAGTGCTCCAGAGTTCTCGTCATTACCGGCTAAGAGCGTCTTAACAATACTTCTCTCTGAGGTCACCAACAGGACATACAGAGGAATTACAACTTAGAATACATAATCCAACGTACGTTCATTCTTTATTGTGTTTACCTGTGATGAATCAGATTTTAGCGTGCAAATTAAATAGCATAGCCTACATTTAATGGTCATAATAATGTGATGAAAAGCGGACAAAAATGCAATCAAGTTATGAAACGAGACGTTGCCAGAATAGTTTGCCATTATCTTTGCTAAGTGAATGCTATATTTTATTAGGCCTTTGAGGTAAAAAGCAGAGAAAGCAACATGTGGTTTAGTCTGTACTGCATCAAAATCTAAGCCTACACATTTCCTCACTTTCTTACTTGACTTCTTTCTTATCTTCAAACGTGTTCTTAAGTGACACCGCGAAAAATTATTGCATGGTGCAACAATCTAATCTTAAAATAATTACAATTATTTATGTCTGTGTGGTATATAACCTATACTTGGGATGCTTACATGCAGATGTCAAAGTGTTTCTATTTTCGTATTGATGTGAATTAATGTGTAGATCCGAAGTTTAAATGGTAGGCCTATAGCTGTGACATGCAGTCACCTGACATCACCGTCAAATTAGAGGATATTTCAGAACTATTAACGTGGACAGCTCCCCTTAAGAGAAGTGCATGCGCGTTCACGCTACGAGCATGTTCGGGAAACAGTTGGAAAAAACAAACGAACGATCTTAAGATGAATCGTAGAAAACCCTTTTAAGAGCGTGTCTCCGTCGTTATCGGGAAACTGGGCCCAGACCTCAATCCATCAAAAAAGTGAGTACAAGGCCAGAGTGATGGCAAATAATCGTTCCTGCCTCAATACCCGGATTGCAGCTAAAAAGGTGCGGTCTACAATAATTTTGGAGACATGGAGTGGCTTGGTACGTATTATAAGAACCATTTTGAGTGCTTTGATTGCAAATAAAGATGTTTCCAGTGATTATTTTAAAAGGGTGTAAATAATTGTGGACATGCCATTTTTCATAAAAATGTTAAAAAAGATACGCTTATTTTTTTGATTCCATGTTTCTGCCACATTGTCTTACAACCTTTGGCATGTGGCTGTGTCATTGATAAAGTGATACCCAGTTTTCAGATTACTTTCACTACAGTGTTTTCTTTTGATGATGGAACATACCTTTGCTGCCTGTTGGATTTATCATCTGTGAGGGGGCAGAGTGAGTGGACCTGAGGCTGGAAGAGGAGGGGCTGGGCTGCAATGAAGTACAGAACCACCATGGCCAAGTTTTAAACACAAACCTTCATACAAGTCGTACACTATATATACAGATCCACCTCATATTAAATTCTGGTTATGGTTATGGGATTTGGCAGACGCCTTTCTCCAAAGCGACAAAAACAATATTCAAATTTAACAGGGAACAGATTACAATGTTGGTCATAAAATAAATCATAAAATAAGCAATGAAAATGAGGGAAAAAAGCAATAATAAACAATAATGTCCATTCAATCAATAATATAAAAACAATAACATGGTAAGACTATATTAAGGAGAACATCAATAATAAACAATAATGTAAAAATAATCAACAGCCTAATGGAAATAAAACAATATTATACAAACCATAACGCATAAGAAGCGCTTAAAGAACTAAGTGCATGTTGAACAGGAATGTCAAGACCCAAAACTATCACAGGAACGGAGAGCACTGGGCAACTCATTCCACCACCACTGAGGAAAAGAGTCTTGAATTAGACCTAGTGTTTATGACTGGTCGACACAATAGACGCTCATCAGAAGACCGCAGTGGGCGGTTGGAGATGTACTGTACGTCTTTTATTACGATTATTGAATTAAAATAACTAGGAGCAGATCCAGTCAGTGCCCTATAGGCCAATGGAGAGTAACTACGAGAGGAGTTACATGTGTCCTCTTTGGCTGATTGAAGACCAGGCCTGCTCCAGCATTCTGAATCAGCTGGATGTTATTCGGTTGGGGAATAGCTGTTTTAGCTGGAAACACCCAAAACTCAGTTTTTGAGAGATTAAGCTGAAGGTGCCGATCTTTCATCCAGGCTGAAACAGGCGCGCGGGAACCTATTTTTGACCAGGGGTGCTGAATAACAAAAATAATGGATGTCCGATGATTTCTCCCCAGCCCCCCCCCCCCCCGGACATGTTTAGGATTTTGACTGCTAAATACGTCATTTTAGTGCAGTGTGCGGGTGATAGCGAGAAGTTTTAGAAAATTCCTGGGCAGCCACAAATTCCAATGTTCCGCGACAGCACTCCGAGTCCACTGCCACCCTAACCCCACAGAAGCGCACTTGACATCGTTAGCCTATTTCAGTATAGCTAAGGAAAATTACTTTTCTGATCGTCAAAACCACACCAGAGATGTTAGGCTTTAAATATAGGCTAATAATCAGGCTGCAATGATCTCACAAATAATTTCTGAATAGCCTAAAGTGTGTCATATCCACAGCAAGTATGTGTCCTAATAATTTCTATCTTAGCGACTAGGATAGTGAATGATTTCACTAGCTATGCATTTATTATTTTTGCAAAACTGTAAAACACAATTAAAGTTTCTTTCAGCTTATCCATGGTTTTTTTGAACGTGTAAATCGCATAGAATATGTAGGCCTATATCAACCGTAGGCCTACACACTTGATCGCTATCACCTAGATGAAACCACGCTCACGTTCACGTTGATCTCTATAACTGTTAATTTTTAGTAGCCTATATTCGAACCTATCCATAACCCTTTTTTGCTATTTGACTCATCATTTCACATACAAAAATATAAATAATGTCAGACAGCGAATTAGTAATTATTTAAAAATATATATATCTCCTGCCAGCAGGGGGTGCTGCAGCACCGTCAGCACCCCCCTTCCCGCACCCTTGGGCTGAAATATCCTTAAGGCATTCATACAAATTACAACCCTGTTTTGAAAAAAAATTGGGACACTGTATAAAATGTTAAAATAGAATGTTATGTTTTGCAAACCATGTAAACTATATATATGACATTGGGAATAGTGCAAAAACAATATATCAATTGTTGAAACAGAAATGAGAAATACTCTATATTTTGAATTTGATGCCAGCAACACATTTCAAAAAAGTGAAATCTTAATCACAATGGCAACTTTCATTACATAGAGTATCATTACTTCGGTAACACTTTATTTTAAGACACACATATTCCCCATTAATTAGCTGCTTACTAACATGTATATTAGTAGCATACTAGCCATTTGTTAGTCATTATAAGTCACTAACTAATACCTTATTCTGCAAGATCTTATTCTACCCTTACTAGACCCTTAGAATTTCCTGTATGTAAGCTCCTAATTACCCCTTATTCATAGTTATTAAATAAGTTGTTGCATATGAATTATGATCTAAATATGCATGGCTCAGTATGGGGCTGGTGGTAGTACCACAAGAACAGTTATTCACCCCTAATAATACTTATCAAAGATGCTCTTTTCAAATGGAACTAGACACTAAACCACAAGTGCTTATAGTGTACAAATAACTCATAATTAAATTTTTGTACTGCAGAATATGTTCCCTATTCTAAAGTTGGGTCTAAAATCGATTTTTGTATTTGTGCTATCTTGGCTGTCTGCTTCTTGTGTGCGCTGTAATACACTTAAAAAGTGTGACTAGGAGGCAACTTTAGTTGAACACATGGGGGTTAATAAGTGCCAAATTAATTGTGAATTAAATGTGAACAAAGACCCAACTTTAGAGAACATCGTTTTTTCATGCATATCATGCTATCTTTTATTTGGCCTATAAGGTAAGAACAGAGTAAGGTACATGTGGTTTAACCTGTGCTGCGTCAAAATGTAAACATACAGTGGGTCCCAGTTAAAAATTGACACTTCATTCACGATCAAGGTGATTCACGCAGCTGGGTGAAATGTAAGTACAACTGCAGCCGCTTGGGGGCAGCATAGTCTGCTGTGGCGTTCCACGGTCGAACCGGACGGCGCATTCGACAGCAAGGGCTGTGTTTGGCCGAGTTTTCAGCGTTTCTCTGTGTTTTTAGCAGCCCCTGCAACATGCTAGTCCACTGTAGCCTAAGCTTTGCACATAATGTTTAACATAGTTTTGGATTCAGTGGCAAGATTTCTTGATTGTACAGTGCCTGTCTCTCAGTAATGTTTTAAAATGAGAGCTTCGTCAGCTGGCAGTAGGCTACTTTGTTGGTAGTCATGAGAAGTTCGCTTGCTAACAGAACATAAATATGCTGCCCAGAAACCTTGTGAATAGTTCTGATTTTTTTTACTACACTAACGAGGTTGAAATATAGCCTTTGCCTACAGCATCTCCTTAACAGTAATGTTAACAAAATGACAGCATTCATATGACAAAGGAAAACGAATTCGGTTACTCAAGACTGTGCCACAGCAACCAGTGTAGGCTACATTCCTACCCAATAGGCTACTCAAAGCAGATAGCGTTGTCTGACGGTCGAGTGGGTTAATGCACGTATATCCAGAACAGGTCTGCAACTTTCAGGCAGTTCTGAGTTCGAATCTAGGCAGGAGCAGAGCCATATAAAGGCCTAGGCCTATTGTTATCATTTTTTGCAAGGTGTTGCTCCTGGCAATACTTGTTTATAAGACGTTTGGTGATTAATTGATAGCTGTTTTTGGGACACGTTAAACGTTTATAATGCCCCGTATGCGCCTTTATAATGAGTGCATACGGGGAGTAAAATGACTGTTACGCGCTGTTACAACTGTAGGCTACAATGATTGCAATACAAAAATATGCGCGTGTTAGTTTAGTTAGTTTTGTGATTTTTTGCACTTTTGCCTCATGTGTTTTCAGGTTTGAGGGCTTTTTTGGCAAGATTGACCTTGGTAGACTCTGCATATGTTATTTCTCCGTATGGAAAATAAAGTCAATTTTCGACACACGTCTGTTATTAGTTCAATAAGAAGTGTTGCTTGTTAAAACATGTGACTAGTGAAACTCAAATGATTTTAGAAATATTTAGCCAAAGCCAAAAAGTGTTAGAGAGAAGGAGAGACGCCGGTGCAGCTCAGATGTCTTCTTAATTTTCTTTATTCTTTAGTAAAAGGTGCAGAACATTATTAAACTTTAAAGGAGGCAGGCACAACTAGGCTACTTGTTGTTTTCTTTTACTCGGCTATCTATATATGGTTATCAGCACATATGTTGGGCTAATTCACTAGTTATGGATATCACAAGTTTAAACAACGAAAACAGAAAGGATGGAGACAGCAAAGCTAGAGGAGTTATTCCAGATGGGCAAGAACAAGGTAGGCAATTGGTGTGCTTGTCCGAACGTTAGATTACAGCTGTTTAAAGCCAGACGTCACGGTACGCTAGAACAAAACTAAAGGTAACTTTAGCTATAGGGCTGTATCAATTTGTCCAAATTAATAGGTCATCGTAGACGTTGTTGTTGTATTATTGCATGTGGATATTGTTATGCTATGTAGGCTACTTTTTTTGCAATGCACGGACCTAAAACCGGGAAACGGACAAATATTGTACACGCGTGAATTTGTTTTTGCGGGGGTGGGGGTGGGTGGGTGTACGTACCATAGCTCTCTCTCTCTCTCTCTCACACACACACACACAGTACCTTTCTTAGCCACAGTTAATTTTAGTGGTGATATGTGTTATGGACATTGTTATGCACATTATTGACTGCAGTTTATTCTCATCAATGTCAGTCCATGAATGCATATTGATCAGTTGTTAACTAATACTGTAGGCCTAGAAGTTGCATTTGAAAATGTTACTGTTGTAGGCTGTTTGTTTTTTTATTTCAGCCACACTGTTTTAAAGTGGTTAGGACCATTACACACCAATTTTGAATAAGCCATACTGCAATACCGATTTCATGGTTGCACCATGCACATGTTCGCCGATTATGTGGCCCTCAGTAACCTATAAATTCAATGATGTGGCGCTCTATGAAAATGAGTTTGACACCCCTGCTGTCCTGGCCTGGCCTGGTTGCACCGGATTGTGGCCAAACGACAGAAGCGCGGAGAACCCTCCTTTGTCTACCAAAAAGTGTTACTTTGTGCCCCGCGCTCCCCCACTGCTTGTGAAAGAAGGGGGTGGGGGAGGGGGGCTTAACGTGAAAAAGCTTAATGTCCCAAAACGGCAAAGTCATAATGGTAGGCTACAGGAAGTGGGGGGAGGGTATGGGATGACCAGAGCCGTCTTCGCTGTGCTATTCAGAAAGCATCTTATTGTCTTTCCAGGCGCACACAGCTCGTTATAGCCTATCGAGTGCCTTAGCAGATAGGCTCTGCTCTTCGCTTACAGCGAACTCAACCCCCTTGTTGCTTGCAGTTTGTTAAATAAAGCGATGCAGATTACATTATTTATTTCTGATTAATTGCGTCTTTTTTGCAACATATGCTTGTTAGGCTGGGCTACTGTCAATGTCCTGTACAGGTATATGTTCAACAATTGCTGGTGTAGGCCTACAGGCTATAATGAATTAGGGACTGTTCGTTATTTATTTAAGGGGCTACCGGAGGAGTTTTGGGAGCGTTAGTCAAAAAAGACGTGACCCTCCCTCGCCAGCAAGACATTTTTCTATGACACTCCAAAGTGATTGAGAAAAAACGCATGACCCTCCCCAGTCCCAACAATTTAGGCTATTGATGCCTTCTGTCTACTGGGTCAATTTGGGAGCTTGCATGCTACGACTCCTTCCTTGAAATGCCTTGAAAAGGCTGTCGTTTGCACAATTTCACAAATAATCACTGGGACCGAAACAAACCTGTCAACTTTTCCTGGGTTTATCGCGTATTTTAACTTTTTCCTCCCTGTCTTAGGAGGAGCTGCAGGGCCGTCGCAAGGGGGTGCGAGGCCCTGTACGAACTTGACAGATGCATGAACTTACGTGCATGAAATCATGCGATAGCTTACTTTACACATAGCCAAGGCTACCGTCGGTGCATTTTAATAGTAGCCTAGTCTAATAAGCTACACCAGCTTGTCTTTAAGAGGGGAAATTGTATAGCCTATAACATTAGCTGAGTATTTGGCCATATGGTGTCTATCATAGGCTACATCATGAAACCAAATAGTGTAACAAAGGCGAACACTTTAACAGGGGAAATTAATTGGGCATGAATCATTGTGCTGAACGGTATTTGTCAATGCAGAAACACACGACATTCAAACTGTTGATAAGATGTGCACTATGGAAATTGGTCTGTAGGCTAACAATGTACTTGTACAGGTAAATGTTCAACAATTGCTGTACAGGCTATAATCAATTAGCTAAATCATTTGTCAAGCTGTTTAAATTCGTGCTACATTCAAACGCAAAAGGTGCTTTGATATATTTTTCGTTTGAACGTCGGCAAGCAGGCATGCTGCGGTTGCAATGAATGAGGATAATTGGTTTTATCTGCGGATTTATTTTTTGCATTATTTTGAATATGACTCGCTCCAGTCTCAACAGCACTTTCCACACGCATCTAAGTTCTAACACATATCCCCTCTCGCTTTCTCTCTCTCCATCCCTGCACACGGTGCTTTCTTAAAGGAGCTACACCATCTTACAACAATTGCATCTACATTTTCATATTAGAATGTTTTGTCAAGTGTAAGCTTAAACTACCGTGATCAATTTAAGTTCCCGTGCCCCCGCTGAAAGTCTCATGTGCTTATCGCTACACTATCAAATCTATAAGTAACCATGACAAATAGGGTATAAGATATATAAACTCACGCTATTGTATTATCATATATGTTTGGTAATGGCTCAGCTTTCTCTGATTGTTCTACTGACTTGGAAAATGCATCATGGAAGCAGTAAGTCAAGTCGTATCAAAAATAGTAGTGGCAGAACTCCAAAGTGACACCTTGTGGTTGTTTGTGTCAACTGCAGTTTGTGCCATTTCTGCTGAGAAAATGGGGTGCGTGATTCCTGAAGGAACCCGTCCAAACTTAATGGGGACCCACTGTATGTTATTTAAGCCTACACATTTCCTCACTTTCTTACTCAACCTCTTCCTCATATTCAAATGTCTTCTTCAGTGACACCCCTAAATACTATGGGCTCCAATATGACGATCAAAAGCGCGGTGCCTAAATATATTTAGGGCATACATATATTTCACACCAGTGCGCCTAAATATATTTTTTTCACTCGCAAGCCATTATTTTTAGAGAGTGAAATGGGCACACTGTAGAACCCTTTTTGTGTTCGGAATTTTGCGTCATCTGATCGGCTGTTCTGATCGGCCTTCAGAGAGTGCTCTGATCAAGCTATTTTGAATGAATATCAGGCAATAATGATCGGAACAAAAATACCGTTATTAATCAGAATCAGCTTTATTGGCCAGGTTTGCGTAAACAAACAAGGAATTTGACTCCGGTTAATCTTTGCTCTCAAAGTACAACACTCATTTAACATATAACAATAAAAAAATAAAAAACATAAAAAGAGTAAAAGAATAAAAACAGAACAGTAAGAACAGAATGAAGGGCAGTAGAATATGGCTATGTATACGAATAAATACAGTATGTACATTTGCAAATAAATAAATAGACACTATGGGTGTTAGGGTAATGCAATTTCCCGGGGGTGGGGGGGGGGGGGTGGCTGGGGATATCCGCCTCCTTGTTGTCCCTGTCAAGGTTGCCAAGTCAATGACACCTCAACAGGCACATATGATGCAATATATAGTTGAAAAGAGGGCGGGGGTAGTGCAATATCATTATAAACTGAGGTTTAAGATTAAATATAAATATAGTGCAAGGCAGTTCAGTGCAATGATGATGTATTAATAACAATATTGTAACTGTAAGGTTGAAGTACACATGAGGTAGATGAGCAGAACAGTGTTGATTGACTTTGTTCAGTGTAAGGGTGGGGGCTGTTTCTGAACCGGTTAACTAAAATAGAAAATAGCATTTTCACTCTAGACTAAGTGAAATTGATTTTGTTCCCGTTTTCAGTTACGTTCATCCTAAAATTGTGTTCGTTTCCGGTTTTAGTTTTCGTTCTTTGAACCTTTTTTAATCCTTACATGTTATCTCTAGTCAGGATTTTTGGTTGGGTCTTTCTGTATTATTTAATTGTGCATGCAACATACATTATTAGGCTGGCCTTTTTATTTGGTGGATGTGTGAAACCAGTTCTTAGACACATTCTGTAATGGTTTGCATGTAGTCTTCATTGATGCCATTCATGATGGAAATAATGATACTTGGGACAAGTGGAAGAATGTGAGT
Source organism: Alosa sapidissima (assembly GCF_018492685.1). NCBI lineage: Eukaryota > Metazoa > Chordata > Actinopteri > Clupeiformes > Clupeidae > Alosa > Alosa sapidissima. The sequence goes on from NC_055960.1 coordinate 613,154, forward strand.
CGCATTCATATACAACCCCAAATCAGAAAAAGTTGTGACGTTGTGTAATATATAAATAAAATAAGAATGTAATAATCTGCATATTTAGTTGCAAAAAGGACACAGACAACATATCAAATGTTGAAAATGACAAAATTGACTATTTCATGGAAAATCTATGTTCATTTTGAATTTGATACCAGCAACATGTTTAAAAAAAAGTTTAGACGGGGGTGTCAGGATCTGGCCTGGACTAGAGACTTTGTGCGACCCTGGTGGCCATTCTGTGTATTGTTTTCTGTCTTGTGCTCTGTATTTACCTTTCTGGTCATGTGTCTTTGTCTCCACCCATTCCCTTATATGGTCTGCACTTCCTGTCTCGTTAGTTTTCCTCCGTTTCTGCTCACACCTGTTCCCTGTTTTGGTCTTGTTGGTTTCATCCAGTCCTTTCTGTTAATTAGTCTGTGTATTTCTACCTTCCTGTTTCTCCGTTCTTTGTCGGATCATCTCTCTGTTTTGTCTAGTCAAAGTTCTGTATGTAAGTAAGTCTGTAAATGTCAAGTTTGTAGTTAAGAATAAAGTGTGAATAAAGACTTGTAAGAGTCTTGCACGTGGGTCCAATCTTCAGAATCCTGACAGTACGATCCGAACAAACATGGACCCAGCAGACTCCAGCATGGAGGAGCTCAAAAGGGTGGAGGACACCCTCAGCAGACTCAACTCTTTGTTTGGGAGTTTGGGAAGTCTGCAGATTTGGAGCGTCGGCGAACTATTCGTTTGCTGATGAAAAGGACAATTTCCTCCAAGCCCTGGCTGCAGGAGGTTCAGGGGATGGCTACCCTGGCCGACCAGCTTTCAGGTCTGGAAAGAAGTCTTCAGTCCCTCCTGGTTTCCTCCGGTGACCCTGTTTGTGAGGCTGCTAGCCTCCAGCCTGATCCTGACCCTGGATCTGAGTGCCAGGGGCCTAGGCTGGGTCGGCTTTGCCTCCAGCCAGCCGCTTCAAGTCAAGACCCCCAGTCTGCTGAGTTCCAGTCCCCTGACCAAACCAGAATCCAGGTCCCTGAGGAATCTCCCTTCTTGGGAACACGGTTGGCCATCCGGCCAGCCAGAAGAAGGCGAAGTTCAAGGACACGGCGAAGCCTTCAGTTGCCAAACGTTTCAGCACCTCCTGTGCCCAGCCCAGAGGTGCCTGCTCCTGTGCCCAGCCCAGAGGCGCCTGCTCCTGTGCCTGCAACCGAGTCCGCTCCTGTGCCAGCAGTCGACACCGCGCCTGCAGCCCAGTCACCCGACGCCACGCCTGCAGCCCAGCCTCTGCCTGTCTGTCCGGCCCCGCCTCTGCCTGTCTGTCCTGCCCTGCCTCTCTCTGACTGTCCGGCCCCGCCTCTGCTCGAGCCCGAGCCAGCCCCGCCTCCGCCCGAGCCCTTCTCTGTCCCTGTTTCCCCTGTATTGTTTGTTCCCGTCACCGTGCCTGTCTCTGTTCCCGTCACGTGCCCGTCTCTGTCCCTGTCTGTGTCTCTGTCCCTCTCACCATCCTAGTTACCATCCCTGTTACAGTCCCTGTCACCGTCCCTGTTACCATCCCTGTCACCGTCTTTGTTCCTGTCTCTTCCCCTGGTGTGTCTGAGGGCTGTATTTTGCACCCTGGCGCATAGCGTAAAACTCGTCCCCCCCCCCCGCGCAAAGTTTAATTCCTTATTTTGCACATTTATTTTTTAAACAATACGCCCAGGGGTGTGGCAATTAACAACTTAGGGAGTGGCCTGGTGCATTGTCTAAAAATCGCTATTGTACACCTGGTCAGAAGTCTATGGCGAGTTGTTTACATGTTATTTTAAGAGCGCATTGTCAACAGTCATATTAGCAGGTGCACGCACCATCCTTCTATCATTTATGAATGCACACCAGCGCACGTCCATGCAAAACATTACAAATTGCACGATTACAATGGGAAACATAATTAGAATAAAGATATTTCCTAGAGTTTGAGTAATGTGTCATGTAGTTTTATGAGTTTGGGATATGTGTTTTAAGTGTTGTATATGTACGTTAAGATCAAGGACCACAATGGAAATAAGTCTATGACTTTTTGTGCTATCCTTGACACTGTTTTAATGCATGATTTGTACCGACATGTATTTCAATGGCTTGTCAAATAAACTAAACTAAAATATTACGAAATACTGTACCTCTCATAATGAGTTTATTCACCATTCATTTGCAAATTGGTAATGACGGTCCGAGACGCACTGTCTCGAGATATAAGCAACTCCTCTACAGGATAAATGTTGTTTTGTTCAGTCATTTGAGCAATATTTGGATAAGTGTTGCTTTTTTCAGCCTATGCTTTCAATGGTAACCCATTGTCAGTCAATAGTGAAATTAACTGCATATAACTGTCTTCTTGTTGACTGACACCTTGGTGAAGTTACAGTGGGTCTCAGTTAAGTTTGGACGGGTTCCTTCATGAATCACGCACCCCATTTTCTCAGCAGAAATGGCACAAACTGCAGTTGACACAAACAACCACAAGGTGTCACTTGGGAGTTCTGCCACTACTATTTTTGATGCGACTTGACTTAACTGCTTCCATGACGCAGTGAGCCATTACCAAACATATATGATAATACAATAGCGTGAGTTTATATATCTTATACCCTATTTGTCAGGGTTACTTATAGATGTGATAGTGTAACGATAATCGCATGAGACTTTCAGCGGGGGCACGGGAACTTAAATTGATCACGGTAGTTTAAGCTTACACTTAAACATTCTAATATGAAAATGTAGATGCAATTGTCGTAAAATGGTGCAGCTCCTTTAAGAAAGCCCTGTGCGCAGGGATGGAAAGAGAGAAAGCGAGAGGGGATGTGTGTTAGAACTTTGATGCGTGTGGAAAAAGTAGACGTGCTGTTGAGACTGGAGCGAGTCATATTCAAAATAATGCAAAAAATAAATCCGCAGATAAAACCAATTATCCTCATTCATTGCAACAGCAGCATGCCTGCTTGCCGACGTTCAATCGAAAAAGATATCAAAGCACCTTTTGCGTTTGAATGTAGCACGATTTTTTTTTAAAACAGCTGGACAAATGATTAAGCTAATTGATTATAGCCTGCACACCAGCAATTGTTAAAGACAAAAAGCAAAAGACAGTAGCCCAGCCTAACAAGCATGTTGCATGTTGTAGGCCTATAGAAATTTCACTTAAATTGCAACCGCAACATGCCTGCTTGCTAACGTTCAAACGACAACGAAAAAGATATCAAAGCAACAAGAGGGTTGAGTCTGAATGACACAGAGTTCAGACTCATGTTGCTCCTCATAACCATCTATAAAAAAAAGTGTTTTTTTCTTTTCTTTTTGAGCACGTCCGAATCCCAGGACATAACGCACTGGACCTTATAATAGGTTCGAGATATAATTCCAAAGGGGGCAGATAGGGGCCTACTGCACTTAAAACTTAAAAAGATTGAACGAAGCTTCCCGAAATTTGAAATTGCGATCAGTGACTGGTGTCGGGTGAAGCTTTTCGAAGTTGAACAGGCTATTAAAAACTATTTGCGCACCTCAATGTCACAGGAGAGACTGGGCTCTCCCTTCTATGAATTGAAAAAGACGTTATGCTACCTGCAAACTGGCCTATGATTTCATTGCTGAGTTTGCGGCAAAGCAAGACAATGTTTATTCAGAGTAAGGATATGGCGAGTCAGTGTCATTTATTTGTCCAATGGGTAACACTCCATAATAAGGTGCCATAATAAATAGTAAACTAGTAATTACCTAACCCTTTGTTAATATTTGTTAATTGTTACTAACATATCTATTTGGCACAAGTTAATAGTTTTTTAATCATTAATTAAATATTAGTTGTTTGCATACAATCTGTATGTTAATGTTTTAGCAAATCTATTAACTAATATTGTATTAATATATGTTAATAGTTAACTAAATGTCTTTTTGGCACTAATTAACAGTTATTTCTTGCATCATTTAAATGTTAAATGTTTATTTGCAAACTATATGTTAATAGAAAAGTTAATGACTTATTATTATTTAACTAATTATTATTAAACTGTGCTTCTGCCTATCCCAATATGAACCGCTCTCCATAGGACCCTTACAATAGATAGATAGATAGATAGATACTTTATTTATCCCCAAGGGGAAATTCAAGAAAAAAACACGGAGCTACCTTGACATGCTGCCACTGTTGTCGGCGCCGGAACCGCTTGCAATAAAGTTGGTTAAGCTTAATTAATATATTAGTAGTATATAGCTATAAGCGTGGGGGACCCTTATAATAAAGTTGGTTAAGCTTAATTAATATATTAGTAGTATATAGCTATCAGTGTGGAGCCCCTTATAATAAAGTTGGTTAAGCTTAATTAATATATTAGTAATATATAACTATCATTATGGAGGACCCTTATAATAAAGTTGGTTAAGCTTTATTAATATATTAGTAATATATAACTAGTCAGACGGTGAAGGGACCAAAACTGGCTTATCACATTTATTCCTTTAGGAAAAGTTAAAACAAAACAACAAGTAGTTGAATGGGCTATATTACATGCATCATTCCTATACCATCACTGTCAGCCCTACTAGCAAGGGAGACATGAGACATGGAATGTTCAGGTGCACAGAACGACAGTTTATTAATATTCTGATATTTACTAAACACTCACAGACGTAGACCATACGGAGGTAATGCATAAACATAATGCTAAACTAAATGTACATTCATTTCCTGCTAGACTGAATTGCACTTTCCATGCACACTAAGCTAAACTACACTGAATGCATGGAAAGTTGCTAGCGGAGTTTACAGCTAGTCACGTTAGACTCAGTGTGTATGAACTCGTGGTCATAATGAAAACATTAATAAACGTTCTCCAAGTTGCTAGAATTGCACCCAAATCTTAACAATACATGTAAAGTAACATAATACAGGTGGTATATCAAAGTGTTCAACTTAAACAACATTTTACAGTTACAAAATTAAAACAAAGTGGGGAGAGCTTTATACAGTCAACCTACGTAATGCAAAGCATACCGCTTCTGATTAAGCCTGTTTGAGTTGTGATTCACTCGGATCTTTCACCCGTATCTTTAAATTAACCCATGAGTCGCGAGTCTCTAGTATCATTAACTCGGATCAGTTGAGTCCTACTACAATTCAATCTAAAACGATAAACAGCGCCACACACAAACCTCTTGCAACATTAGCTAGCCTACTAGCCATCGTAGCTGCCAAACATGTAACAATTTCGTAGGCAACCACAACTCCACAAATCAACTCAAGCGACTGAGTGAGCAGGCAGTCCGAGATAACTGGTTAACTTCCCGCAGAGCCGGAAACATTGCAGACTTGCAGACCATGGGACTCAGGAGCTGCTGAGTAGCAATCCGGGTTAGTCGGATCAGCCGGCCGGTTAGGCTACATTGAGTAGCCTACGAGTCAGTCGAATCAGCCGGCTACGTTGTCATGAGTGGATCTGTAGACGAGCGAGTAGCGAGTAGCTCCTCCTCAAGGTGAAAAGCAATTCCACAACAAAAGCCATTCTTTCACTTCTGAAATAACATTCAATGTTCTGCATGTAGCCTAGGCATACTTTAGATTTGGTGTATAGATTTAGCTTATTAAAATGCAATTCGGTTGCGCAGACAGTCCGAAACATTGCACGCTCATGGAGCTGCTTGAGTAGGCTATCTACCCGGGTTAGTCGTTATGAGTGCGAGTCAGTCGAATCGAGTGCGAGTCAGTCGAATCAGCCGGCTACGTTGTCATGAGTGGAACTGTAGACGAGCGAGTAGCCTAGTTTCTACTCGTGTCAAGGTGATAATAATAATAGGCCTAATAATGAGAATAATAGTAGTAGTATTAATAATAATAATAATAATAATAATAATAATAATAATAATAACAATAATAATTTATTCTCTGCAGGGCATTTCTACGTTCCTGTTTCTCTACATTGAAAGCCAATTGCTTAGGCTACACTAGGTTAAGTGGCTCAAACTGATTTCTTTCCCGTGAGTAGGTGGAGGTTTTGATGCTATTATATATATTATATTATATTATATTATGCCACCTATAGCTATTATTAATAATAATATTAGTTGCCTAGTATTAGCAGCCTATTAATACGTTATTAGAATAGATTCCAAGTAGCCTATACTATTAGTATATAGTAGTGGTAATAAACATTGTAGCAGAGTAGCATTAGACCTAGGCAAACTTTTATACTGTTAACAAAACAACAAATAATTAATTATCATAATATAGGTTACCCTCTCTTTCCACACAGATCAATTAATTCAAATAGGTTTAGACTTACTTGACAACATATTTTCAGGTAGTGTCATAAAGCCTTTCCCCCCTTCTCTTTTGTAATCTGTTTGACCCTCTGCCCTGTGGCTACACGGAAAGCTACTGAGTGAAGTTGCCGCGGTAATGTACTTGACCGGCCCCCTTGACCCCTTACCACAGTAACAGGCTTATCTGATTAGGAGGCAAGGGGGTTGTCCCCATCCCCCACCTATTGTCCCCAAACCCCAAGTCCAAAAACACCTCAGAGAGAAGTGACAAGAAAAGTGAGAGTGGTGTCAAGACAATTTGGAGGTTAATTTCAAGAAGTTTCTGAACATGAGCACCAGAAAGATGAACAATGTGTGGATGCACTTCGACCAGGTAGCTTATTAGATTAGGCTACTAAAATGCACCGACGGTAGCCTTGGCTATGTGTAAAGTAAGCTATCGCATGATTTCATGCACCAGCAAAACTCTAAAGGCTAAATGCAAGTACTGCAAAAACCTGGTTTCAAATCATGGATGATCCACATCCAACATGAGAAGGCACTTAAAAATGAAGCACTCCACTGCACTGCTTGAAGTAGGACTGAATTTCCTTGGTGATTTAGCAATACTGACTCAAGTGACTCGTACAACCCGGATCAGTTTAGTGAGTGACTCAGAATAACCCGGATCCTTAACCCTCTAGGCGCCACAGCTATGCGCCACAGTCGACTATAGTCGACAAGATGCGGTACTGAATAAAACGGCCGATTTAGTCAAATAGGGTGTCATATTTCGTTCGACTTCCACTCCACTAGATGGCAGACATGTCATACGTCATCCCCGAGTCGAAAAAAGGACACGCTTTAAACAAAACTTTCTAGCTACAGCGCATTGAATCAGTGCATGAAATACCGGAGCTAGTGTGCGTGTGAGCCACTTTGTCAGAGCGATATTGTCAACGTCAGCGAGTATTTGCATTAGATTATCGTCTAATGGCATCAAAAAAGTTTACCTGAAATGAAGTGTTGGGTCTTCTATTCGCGGACCCTGATTCTGAAGGGGAATATCTGCCTTCAGAAAATGACGGTGATTCGTTTAGTGAGGCTTCAGATGCATCCCTGCCTTGCAATGATGCAGCTGGACAAAGTGAGAGTTTACTCCATAGTTTAGCTTACACCAAGCACAAACGTTGAATCGTTTGCCCAATGTCACTGGTGGGAATAATGTTTCACGGGTTCGGAGTGTTCATCGGGAAGTTAGCAGGGTGTTAGTGGTGTGGCGAACGAGGCTGGAGGTAGCCTAATATCGATAACGCTAGCTTCTGTCTTCTGAACGTGTGCCTCTCCACAATCGCGGCGACAGTAACGTGGTGGAGCCTTTGTCTAATGCCACTGGGTATGTTAGACGAGGTCGAAGTGCTCATAGGACAGTTGGGGGGGAACGTAGTGGCAGTGTGGGGAGTCGCAATGAGAATGACAGTAGGCCTAGTCCGAGCTGCGCAAATTCTCTCCACTCGGCGCGCGCGATGCAGATCTGGCCATGCTGCTCTCGCATGGTGGAGGTGGTGACACGCTCTCTCCCTCTCCCACACACACACACACACACACACACACATTAGGTCATGCATAGTCTATCACAAGATGATGGGAATGCCGGCCCTGTATGGATAGGGATAGGGAGTCATTATCTCTACAGCAAAAGGCCTGCTACATAAAAAAAAAAATGTCAGCCATTTAGTAATGATTTACACTGTTGATTTGCTATCTACTTCCCTGATCATTTAGGACATACAGTACACTATGTGTTCCTTTTTGTGTGTTCATGTCCTTGTGATGTGTGTGTCTTTGTCAGCTAAGAAAAAAAACAAAAAAACATCAACAAAAACAACAAAAAGAAAAAAATACTAACATTGTCTCTTGTCTTGTCTCGTCATCTCACTCCTGATCTGTGCCTTGCCGTGGCAAATGAGCTTTTGAACTAAACAGGTCTTGTCTACTTGTGTTTGTGTGTCATCTGAATAATATATATGTGCCCCATACATGGAATCAGAGTGCCTACTGTATGTAGTAAATGGAAAATCTCTACAGCAAAAGGCCAGTCTACCGCTACATGCATTTGGTTTGTTTCTGCCATTTATTAGTAATGATTTACACAGTTTGTTCACTACTTACTATTTACCTGAGCATTCAGTATTGTGCAATATAGCATACAGAAGGTGAGGGACATTTTGGGGGGAAAGAAGTGGTGCATTTTATCATTCAAACATGCGACTTTTCATGAAAATTCTATAATCCAAGATGGCCGCCACCATATGACGTCATAATATGCAAATTAGATATAAACATTTAATCTCTACATAAACTTTGGGTCATCCTTAATATTTTCTAATTTACAGAAAGTCTCTATCTCTTATCACTTTTAAGATATAGCCTTTTGAAATGAAGATGTCAAAATTGATCGTTTCAGAAAAAAACCTCTGGCGCCTAAAGGGTTAAAAGGAATCGAGTTTGACAGGCCTACTTCTGATCGGCTATGGCAACAATACAAGGACAAAACGCAGCAGAGCTGCAGTATAGCGTTTCTCCAAAGGGGGCTCCAAAACACCAATCTCAATAAAGCTGCTTAATTACGGCGAAAATCACATACAAACACTAAACTACATTTCTAACTCTGTTACACCCCCTCCCCTGAATTTCACCAAATTCAAGCAGCAACCAAATAGTACTTCCAAAGGCAAAGAGTACACTACTTTCAAACACTAGACAGAGAGTCACCAATTACAGGACAGCCAACCACAGAGGTATCCAATAAGGATGAAGTGGAAGAAGAGGAGCACAAAACTCTCACACAACCAACCACTGGCAGTAGGGTGCCTTATACACCCCACAAGACCATAAAGCCATAAACCATAAATTCCATAAATTATCCACAAAGCTAATCAGAAAAGCTAGATAAATAATAATATGTCATTAACTTTTATATTAGCATATAGTTTGTAAATAAACATTTAACATTTAAATGATGTAAGAAATAACTGTTAATTAGTGCCAAAAATATATTTAGTTAACTATTAACATATTAATACAATATTAGTTAATAGATTTGTTAAAACATTAACATACAGATTTTATGCAAACAACTAATATTTAATTAATGATGAAAAAACTATTAACTTGTGCCAAATAGATATTTTAGTAACAATTAACAAATATTAACAAAGGGTTAGGTAATTACTAGTTTGCTATTTATTATGGCACCTTATTTTGGAGTGTTACCGTCCAATGTTAGCCTACAGACCAGTTTCCATCTTATCAACAGTTTGAATGTCGTGTGTGTTTCTGCTCATTGACAAATACCGTTCAGCACAATGATTCATGCCCAATCAATTTCCCCTGTTAAAGTGTTCGCCTTTGTTACACTATTTGGTTTCGTGATGTAGCCTATGATAAACAGCATATGGCCAAATATGTGACTCAGCTAATGTTATAGGCTATTCAATTTCCCCTCTTAAAGACAAGCTGGTGTAGCTTATTAGACTAGGCTACTAAAATGCACCGACGGTAGCCTTGGCTATGTGTAAAGTAAGCTATCGCATGATTTCATGCACGTAAGTTCATGCATCTGTCAAGTTCGCACACGGCATCGCACTATCTGTCAAGTTCGCACAGGGCCTCGCACCCCCTTGCGACGGCCCTGCAGCTCCTCCTAAGACAGCGAGGAAAAAGTTAAAATACGCTATTAATACGCGACTAACGTTTCGATGTGTCGATGTTTTTGACTAACGAACATCAAAACGATAATCAAAGTTTAATAATGTTCTGCACCTTTTACTAAAGAATAAAGAAAATTAAGAAGACATCTGAGCTGCACCGGCGTCTCTCCTTCTCTCTAACACTTTTTGGCTTTGGCTAAATATTTCTAAAATCATTTCAGTTTCACTAGTCACATGTTTTAACAAGGAACACTTGTTATTGAACTAATAACAGACGTGTGTCGAAAATTTACTTTATTTTCCATACGGAGAAATAACATATGCAGAGTCTAACCAAGGTCAATCTTGCCAAAAAAGCCCTCAGAGGCAAAAGTGCAAAACATCACAAAACTAACTAAACTAACACGCGCATATTTTTGTATTGCAATCATTGTAGCCTACAGTTGTAACAGCGCGTAACAGTCGTTTTACTCCCTGTATGCGCTCATTATAAAGAAAGTTTAACGTGTCCCAAAAACAGCTATCAACTAATCACTAAACGTCTTATAAACAAGTATTGCCAGGAGCAACACCTTGCAAAAAATGATAACAGTAGGCCTAGGCCTTTGGCACAGTCTTGAGTGACCGAATTCGTTTTCCTTTGTCATATGAATGCTGTCATGTTGTTAACATTACTGTTAAGGAGATGCTGTAGGCAAAGGCTATATTTAACATTGTTAGTGTAGTAAAACAAATCAGAACTATTCACAAGGTTTCTGGGCAGCATATTTATGTTCTGTTAGCAAGCGAACTTCTCATTACTGCCGACAAAGTAGCCTACTGCCAGCTGACGAAACTCTCATTTTAAAACATTACTAAGAGACAGACACTGTACAATCAAGACATCTTGCCACTGAATCCAAAACTATGTTTAACATTATGTACAAAGCTTATAGGCTACAGTGGACTAGCATGTTGCAGGGGCTGCTAAAAACACAGAGAAACGCACTGAAAACTCGGCCAATCACAGCCTTTGCTGTCGAATGCTCCGCCCGGTTCGACCGTGGAACGCCACAGCGGACTATGCTGCCCCCAAACGGCTGCAGTTGTACTTACATTTCACCCAGCTGCGTGAATCACCTTGATGGTGAATGAAGTGTCAATTCTTAACTGGGACCCACTGTAGTTACATTTTGCCAATGAGTTCAAATAATAGACGAGTACAAATGTGTGAAGGCTATGCTAGGTTTTAGTAAAGCATGGTTTAGTGGAATGACTATTCCATACGGTCTCACAAGCAGCCTCCTTCAAATGCGCCGTAAAATGTCAAAATACCGATGCATTTATTTGACATCGCGCTTTGCGCCGTTAAAGGTAATGACAGATGTCATTCTCATTGGTTTAAATGATGTTACGCCCCAAACACACCCATATGACTGATTAAAAAACCTAGGAACACCTTGTTGCGCCATGCGCTCGACGTTTGATAACGAAACCCCTCCCAATGTGGACTGGACATCCTACTAAATTTGAATAAGCTTTTGACGAGTGACAATGCGCTTTAGAATGTCATGATAGGGCCCTGAGTCTGAGTCTGCCCCGTCTGAGTCTGAGTCTGCCCCGTGGTCACAGTCTGTAGGACAGGAGGCGTCCGTAGAGGGGGGCGGGGTACTGTCAGGATCTGGCCTGGACTGATGCCTTTGTCGCTCTGCCACTGTACATCGCTCTGCCTGCCGCCTCTACTCAAAAAGCAGGAGACTTGCAGAGAGTAATCCCAGCCTACGAATTCAATAACAAAATAAATCATGCATAATTAAACATTACCTCGATTTAGGCTACTTGGGTATGTCTTAAGGCTTGACTACACGGTGGTAACGAAAATCGAAATTTTCTGTCTACATTATTGTCAGTGTTGGGGGTAACGCAGCTACGCAAATCAAAACAGTGGTGTGATAATTGAGCCAGTAGAGAAATAACTGTTCAGAATTAATCTGTAGCCTTGGGTAGGCTTCTGCAGAAAACAATGTTGTTGCCGATGTAATACTATCTGGCGACGTTTTTAACAGGCTACGCAATAGAGGCTTAGACAACCCACGTTTTGGTTTCGTAAATTAATTTGCCCTACTTCTTGACTGCAATGTAGTCAATTGACTGCTTGACATGTCATTTTTATTTTTCTGTACAATAAACAAATACATTTGCTTTATGCCGCAGAATTACATTCCTATTTGGCTGACTTCTTCAGACGCGCAAAGAAACACTGCTAGGCCATCCTTAAAAAAAATTTTGTTTGCCGTAACCCGACTGAGCCTGTCAATTTAGAACCGACCCAAATATTTATTTTTTTCCCCTTTTAGTCCAACCGACTTGCCGGTTGTAAACTTGCGTTAAGACCGACCGATTTGTTTTACTCTAAACAACCAATACAAATAAAATACTATTTATTTTAGTAGGCCTAAGTATTGTGAATATAAATTGCCTACATACAAACGTAGGCTCTCTTAAATAAAACCCTGTGGCGTCATCTCTACACCATTGGTTTACGCATGTCACACTATGGCCTATACGCTTCGTTTCATTCACACAAACATGTCGACTCAACGCATTACTTGGCACGAAGCTGTGGAAGAACTGTGTCCAGAACTGTGCCCAGAGTACACAACTGTTTCACCAGCACATTTAAATGACTTAATTAAAACCGTGCATAACTGGAGGTACACCTGTTATCTGAGCAGTCTGTATGTCCTCATTTTGCGAATGCGAGGACGATATGAGTCTGTTGCATAGATGTCCGAGTCACGCATAATGTTTGAAAACCACTGGCTCGTAATCACAATAATTTAAAGTTGGATACTTCATTATGTTCCCATGCCTACATTTTGGTGGGTAGCATAGAGATCGTTAAAACAATAGTATGGCTCTCCATTTGGGACATCGAAAACTTATATATACTTATATATATACTTATATAATATTTTTAATAGGGTAGACTACCGTCGGAGATGCTGACTTGCAAAGGCCTCGGGATAACACGTTATCTCCACTATCATCAGTCAATGCCTCCTTGATCAAAGTGGGGAATTAAAGAAAAAGTTTGAGAACCACTGGCTTAATAAGTTACCTGCAGTCCAGAACACACAGAATATTGCAACAGAAAGTTGCCTTTATAATCAACTACTATTTGTTCCAACAGCATTCAAACAAAGCCTTTATAAAAGTGAAAAAAAATATATTCCATAAGAAGTAGAATAAAATACTGTTACTGTGGTAACTGTATCCCAAGCTTCAGCTCCCCACGTCTGTGACAGGCAGAGGTGACACCGCTAAATTCTCAGCTTGTTTATACCCCACACTGAACGCGTAAGACCGCTAGGCCCATCACTGTGGGGTGCGGTAGCCTAGCCTACTCTCTGGGATTTAAGTCAAGCAATATAACCATACAAATGTTTCAAAATGATTTCTCCCCCTGGACATTTTGAAATTTACCTTAACAGAGCAAGCAGCAACCCTCCTCTATCTGAGGACTAAGCTAAAGTATCTATTTTGTGAGTTAATGTAAAACACATCGGTTGGTGAAAGAACTGTAAGCTCAAATTCAGCTCATTAAAGTGTAAGCTCATTAAAGCATGTTTAGACACACACAATTACACTAGGCCTACTACACATGATTTAAAAAACAGTACCATTGTAGTTGTTATGATTTGATTGATATGTGACCTAAGAACAATCTTACATTAAAAAAGTTGCTGAGGTCTGACTTTGTGGTGCTCAGAAATTAAATTATTTTAATCTTAATTCATGTCATGAAGGACTTTGAGAGAAGTTTTCAGTGCTGAGTAAGGTTAACACTAAATATTTTACTAGACCCTACTAGTAATATATTTTTCATTACCATTATAGCAAGCAATAGGCTACCTCATTTGTAAGTTGCTACCTGCAAATCATGAGCAAGTGACCTGATAATAAAAATAAAAGTTATGAGCACGAGAACGACTATTATACTTTCTTACCCTCTACATCACGGTCATAGCGATCCTATTTAAATAAAACAACTTTAAGCCTCCTTTTGAACGAATAGCCTATCCATTTTCACTACATGGATTAGCTGCCAGATACATGAAGAGAACAAGAGAAACATTCAACGCAATGCCTGGTAGGCCTAATGTTATTAGGTTGGATTTTGTAGTCACTGCAAATGTAACACCCTCGTTTCTATGAAACTGGAAACAATTGAACCAGGAGACTTTGCCAAATATTTGTAATATTGTAGGCATTACACTGACACCATGTAGGCTAACGTTAACGTAATGCTCTGAATTCTCGGCCAACATCAAATCCATAGTTCTAACTATTTGATCACCAAGTCAAAATGTCCTGATCAACTACAAATAATTCCACTACTTTTTATTGTATAGCTAGACTACTTGCCACTTCAACCTGACTGTAGCCTATCTGTTTAAACTGTAACTGTAACAGTTCAACTGTTCAAACTGTAGCCTAAAGTTAACTGTAACAGTTCAACACAAGCAAAACATTGCGTGCTCAATTCGCGTATAAGTTGTTACGGGAACATACGGTCTTCAGCTATTTTGCTACGGTTTATTACACATCCAGAAGAATACATTTGAGTCTTTTTAGGCTCTGGCTTATTATGGAGCATAATAGGAACAAAGTTATGATCAAAAAAATTATCAGGGAGGAAAAATCCGAGGGGGCACGTGCCCCCTTTATTTCAATGGGCATGACGCCACTGCGCACGGCATGCCCAATTGAAAATAAATTAACGCAACGCAGACCCCGCTTCTCTCGCGTCAGTCACTGACATGAACGAAACACAGAACCCGCTTCTCTCACGGCAGTCACTGACAGTAGCCTAGAATAAATGCATGGGGGAAAAAAACTTCCCCATGACAAAGACATCGTAAAACACTGAAAGTTAATATTTTGTCACTATAACATACATCTGTCCTTTGTCAAATGTGTTATGTTCCAAGTAGCCTAGTGCGTAATTCTGCTTCAGAAAGTTGAACAAATACATTTGCTTATTTCACAGAAAAATATAAATAGCCAGTTAGGGGCTACAGTGCAGAGTTGGTAAATTATGGTAGGCCAACTTGGAGTGAACATACAAACAGGGGAAATTCTTTCTCTAGTAGCTGAGTAGCCTCAGGTGCGCACGTAGACATAAGGCCGAACATGCAAGCGCCAATCAATCGTGCTCTCACGACAATCACGCCGTTAAACTTAAATAGGTTAACATCACTCTAAGTTCGTCTTCAAGCAAGGAAAACGATGATTTGAAGACATCTGTTTCGTTGGAAGGGCAAGGGGTAGCAACAGGGCAACACAGAGACAGGCCCGATGGCAGGGCTGTTATGAGAGTATTCAAATATGGGATACTCTACGGGAAAACATTAAAACGGCAAGACAGCGGGGGGGAAGTTAAAATACGTGAGAAACACGGAAAAAGTTGGCATGCATTGTTTCGGTCCCCGTGCACAGGGATTATTTGTCATATTATTAATCACATATGATTATTTGTGAAATTGTGCAAACAGGTGCAACACATTTGAAAGGAAGGACTGGTAGCATGCAAGCTCACGGGAAAGATTGATTTAAGAACGTTATCACAGTGTGTGGCTGTGGCGCAAAGCAGCGCGGGCGGAAGACAGCGACAATTGGCAGGGGAGGGTCATGTCTTTTTTAACAATTCTGTCGGAGGGTCATTGAACAATTTCTAGCAGGCAAGGGAGGGTCATGCAACTTTTGACTGAAGCACTCAAAATTCCTCCGGTGGCCCCTTCAATAAATAACGAACAGTCCATGATAGCTTCAGCGAAAGTTCTACTAGGAAGACTCGTAGTGTAGCTTTATTCCTCCCATGCCTACATGGAGCCAATCATAGCTTTGCCTACTTTTCGGGAAAGCCCTGCAATCTGATCATTCACTCATTTCAATCAGCGCTAGCCTATAGGAATTCAGTGGGCTCTTTAAATATGTTCCACCTAACACTGCTTTTGCTTCTCAGTACGCCGACTTTGACGTCCTAGCTCAGGCTTCCGCGTGGACCTGGGCTCTCTGCATTTTTACCTTCGCCCCTTCTGCCCTCAGTGGCGTTACTTGTTACAATCCAACCACGCTCGTTCGCTGCGCTGTTAAGACCTGTGCGTCCTTCGGTCAGGGCCACTGCATATCGCTTCATCGCTAATCTCTGCATATCGGAGCCAGTCACACTCACGCTGTTGCAGCCTTCAGTTCACGGTAACCTCCTGCCAGGTTGCCGTCCTCGCGCAACTCTGTTGCAGGCCCATGTCGTTCGGCAACGATTTCTCAAGCTTCAGTGTCTGGTTGGTAAGGTTATTGTGCTCTCTTCTCAAGCTCCTCGAGCTGGGCTACACTCTACCCACAGCCATGCAACCTGCTTGCCAACGATATTCGGCGGGCAGCAAACAAACTGACTCGTCTGACACGGTATAACTTTCACTTAGGCCTCCTTACAATAATTCCTGCTGATTTCATAATCCCTGCAATTTGTGCTGTTATATGCTAGCCTGCACCACGCTGCCGTTGAACCCAACCCAAGACTTGTTTAATTGATGTTCTACACTCACTGTGTTTATCTCGATGTCTACCTTGGTTGAGCGTCGTCAAACCAGTTGTTTTTTTGTGTAGCCTCTTAATTTGCCTCGCGGCTCGTTGGGCTGCATAGGCTTTGGGCTAGGCTACTCGTCTGCTGGACTTCGGTTCAGGTATCACTCCTTGTGCATGGCTGCGGGAAGCCAGTTCATTCGTTGCTTTTGTTTAATCATCTGGGATTGCGTCCCATACCTTCTGGTGGGAAGTCTACACGGCCTTCCTCGGGTGATTCTTTGCATGCACTGCTCAAGTCCTCCTCAGTCGGTCTTGTATGCGAGTTGCGCTTCAGCTTGCTCAATGTGGCACGGGCTGTTGATCACTAGTGTTGCTCAAACTACTCTCAGCTACCGCTGATCTGTCATGTCCCAGGTATGCTGTGACGTCCCCGTCAATTGCCAGTATGTCACACAAGCTATTATCTAGGCAATTATAGGTGTTTTCTTTTCAATGCCCGTACTATGTCAGTGTTCATGAGCTGATGTCACAGTGATGGGCTCACGCCCACATGGTGTTGGTTGAGCTTTTAATTAAGAAGCTGTGTCATTTGTGTATTTAACATATCCTTCTAGCGTCTTTTGTATGTTTGAAATGTCTTTTCTGATTCCGTATTGTGTATTGGGTTCCTAGGAATTCTATGGCAGGCCTCACTTTGCTCACTGCCCACCAGTGGGTCACTTCAGCACTCCATATATTGGTGTTAATGGTTACCGGCTGTTCATGATTATGTCGGCAATTTTGCATTTCGCTAGTTGTGGTTTATGTGGTGGCCTATGCTGGAAGTTCGTTGATCACGACTACCAACGTAGCCGTTGGTTGGTTGTTTTACCGATGACTATACTACATGTCACCTGTCTAACCACTCCTTCCTTCTCGCAGGTCAGACGGAGCGGTCCATCATCACTGGCAGATTCAAGTCTCCTTCAGGCCAATGCTGCGCCCTTCATGCACTCTCTTCAACCACAACGGGTCTCTGCGTGTCCATGTGATTTCAGCTCATCTAGTCACGCCATCCGTCACATTGATTGTTGACTCGAATTGCCGTTTTAGCAGGATCCTCTGCATAATGTATACTCTAATTTCCATTCTCCTATTTTGCCTTGGCTGTTTTGTTTTTGGCAGATATGCTCACCCAAAGTGATCGCACCAGGGAGGATGTGCAAGTTCCTTTTACATTCTCCTCCCAATCTTTAATTTGCTAACCCCTGCAGGTGCATCATGCCTCCCCTCTTCCGTTGAGGGGATGCAGTTCGTCAATGGAGAAGCAGTTCCACATATCACACTAACATCTACTTTCTTACAGGGATGACACTACGTCTGTCATCTGTTTAGATCGCCTCTGGCCCGCTATATCAGCTACACAGATATGATTGGTTCCCCGCGATGCAAGGGGCAAAAGTTACGTGCATCATACTCCTTGCCAGACTCGAGTCTCTCCCTGAGCAAATGCTTCCGTGAGAACTCCGGATTCCCAGGGTACATTGTCAGTCGCTTTGATTAAAAATGTGCCGGCCACATGTAATGTCACGTGTATGCACACCCCTCCACTCATCACTCAGGGGCCAGCGCTTGGCGCATGACTGATATAATTTCTACATCAAGTTGGGCGATGTGTATTGCTTATTCTCTCTCATTGCTACCTTTACTCATTGTCTCTCCAGCAGCCAGTTCTAAACTGTACTATCCTGCCACAGTTGGTGCGGCCAGTATAGCGAGCTCTCGTTACGTCACTCAGAGCTCCTCTGCACTCTGAGATGCATAAGCACCAATGGTACCCCAGCACTCATCTGTTCGTTGTCTTGTCTTATTTCATGTTACATATGTTTCTTCCTCCTGTCACATACAGGCATGAATTGTCCTGAGAAGTCCTTTGTCTACGTCACAACGTCATGCTTCCCTCGCATTACTGATGCTGCTCATCTTATTTTGGGGGGATCGTTCGACGCTTATGGTTCAGGTCACTTCTCGCCGGTTGCCCGGCTCGTGATTCACGTCTAGGTCGCCCTAGACACTGGTTGCCCAGTTTGGTCCAGGTTGCCCCGGATGCCGGTCGCCCGGCCATCACATCGGTCTAGGTTGCCCTAAACGCTGGTTGCCCAGCTCATGGTTCAGGTTGCACCGTATGCCGGTTGCCCGGCTCGTGACGCTCGTCTAGGTTGCCCTAGACGCTGGTTGCCCAGTTCGGTCCAGGTTGCCCTGGATGCTGGTCGCCCGGCCGTCACGTTGGTCTAGGTTGCCCAGCTCACTGTCCAGGTTGCCTTGGACGCCGGTTGCCCGGCTCGTGACGCTCGTCTAGGTTGCCCTAGACGCTGGTTGCCCAGTTCGGTCCATGTTGCCCTGGATGCCGGTCGCCAAGCACTTTCATCCGGCCCGCTGAGCATTTCAATTGGTTATCAGGCTGCTCGCTATTTTTTTCCTGCGATAGAGACGACGTTGGTTAGCATTACTGCAAACTGCTTTTCACTCTCCTTAGAGAACGTTTACAATGTCAATGTCAAAACATCATGTTAAATAGAGATAACATCATGTTAAACTAAGTTAACTCTTAGTTATCTCCTTTGCAGCAGATCTAACATGAACATGCGATCCATTTAATTGGGAACGCGTCTGCACTTACGAGAGGGAGAGAGAGCCGCAGGTTCCAGCTGGCTTGTCATTGTTGATAATTGATATCTCCTTCTTATAAGAAACTTTTAAAAGGAAATCATGAAGGCAGCAGTAGTTCCCACTACTGACCATTTAAAAAGTGTGAGAGGGCCATACCGTAGCAGGCAGAAGATCATTGAGAAATAAACGTGAATTAAAGCGACAATTTATACATTTGTTAAACAGCATAAAATTAGCAGTATTTTTAAGCAATTAATATTTTAAAAGAAATATTTTGTCATACTAAACTATAGGCTATAAAAAATGGGCCCGCCGGCCAATTTTCAAAACCCCAGTGTGGCCCTTGATCCAAAACGTTTGCCCACCCCTGCCCTAGACGCTGGTTGCCCAGCTCGTCAAGCTTCTAAATCCCATTATAGCGAAAGCATGCAGCGGGCCCCATTGCAACCCTAGGTTAACACCTAGCCACTTTAAAAATTCTGTCGGCGTCCTGGCACAGCCTCATCACCCCTGCCCAGACATGCTGTTTAAATTATCTTGTATGTATACTATCTTGTATGTATACTGTCTTTGTTCCTCTCAGAACCAGGTTACTGAGTCACCACCCTGGCGGGCAGCACTCATCCTTTTGGGGGTAGGCTCCCCGCCCCTGCATTCATCTATCGGCAGGAGACGAGATCCGCTCATCGCTGGACGGATCCGAGACGGGGCCTACGCCAAAGACTGTTACCTATTCAGGACTCTTATCATGCTTGTATCCAAGCCGTTCCTTTACTAATTAAATTGTCAACTGATTCTATTCTGTCTACTGAGTCTTTCTGGTAGAAATGATAGCTTCAGCGAAAGTTCTACTAGGAAGACTCGTAGTGTAGCTTTACTCTTCCCATGCTTACATGGAGCTAATCATAGCTTTGCCTACTTTTCGGGAAAGCCCTGCAATCTGATCATTCACTCATTTCAATCAGCGCTAGCCTATAGGAATTCAGTGAGCTCTTTAAATATGTTCCACCTAACACTGCTTTTGCTTCTCAGTACGCCGACTTTGACATCCCCTCCACCTCCCGTCCAGCCACCTCTGCCAGCAGTCCACGTCCATCGGGCATGGTCTGCCTACCACATCATCTTCCTTCAGCCACCTGACGTGTTGCCAGAACACCAACCGTATGGACCCCAGAGCGATAGCACAAAATCAATACGTCTTACAAGGCGAAAACGCAGAAAGGCTAGATTCAGCGCTAGCTATCAACGTAATCTCTCTGATCTAGAAAATATGATTAGACAAATTAGGAAAGAAACTGACCAGGAATTGAATCGTAATGTTAAACCAATGACCTTGCAACCTACTCTTGAATTAAGTTCACCTGAAAGCGTGGAAGTGAATGAATGTGTTGAAGCAGATGTTGAACAATGTGCAGGATTACTAAACCAGATTACCCTGACCTCAGAAATAGTTGATGATTATTGAATGTGAATAAAAGGATGGAAAATGAACCATAACTGCAAACAATGACCTCATAATAAATAATAAAGTGCGATGAATGAAATGTATCATTACAAGTATTTTAGTAGCCTGACCTTGTAAAGTCTAGGGAATTACGCATGTAAAGAATTGTATGTCTCAAACTGTGAAATGGGTAAAGTGCCTTAAACTGTTTAAATGAATGTATTCAGATTGCATTGTGTGAAGAGTTAATGCCATAAGTGTTTGTAACCTGTAAGAATGTAACCGATCTCTCTTGATGACTGTAAAAGTGTATGTTGCTAAATGTAATGTGTCACATGGTTATAATTGCCATTGAATGTAAACTGTTTGTGTAACCTCTGGAAACTATCTGTAAACCTGAATGTAATGTATCATCTCCGAAATGTAACCCGGAGAAGTATGTTAATGCATGTCATCTTAAATTGTTGGTTAAGATCAGTGACTTCTAGAATGCTATCGTGAGAATTTTCCCAGCTAACGTGAGAATATTCCCAGCCATCGTGGGAACTTCTAGAAGGTTCTAAACTGTCATGGGAAAATAGGATTGATTTGTCTCAGGAATGTGTGGGGGAGGTTAAGTCCACCTAGTATAAATAGGGGTCGAACCAAATGATCGGGGTTGCTTCTTCTTTTTTCCTTCCTTCAACTCGTTGGGTTTTTGCTTTATGATGTCGCGTGCGGTTGTTAGAATTCGTCCTCCGAAATTCGTTGAGAAGCAAAGTGTTGGACGTCGTGCCAGGCTGAGTCGCGGACCGGAACTCCGTGGAACCTGTTGCAGATATCAGACCTGCTACTCCGACAGAGAGTAACTGCAGAAGACAATCAGCTGACTTTTTCCCTTTTTTGAGGACTTACTTTTTTCCTTCTATTCTCTTTTTCTCCATGTGTGGATTTACCATTTTTATTGTAATCTCTTCTCCATGTGTGGATTTACTATTTTCCTATTTTGTGGATTTACTCTTTTTATATTTTCTACAACATTGTAACCTGCAAGTGGATATTACGCCGCATTTTGTAACATCACCAAAGTGCTGAAAAGTAAAGAGCTCATTTAACCTTGGCATCCAATTCTTCAAGCAGTATTTTTGTCTTTTCTTGGTTTTTCTACGAATTCCAGCAGGAGGGTAAGATAACTGGTTTCTTCTGTGGTTATTCATCTGCTCTGTCTAAGACTTGGGTTAGTTGGACTAATAAAATCTCCATCCTTATAAAACCTGAGCAAGAAGTAGCCTATAACCTGTGTCTCTAGATAAATTCAAGGGTCAAACATCTTCGCACGTTAGCCAACTGTTCGAGACCTAGGCGTAGTCGCTCCTTATTTCATAAACATCTCAATAAATCCACCATGGAAGCCTGATCAACTTCCAAGGGGGATATTTAAAATAGGAGTAATAGGTTATCTGCGCCGCAGAGGGAAGACGTGCGACTTCGCTCGACAGTAGGTCCCTGCTCTCTACAATAACCTCAAGGGGGTATCGTGGGTCTTAACTGCCTAGGCCTGGGGTTACGTCTGAGAAACGGCTGACGTTGACTAGGTTCTGGGGGTTACCTGCAGGGGGCAACACACACCGCCAGCAGTTGGTCCCCGTCTCGTCGTGGGGGGGGGTAGGCTCCCCGTCCCTGCCTTCATCCATTGGCAGGAGACGAGATCCGCTCATCGCTGGACGGATCCGAGACGGGGCCTACGCCAAAGACTGTTACCTATTCAGGACCCTTATCTAGTGTTGTCACAATACCAAAACGATACCTGCCATAAATATCACGATGCTCGATACTGAAACGAGACTACGGCGAAATCCTAAGATATCTGGAAAAGAAAGGACTCATACCTCCTCCAAGTGTATTGAATCATTTGTGTTGAATTCGGTGCACTTTTGTAGTGTGCAGGTCAACTCTGGGTTCTAAACTTCCTACATAATTATCATTTTTTATAGTCAGTAAAATAGTAGGCCTACTTTGTGTGATTAAGTCCTTTATTGTTTGTTATAGTTCATTTACATTGTGTTGTTTTGGCAATAAAGTAGCTTAGCCAAACTAGACTAGATCAAGGTCAGTGTTGAAATTACTGCATGCAAATCACTGAATGCTATGCAGAGGGGCCTAATCTTTAGGCCATCTGATATACAGTATAGGCTACCCTAGGCCTTCCCGTGTTCATGGGATTTCTTTGACAGTTGCAAAGGTAAAAATGTGAGGATAGTCTTATTTGCACCCAGTGTACAAGTACGACATTCCAACCACTCAGGTCTTCGTCAGATAGGCCTACACCATTAGCCTACCTGTTGCAATATATCTGTGTGCATTCCTACATTACGTCTATTTCTTTGATAACATGATTTGCTACCACGTAACAATAAGCCGCTATTATTATTAGGACTCAACACGCTTTGGTGGTATTATATGCTGTGGGCTTTAATTAGCGCATTTCGGGTATCCTATCCTACATCTGGCCAATAATTCTTAAACAAATTGCAGTCTACATGCCATGACAAATATTACCAGTAGTACTGACCGAACATGAAATAGATTGTTTACAAGTTATGGTAATGTTATTCTGGCGTGAACATTGCACTTTCATCACGTTAGCACCCTATGATTACAGCTCGTTATGTCTCGTCAAAATGCATTGATGAAGGAAGGTTCGCTTTATCCCAGAGAACCATATACTCATTTCACTTAGGCTAGACTAAAACAGAAGAGAAGAACTTGGCACTAACTATGTAGTCGTGTTTTCTATAGCATATTCGTTAACCTATTTCTCGTTTTTTGAACTCTGTTGAGGACTGTCGGCAAAGAACTATGTTGACGTTGGCTGCGCACTCACTCACTCAGAGCTGCCTGCTTGACACGCCCACTTGCCTAGATGCGTGCAAGGAGCAGTGAGAGCAGCAGTTCACACAAACACAGAACGTTATTATTTTAATAAAGTATCGATTCTAAAAACGTATCGTTTTTTGCATGAAGGCATCGTGATACCTTTTTAGTATCGATACACCGTGCAACACTACTCTTATCATGCTTGTATCCAAGCCGTTCCTTTACTAATTAAATTGTCAACTGATTCTATTCTGTCTACTGAGTCTTTCTGGTAGAACTAGATTGCTGCTGGGCTATATGTCTTGGTTCATGTCTGTTAACAACTGGTCAAACGCGTAGCCTATCTCGCGGTTGCATCCATTACAAACAAACATGCAATGTGAACGTCTGGGATTGGGAAGAGCACTAAATGCTGTACTGAATAAGCACGAAGTCAAACCTTTAAATGAAAAACACTCTTTAATAATCAAAAAAATAAACCGCTAATGAAGTAAACTTGTGACCATCAAAAATCGCTTATCACCTATAACTCCGTGATAACAGGACGTAACAGGAAGGCATTTGGCTGAGCAACGGAGGTTAATATGCTCTATATTTTGTCCAAATGATGTCTGTCTATCATCGTTGCACTCGGAGAAAACCAGAATGTTTAATTTGTCCTGCGTTTCTTCTACGGCTGCAAACGGGATTCACTCGCAGTTAACCAAATATTTCTTTATTAGGGCAGGGCAGGCATATTTCTGGCTATTAAATTCTAAACCAGTCTGCTAAAGTCTGTAGTGAAGTCTGTGTAGGGTTTTCCAGGCTCCATTTCTTTTTACGAGACAATCTGCTCACCTGAGCCATCTACCGGTTGTTTGGGTTGTTGCAGCGCCTCTGGGACGCTGCAACTGGGAAAATACAAATTAAAGTCGCGTGATACCGCGTGATCCCACGCGCGGACCGCGAGTGAAGCTGGCCAAGTCGAAGCACTGCCTACTGTAGGCCTACACGCTGGTTTATGTTAGTGCAATTAGGTCATTCTGTTATGTGATTGAACCTGATTTTGCCTATGAATTGTTGGGCAGATAGCCTAGGCTACTCGTGGTTGTTTTCAAATAAATGTATTGCTAATAATATATAATTTACATTGGTTGCACTATATAAATAACATTTTATAGGCCTACTTATTTAATCGCTGGTTTTTGTAGTTCGCTGTGCAGTAGGCCCTATGTTGTGATATAGTTTGTACGCACCATCAGCTTAAGCCCTCCTTACACTAACAGACTTTGGAAAGATTTGCAAAGATTTGGAAAAGATTTTTGAAAGACTACAGTCTCAGACCCTCTCACATCTAAAGACAAGTAGTAGAGTTTTAAGTCACAGACTATGATTTTGCAATGACTAGGGATCTTGCAGGGTCACTATTTAGAAGACTGCAACTAGATTCCTTTAAATTATTACCCATCGTGCAATATATAAACAGGAACTGAAATGATAGCCTACTAAACTCAAAGTTGTATTTTCGTGTTTCTGCAGCATTGTTTCATGCGTGACATCCCTAACCGATATAGAGTCGTTCTGTCACGTGGAAGAGCGCCGACTAAATATATATATAAGAAACCACAAATATTATAAGAATAACACATAATCATATAGGCTACAGCTGTCGCCTACTTTGCCCCTTCCTGTTTGGAGAGGTCACTATTGTTTTTTATAGTTCACGTCACTATTTGCATGAGCCACGACTAGAAAGACTTGCGATAATATCAAACATGTTTGATATTGTCGTAACGGCAAAACTAGAAAAGGACTGACTCCGACTGACTTAAAACCGCTAAGATTGGCACCTTACACTTAACAATCTAGTTGACGGGAGCGCGCCACGATTCCAGTACAACTCCCATGATTTCTTGGGGATTTCTGTCCGACTTTGGAAATTTAGTCGCCGACTGTGAAAACAGACCAAAATCGTACAATGTAAGGCCGCCATTAGCTGTACTTCATGGAGGGGAGGGGTGAGTGAGTTTTTAAAAGGAGACAGAGTTAGAGTGGTCTGCAGAATACAGAGCCTGTGTAACATACAGTGGGCAGTGCTTCGACTTGGCCAGCTTCACTCGCGGTCCGCGCGTGGGATCACGCGGTATCACGCGACTTTAATTTGTATTTTCCCAGTGTGACGCTGCAACAACCCAAACAACCGGTAGATGGCTCAAATGAGCAGGGTGTCTCGTAAAAAGAAATGGAGCCTGGAAAACCCTACACAGACTTCACTACAAACTTTAGCAGACTGGTTTAGAAATAATTTAATAGCCAGAAATATGCCTGCCCTGCCCTAATAAAGAAATATTTGGTTAACTGCGAGTGAATCCCGTTTGCAGCCGTAGAAGAAACGCAGGACAAATTAAACATTCTGGTTTTCTCCGAGTGCAACGATGATAGACAGACATCATTTGTACAAAATATAGAGCATATTAACCTCCGTTGCTCAGCCAAATGCCTTCCTGTTACGTCCTGTTATCACAGAGTTACAGGCGATAAACGATTTTTGATGGTCACAAGTTTACTTCATTAACGGTTTATTTTTTTGATTATTAAAGAGTGTTTTTCATTTTTAAAGGTTTGACTTCGTGCTTATTCAGTAGAGCATTTAGTGCTCTTCCCAATCCCAGACGTTCACATTGCATGTTTGTTTGTAATGGATGCAACCGCGAGATACGCTTGTCATAGGCGCCGATACCGTGGATGCTCCGTCTCTCGGGCACCCACTGAAAACATCGAGCACCCACGTGTGACAGCTTACAGTCTCGGATAAATTTACATTAATTTAAAATCAAACATCGCAGTTTATGTTAAATTCAGCATCTCTCATAATGTGATTGGATATGTTGCTGTCAATTCCCTACTTCATATACTAACCACCAATGAGAGCGTCTCTCGTATGAAAATTCCTGACACTTCCCACCTGAAGAATTAACGCAAGGCTTTGTCGGGTCTTCAGCCCCGAATGTTTAAAATGTATATAGCCCTGAATATCATTTTAAAAGTAGTCTGACAAAGCTTATTGTTTTGTGACACAGCTAAACACTGGTACCTCATAGAACGTCTATAACAGACAGCTTTATGCGCAGGGGAGAGAGCGCGTGCGTGCGCACTGTGCTTTATGATTGTTGCCTTCTGATGGTATCTTGCTAATTCACTGAACTGCATTAGGTGACACAAATTGTATTGCCTTTATCTTATAACTCCTTGTCTGAGCGACTACCAGACCTATGGTTTTTAAAAGTCAGATGTTCCCTGACAAAGACATTCGAAAATTAAGAATGTTTATTGACTTGAAAAATACACTCATTTTTGCAAACTCCCTTCATTCAACCCTTGAAGACATCGCGGTCTGGTGCGCTATGTAGATCGTTTCTCGTACCATTTAATTTCTCAGAATTTAGGTCTACTAGGCCTACAATAACATCATCACCAAATACATATTTTATTTTTAGTTGATCAACCACAAAGAGTAGCATAGGCCTACTGTGCACAGTGCACTGACGACTGTAGCAGCCCAAGGTAACCAGTTGTTGTAGATGAGAGGCAACCCCTTGTTTCAGATAGCCTGGACAACATGTTACCTGGGTGTTGCCTACGTTATTAATTAATGGTAGCCTACAATAGTTAATTGATTCGCGTAACATATTAGTTGGCTCAAAGAGTAGGGAATCAGGATGGAGAGAGTCACGCGTGTGTTGCTTTTGCGGGATCGAATCCAGTTTAATACTAGTTTTCAAAACATATATTTTTTACATGTCTTTTGTCTGAGTGGCTGTAATGTAGCCGAGCGCTCATGGCGTATGAAAAGCGACTTCAAACCGCCTAAAACAACTTGTTTGTGAATGTCTGACAACTGCTGCAGCGCATGCACGCGCAAGGAAACCAGTAGGTGGAGAAACCAGAAGGCACACAACAGGGCTGTAGTCAAGACCACCTTTGTCGAGTCCAAGACAAGTCCAAGACCAGGACTAGTCGAGACCAAGTCAAGACCGAGTCCAAAGAGGTTCGAGTCCAAGACAAGACCGAGTCCAAAAAGGTTCGAGTCCGAGTCAAGACCGAGTCCAGGATAGGAAAAAAAGTCTTGTGCATGACAGTATCAAGACAATCATTTTGGGTTATTATTATTATTATCTAAAAGCAAAAACAGTGTGAACACACCCAGGATTTGTAAGTGTAGCCATTCCCCTTCTCCAATATTATTATAGGGCTGTCAAACGATTCAAAATATATATTTTGAAATGAATTCATCTCGATTAACCGCAATTAAAAAGTTCCTAAAGACTAAAGCTTCAACATAAATCACAAAATTAATGAGTAACCACAAAGGTAAAAGTAAAACACTTTTATATTATTTAAATGATAATACTGACACAGTAATTGTGTTTTAAAGTATTAATTTCTTAAGAAATACTACACATATGATGCTGTTTAACTCATTTGTAAATGGTGCACTGTTACTTTAAGCCCATTGTGGCCACGTTCTCATAATGATCTTTTTTTTACCAGCTCCATTGAAATATAGCCTATAGCTAGTCCACAAGCTCTAATATTGTTTGTACCACATGTATTGTACAATATTAACAATGATAAGCATGATATTAAGTTGGTATAAACAGTTTTCATTCCTTTGGAAATAGAAGCATGTAATGACATGATGCTAGCTAGACATTTTCTGTTTGCAATTAAAAGTGAATGATGAGCCTGAGCCAGTCACCTAGCTATCTGAATGGAATGTGTTTCAATCGGCATAATATGTGCTTCATGTGCAATATGTGCAACAAATTATTGAAGACTTCAAGACTCACCAGTTCCATTACACAAAGGCAAAGACAACTCTTCATATTTTTGTCCATTTTTCAAATCACAGTGAGTGCAGCCTACATACATGTTTATAACTGGTCAGTAGTGGAAATCGGATAAATCCGCAATCTCCTCTAACCTCGTCTTTGTTGCCTTCCTTTTATAAGTTTCTTATATTAAAAAGGAGATATCAATTATCATCAACAACGACAAGCCAGCTGGAGCCTGCCAATCGTTTTCTCTCCTTCTCGTGTGCGTTCAGACGCGCTCTTAATTAAATGGAGTAGCATACGTTCAAGTTGGATCTTAATGGAGAGGAGCCGAAAAGTATCATCTTTATGTAACTGTTGCAGTTGGTGCATTTTGACATTGTAAACGTTATCTAACAAGAGTGAAAAGCAGTTTGCAGTAAAGCTACTATTTGGCTAAATGTTGGTTCCTCTTTATCTTCAGCTAACTCCACAGACAGTAAAATAAACTCTCAGGCTTGCGGTTTTAGGTTTTGCGGCTTCCGTTACGTGACATCAGCCCCCCACAAAGGTAAACACTATTGAGTTAATATTTTGTAACGCATTATGTATTTCAAAATGAATCGCGGCGATTAACACGTTAATTTTGATGGCCCTAAAGACACCTGGACTCGGTCGAGACCAAAAGCCATATTTGGCAAGACCAGTGGCCGAGACCGAGACAAGACCAAGTCCAAATACTGGCGAGTCCGAGACAAGTCCGAGACCATAGAAAAACGGTCTCGAGTCCGGACTCGAGTCCAAGACCGGACTCGAGTACTACAGCCCTGGCACACAACACCGGAACGATTTTAAGGCTATTTCGCATAGGTTACTCAATGGTGCTATTTCACACGCATTATACAGTAGCAACCCCCACTCACCTGGGTTAGTGGAAGGTGTTAATAGACTATTGGCGTAGCCTACAGTGGACTAGGGCTGTCAAAATTGCTCAAAAATGACGTTCGAATATCCCCTCTAAAATAAACACATGTATTCGAATATATTGGAATATCTAGGCTATATTATTTGCGCATTATGTCAGTGATGCGCATCATGTCATCTGTTTTTAACTTTTTGTATGGTTATTGCTTGACAGGGGGGATCCCAAGCAGCTTTCAGTCATAAGGCATTTCCTAATTCACCTGACACTGATATTCAAAATGTTGAAACTATTTCGGCATAGCCTATAAGCAGTTTAATTAAATGTAATGTTAGTTGTAAACAAACGGGCTACTTGGTGAGGCTTGGCCTCACAGATGCGCTCGTGCCTTAAATGGCAATACAAATCTTCACGATAGGCCTATTAACTGACCGCCCGATTCACGTTGGCTAGGGGGCAGGGGGGGCCATCAGACATTTGTTCCCAAGGGTCTATGAATTGTTAACCCGGCCCTGCCCCCAACGAACGCAACTTTCCACCTCTGAGATAGCTGAAAAGAAGTCTAGAGGACTCCTAACTCACTAGACCTACTTACTGTAGGCTGCGCAAACCACAAGCCTGCATTCGAGGCAGGCCTTCTGTTGAAGAATTTTATATAAATCCTGCGCTAACAGTAATCCTCCTACCCCCGCTACCACAGCTGTGGATAGTGTGGCATGCTCACGCTTTATGTCTCCTTCTTGCAAACTAGGCCTATAGCCCAACCATTTACGTCTTCAAAAAATAACAACTTGCCAGATATGCCTTCATAAATTTGGGCTTCATTCAGCATTTTGTTCTTCCACTGGAAATGACTCTTCTACATTTGCTGCCTGCTGCATCCTTTCTGTTTGTATTGTTTAGAAAATGTTTGACGTCTTGAGTTAATGCATTAAACATTGTTTGCTGGTAACCAGCCACAAATAGCCTACAGATTCTTTTGTGCGTTCTCTCCAAAATTTGCCCGTTCTATAGGCTATCCAAGTGCATAATTCTGCGGCATAAAGCAGATGTATTTGTGTATTGTACAGAAAAATAAAAATAACCTGTCAAGCAGTCAATTGACTACATTGCAGTCAATAAGTAGTGCAAATTATGAAACCAAAACGTGGGTCATAGTTGTCTAAGCCTCTGCTGTGAGGCCAAACCCATGAACAAAGACGCATTGATATCTGCAATAGTTTTTTTTTTTGGCGAAACAAGCTCACAGCCGAACAAGTCATACTGAAGGGAGAGGCAACTGGCATGTGATCTCCCCACGGGCCAATGGATGTACAAGTTTTCTCCTGTGCCTACGATATTTAATCCAGTGTTTTGTCAAGTTGCAAAATGCTATTCGTTTTAATGAATTTTTATGATAGTATGAAGTACTTTTTGTATAGGGTACTATCTTAATTGCTTTATACTCAATACTTGACCAATGGCTATTGCATCTGTCTATTGAAAGTGAGAATGTGGCATGTGATATACTGTGTAGGCTTCATAAAATAAAATAAACAGATTGCTAATGGCCTACACGCTGATCTGGGGGGCGTTTCCCGTACAACTACGGAGGTTAGCTTTTTACTAACAGGATGCATCGTTCAACTAACCAACATGTAAGTTACGACTGTTTCCCAAAACTGTCGTACTTACATAGTACTGTAAGTTTGGACCATGATAGTTTCCAAACTTCAGTAGTCTGGACTAAGGTGGTTAATGACGTTTAGTAGCATGTGAACGGGCACCTGCACATACTTCTGTGGCGCATTGCGTTAAGGCCGTTGCACAGCAGTTACCAGTCCCCTGTCCAAGAGTTCGAATCTGGGTTAAGACGTTGACAACAATATTGACATCGTTGTTTACCTAAGGTTATCTTTTGTGCAGATCATATTATCAAAATCAGAATCAGCCTTCTTGGCTTGGTTTGCGTAAACTAACAAGGACACCCCCCCCTCCATGAAAATCAAAGGCTACATATTCTCAGCTGACTCGTCAAAAAGTGCGCACCACCTTATTATTATCTGCAAGTGTTTGACTTTGACTTACGTGCACATGGCTGCAAATTGACTTTTAATTTATGTATTTTCTGCCTTGGGCATTTTAAAATATGGATGTATGGTGGTTAGAAATGTAAATATCAATTAGAAACCTAAATATATTCATAATTATTAATTTGCAAACAAATTACTGGCGTCAGTGACGTCTTTGACATGAAGATCCTTGGAACTATGCTTCTAGCATTCTACCACAGGTCGAGAGGTGTAGTTGTAACTACACAACTTTATGATAGTGGTTGCGAACGTTCGTTGCTACTATGGTTTTGGGAAACACTAACGTAGTGGAACAATGCATTGGACTATGTAAGTTCCAAATATGAATGTAATTCTGCGGCATAAAGCAGATGTATTTGTTTATTGTACAGAAAAATAAAAATGACATGTCAAGCAGTCAATTGACTACATTGCAGTCAAGAAGTAGGGCAAATTAATTTACGAAACCAAAACGTGGGTCATAGTTGTCTAAGCCTCTATTGCGTAGCCTGTTAAAAACGTCGCCAGATAGTATTAAATCGGCAACAACATTGTTTTCTGCAGAAGCCTACCCAAGGCTACAGATTAATTCTGAACAGTTATTTCTCTACTGGCTCAATTATCACACCACTGTTTTGATTTGCGTAGCGTTAACCCCAACACTGACAATAATGTAGACAGCAAATTTTGATTTCGATTTTCGTTACCACCGTGTAGTCAAGCCTTAAGTCATACCCAAGTAGCCTAAATCGAGGTAATGTTTAATTATGCATGATTTATTTTGTTATTGAATTAGTAGGCTGGGATTACTCTCGGCAACAATTATATCCTGATCCTGCTTTTTCAGAAGGGACCGCAGGCAGAGCGATGTACAGTGGTAGAGCGACGCACAGTGGCTGAAAGTGGTACCAAAGCTTCACGCAGCTTCACGCCGCGTAATGCACGAATGAAGTGGTCATTTGAAAGTGATGTCCACTGTAGTATCTTTAGAATTCTATAAACTCTACGTGGACCATGGACAACCCCCCCCTGCTGAAAACATCTTCCCGCACCTCTGGTATTAAGACATGATACAGAAAATACCACCGTGTTATCTGGGCCTGAGCTTGTTTAAAATGGACTGAGGTAATGTGGAAAAAGTTCCTGTGGTTAGACCAGTCAAAATTTGCTATTATTTTTGGAAATCATGGACTCATCTGGGCTAAAGAGGAGAGGGCCTATCTAAATATCCAACCTATCTAACTTGTTTTAGTGTTCAGTTCGAAACCCAACATCTAAGATGGTGTGAAGGTGCATTAGTGCCTGGGCATCTAGCACATCTGGCAAAGCACAATCAATTCTGAATGATATATACAAGTTTTGAGCAACATATACTGCCATCCAGGCAATGTCTTTTACAGGGAAGACCTTGAATATTTCAGGAAAACAATGCCAAAATGGGGTGCTAAAATGGCCTGTCTGCTGTCCAGACCTGTCAAATTAGGTGCATCATGGAATGAAAAACATGACTAAGATTACCCCATATTGTTGAGCAACTGAAATCCTATATCGGGCAGTAATGGGACAACATTTCACTCTCAAAACTCTAGCAACTGGTCTCCTCAGTTCCTAAACATTTACAGAAATGAAGAGATGAAACAGCACAGTGAACATTCCATATCCCAACTTTTTTTAAACATGTTGCATCAAATTCAAAATTAACATATATTTTCCATGAAATACTCCAAATTTTCACTTTCAACATTTCATATGTTGTCTATGTCCTTTTTGCTGCTAAAAAAGGGTTTACAAGACTTGTATATTATCACATTCTGTTTTTATTTGCATTTCACACAATGTCTCAACTTTTTATTTGGGGTTGTATATGCCTATGTCAGATGTCAGGACTGTGGTTGTATGTACAGAAAATGCCCCACTAAAATATTCTAGCACCAGACGCCACTGGAATGGAGACAGACCTGTATGTGGTAGACATCTTCAGGGTGCTCCACAAGCAGGCCATCAGTCAAGATTAGCAGATTCCCCATCTCACTGGAGGTAGGAGAGAATAGAGGTAAAGGATTAGAATGTGAAACTCACCATTGTTTCGAAACTGAAGATAGACAAAGCCAATCACAGATGAGGAGAAGAGAAGATGGAAGGGGAGAAGGGGAAGAATAACCCTGGAAGGGAAGGAGAAGGAAGCAAAAGTTGAAAAAGTGGCTAAATCTAGATAGCAATTACAACATATCCTAACAACTGTACACTTTGGCAAGCTTGCGTGTGACAG
The DNA here is from genome assembly GCF_018492685.1 of Alosa sapidissima. Classification (NCBI taxonomy): domain Eukaryota; kingdom Metazoa; phylum Chordata; class Actinopteri; order Clupeiformes; family Clupeidae; genus Alosa; species Alosa sapidissima. The sequence goes on from NC_055960.1 coordinate 646,700, forward strand.
ATCTCAGCTGCACATCATAAAATCAAACTGAGTAACAGTTATGGTAACCTAAAGAGCAGTAGACGAGAAGAAGAAGTATATCTCTGACAACCAAAAACTGTTTTTTTAATTAAAAAGCTATACCAGCTGATGCATTTAAAACTACCCCTCTAGCTTATTTCGTGAGCATCTTTGTTGCCCTCTCTTGCACACCGAGGTGGGGTTCAGGTCGAATTTAAGCTGGTCATCAATCAAGGTGCCTAGGTACTTGTAAGGTGATTCAATTTCAACACCTTGGCCGTTGATGATACTGTGCTTTGGAGCAGGGGGAAGGCATCTGAAATCTATGGACATGTCCTTGGTTTTGCTGATGTTCAGATGCAAAAAAACATCTTCACACCAAGACACAAATTCATTAATAACAGGGCCATGCTCATTCTCGTGGGAGACTGACAATTACAGAGTCATCTGCACATTTTAGAATATGCCTTTTGTCATGCTGGCTACGGGAGTCATTGGTGTACAGTACAACGGAGGGGAGAGGACACACCCCTGAGGTGAGCCTATGGATGATGTTAGGCCACCGGACAGCACTTTATTTACCCTCACTCTCTGAACTCTCTGCGTAAGGAAATCAAGTAGCCAACCAGTCAGGCTTGGATCAAAGCTAAAGTTGTTCAGTAATTTCTCAATTAGTAGGTCGGGTTGGATGGTGTTAAATGCCGAGGAGAAATCTACAAAGAGCAACCTTGCATGATTCCCGCTTTCCTCCAGGTGTTTATAGAAAAGATTTAGTAGAGTGATGGTAGCATCCTGCACCCCCCTCTTGGCCCTATAGGCAAACTGGGAAGGATCTAAGAGAGGTTCTACCCTGATTAGGAGCTCAGCTTTAATCAGCTTCTCTAAGGATTTTGCAATAAGAGATGTGAGTGCAACCGACCTGAAATCGTTTAGGATTTGGGGCCGACTGACCTTAGCAACAGGCACCACTACAGACTGCTTCCATAGAGATGGCACCCTCTGCAAGGAGAGTGACAAACTGAATATGTGTTGGAAGATGGGGCCTAACTGTTCAGCACACACGTTTAGCGTGCGGCCACTGATGTTATCTGGACCAGGGCTTTTCTTTGGATTGCAGTATTTGAAACACCTAACAACACTATGCTCATTAAAACAAGGGATAAATGGGGGATGCCAGAAGACTCTTCTTGAGTTCAGAATGTCTGTTACTGAAGTCGTGTGTGTCGAATCTGACATAGAACATTTTAGGATCCTCTGCCAGTACTGGGTCAGGTATGCTGTTAAATTCTAACTTCCTCTTCCCCCTTTCCTATAGTCTTCATACTATCCCAGGCTGTATCCAGGTTGTTAATTTTGAGTTGTGTTTCTAGTTTATCTTTATACTTTAGTTTGCCCACCCTGATTTCTCGTTTTATCTCTTTTTTAAGTTTGTGCAGCGCCAGCAAGTTTCCCTCCTTAAAGGCTCTATTCTTGTCACGCAAAAGACCTCTAAGAGACTTATTAACCCATGGTTTACTGTTGGGGTAAACTTTTAAGGCCTTAGTTGGAATGACAGTATCCTCACAGTAAGCCACCCAACAACTGATAACATCCGTTAATTCATCAATATCAGAGCATGAGTCCTTAAACATATCCCAGTCTGTGCAATCCAGGCACCCCTGAAGAGAAAGACAAGCATCCTCCGACCAGTCCTTAAAGTACACAGTCTGTCGCTTGCCTCTCTTAAGAGCAGTTTGATATGAGGGGATGAGGTGTACACAGTTGTGATCAGATGAGCCTAAAGGTGGGAGGGGGATGGACTTGAATGCATTTTTCACTGAACAATAACATAGGTCCAATGTTTTATTTTGTCTAGTGGGGCATGTAACATATTGATGGAAGTCTCTAAGTGTTTTAGACAAAGAGCAATTGTTCATATCCCCCATCTTCTATAAACCATTCACTCATCCACCCATTAAACTATCTATCAACATCCATTACACTATCTACATTAAACTTTTAAACTATCTAATCTGTCTCAGGCTTTAAGCATAAAATCTGGCTCTCTTAAGACTACAGATCCTTTTCAACTGTTTTCTCTGTCCAGAACTGTTTCAAAAGTCTTCACTATTATGATTCACTATTAAATAATATAACTATTTAAACTATCCAACTATTTAACTGTTCAGCTATTCCAACTGTCAGTTGTCATCACCTATGACTCCCACCAACTGCTTCCTCTTCCCACAACTGTTTCAAAATGAAAATCCTCACTATAATAATTCACTATTAAATAATTTAACAATTTAAACTACTCAACTATTTAACTGTTCAGCCATTTCAACTGTCAGTTATCATCAACCTCCAGCCAACTATATTAAACCACCACCTACCTAGCAAGCATTGAAATAAAACATCTATGTGAGTTTCCATAGCAGCCAACATGATTACCCTAGCAACCATCATATAAGTAAGGGATAATGCCATTATCAGAAATAAATGGACGACGCGGAGGCGTGAACCGTCCGACGCAAAGCGGAGGATTTCTGATTTTACTTTATTTCTGATAATGGACGCATCGAAGGGCATTATCCCGTTTATACCATGGTCACTTACAAAATAAATAAATATGATATAAATACTAAATGAGTTAGAGCTAAAATCGTTAGTTCGCAACGCTGTGGAATGTTGATAAGTCACAGCTGAGCGGACTAACTCAGGCGTTGTCAAGCAACGTCATAATAATTTTATAAGTGTAGTATATCACTTTTTAAACGGCACCCTTTTCTACCTAGACCATGGTATAAAAAGCTTTATTTAGCATTGGAACAACCATGTCTACCTAAGCAAAACCATTGTAACTATCTCTACATTATCTGTTTTAACACTGTACGTTTTACATCATATGTTTTGCATTTTCATGCACTGGTAATTCCTCGGAATTACATTTTCTAGTTATTATTATTATTCACTTTCACTTTTACACCTACCTTGAAATTCTTTTTGATGCATCTCAGAATAAAGGAATATCCACCACATCTGGTGTTTGTGGATATCTTTCATTGAACTTGGATACACAACTGAGCTGGATACACATGAACACAAGTGTCTTGACTAGCCTAATGGTAGGAAACTAGGGGTTGGCCCACTTGGTACTGAAGTTGAATAGCCCTTTTGTAGAGTGACGCGATCCATGTAACTCCAATGGTGTTTTGTTAACTTTTTGCCAACTAAACTTTTCATTGTTTTACAAACTAAACTTACAATTTGTAGCCAATCATTGATCATCAAAAAACTATCACATTTAAAAGCAATGTTAGGCATTAAAGGGAACACTTTATCAACCACCCTTTATCACTCCTTTTACCACAACTCATAAAGAGGCATAGAAAGACACTTACCTGTGTCTGTGAATAAGTTTGATAGATTCTGAACTCATTGGAGTGTGAGCAGTAAAGAGGCCTCGAGGGGTGCTGGCTCCTAAACCAGCTGAACTGAGCTTATCAAGACCAGCCAGGCCCTGCAAGTTCACACAGAATGATGACTTCACTGTAACACTAAACATTATAACATTATACTGTATCTAAACATTCCATCTGATTCTAAATCAATCTACTCCATCACTATAAAAAGTCTAGGTCTAGCCCCTTTTAGCCCCGTTTATACTGAGGGCCAAACATGGTGCTTGAACTCAGTTCCTGGGCCAAGAGGGGTTTATACCGTCCTGGGCTAGGCTTAAACGTGGCCAAACGTGAAACTAATGCCATAGTAACAAGCCCTGCTTAACTGCCAGGGCCACTAAACATTAGTAATATGGCCCATGTTAAGTGTAAACCCAACAGGAACTCTAGCCCTGGTGCTTGTAGCCTATGCCAAAGTGCCTGGGCTTAAGTTCCTGGGCTGATGGCCCACAGTATAAAAAGATGGCCCACAGATAAAAATTATTATCTATATGTGGCTCTGGTCAAATAATTACACTGTAAATGGAATTTGGTGTACAAAAATGTGGTTGTGCATGTTGTGAGGCTCACATGACACAAGCTGCTCCGCAACATCTGGAATTGGTCAGTCAGCTTCTTGTGCAGGGGACGCATTTCTGGATGTACCAACTTCTCATGTACAGCCAGCCCCACACCTAAGATATGTACCTGTCCCAAACAAATGTTACTTTCTCCCAACTATGCCAAATTAAAAACCAATGTTAACATGACTTATGACAGTGTTATACACACCGCAAAAAATTCTAACCAAGTGTTATGAACCCATTTTCTGCAGGTTTTTGCATTACTATGTTTTAATGACTTTATAGGTTTCAGGAAAGTGCAATACTGAGTATCTTTTATTTTTTTCAGCACAATCTAAGCAATATGATTAAATATTTGTCATTTCAATTTAACCAACTATATACACAAACATGAGCAAAAAAACATAAAAATGTGTATTTATTTTTAAAGAAATGATTGGCAAAGAGCACAAATACATAGATTAAACATTTTTTTTTACTAATTGAAATCATACACACATTTATTTTGAAATAAATACCAATGAAATGTTTTATAGTCAGAGAGATATCCCTCCGCAAAGTTATGTTGACACTACTTTCTATAATGCAAGTCAATGGGTGGATTACGGTCTATGGATAGATGACGCTGTTGCCAATCTAGTTAATCTACCCATCACTGGACAGGAAATTAATTTCATACAAACGTCAAATGGTCATTTCAGTTTGCTTCCTGGTTAGTTTGATGGTCAAAATAATGATAAAACGATATTTTGAGTTTTCCCCCTGCTATTATATTTTCGCATCATCTTTGACACATTCTGGTCACTGTAAAAATAATTACATGATTTTAAAATGACGATAACTTTGGTTCTACTTAAATGATAATTCCGGTATTTAGCACTTTGAGTCCCTTTTCTGGTTTGTTTTGGATGAACTTGAGTGGTGGATACCGAAATTGTGACGATGGGTCCCAGTGATGTAGTACTGGTTTAGACCGATTTCTGCTTTCTCGGACTCGACTCGGACTTGTTCCTTCAAAGACTCGGTCTTGACTCGGGTCTCGGACCACAGTGGGAGGAGAAGGGGTCGTAATTTCAGACTGAGTCCTCGAGACCAACGCATTTTTTTTATGTTCATATAAAAACACACACAACAATAATAATAAAATGCAATGTTGACGGGCATTATTTGAAAATGACATCCGCAAAGATACTGCCGTCTGTAGGGTAGGAATTTCACTGCGGCCACGTCTTTGCCCCTTGCGTTGGCCTTGGTGCCCCCTTCTTTCAATATTCTGCTTTGCGTCCGTTTAATAGCGATTTTTATTTAGCCTATGGCCTGTCAAAATAATCTTAGCATCACAGCGCAAACTAAATGACAGCGCATAGCAAGACAGAAAGTGCATCCAAATTCACCCATTCTTCTGAAATACTCGTGATCGCTATGCCTACTCATCACACAGACACATGTATCACATCACATGAAAGAGCTTTTCTCAGCTTTTAAACGATGTTAGCCGCTAATTGCTGTGGTGAACAGTTCGCGAGAAAAGTAAACAATATGATTAAATTTAATCATAACGTCTACATAAGGTGCTATGCCCATCTCCCTACCCATTCATCTTGGTGGCATACTTCGCAAACCCTTTGTTCAACACATGACAAACCATATATCAGAATAAACAGCAGACCTTACCGAACACAAAGGTGTAAAGCAGTCCCCTGTACAGTAAGCCGTTCCAGAGTATTCTGGTTAAATTAAAAATGTAATTTGCAGCAAGGTCTACATTCATGTCTCCAACTTTGGTCTTTAGGTTTCAAAATGTGTTTAAATCTTTCTACATGATTTCATAACAGGCCAAATACAAAATAAATGTTACAAATATTGCCTAGATATAGGTAAATATTAAAATCAGAGGATATATAGCTGATTAAGAGTTTGTGAAAGGAGTCTTAATGATCAAAAAATGCTAAGCATGCATCTAGGCTATTTGAGTTTCTTAAAGCTGAGCGCTGTGCTTAAATTGTTCAATACATGATTCCATAACAAGCCAAATATAAAATAAATATGAATATTAAATATAGCCTAGACATCTAAATATTAGATGATCAGATGATTTACAGTTCTATGTAATATGTCATGTTTCATGTTTTTGTAATGTTTCATACAGTGATGCAGGTCTACTGCTGTGAATAGGCTAAATACAACTTTGATTATTTTTATAGCCTACTACTGTATAGTTAACTTTGGCCTTGGTGCCCTGACATGTGGCCTTTGTGCCCCCCACCAAATATGCCCAACTGAAGGCCAAGTGGCCTTGCCCCTAAAATGGTGAAATTCCAAGCCAGGGCCTGGACTGTTGATTATTAACTGGGGTGATTTTAAATCATGAATATGAAAACTGACATGGTTTTTATGGTCTTGGTCTCGACTCGGTCTCGACTCTTCAAAGACTCGGTCTTGTCTCGGACTCGGCATAGGCGACATTTGACTGTTTCAGTGGCTGGCTATGGGCATGCAAAAACATGTCCTTAAAACAACCAAACTCCACCGGCACCGACCTCGCTTACCGTGCCCCTCACACACCCCTCAAACGTCATGCAATGAGGAAAATGGTTTCGTAGCTACATTTTAATGGGAAATGCACTAATGCCTACTGATAATAGTAAGTCTTACTACACAAAGACCCCTTTGAGTAGAAGCATAATCTTGGTGTCAAATGAAAGCTAACATTCTGGAGATGATAGTTTTATCTACTGTACTTTTGCACATGAATCTGCTACTGTGGCTGTTTTCTAAAAGTGATACTGAGCTAAACGCATAGGTATTTCAACACAAATTCATTTGTGAAAAATCCATATTTTACTCTATAGTTGTTTTAAGGACATGTTTGTGCATGCCCATAGCCAGCCACTCTGAAACAGTCAAAGGCGATTCAAAACGAGTCAGAAAGTCAAGGCAGGACCCATCAAACCAGAAAAGGGACTCAAAGTGCTAAATACTGGACTTATCCTTTAATGAATCAGAAAACCAATTAGTTTAGCGTGATCCCTGAACCCTCCCCCCCTGGTTTCCAGTCTGGTCATTCCACGGAAACAGCCCTGACAAGAGTTACAAATTACCATTTACTTTTATGTGATGATGGCCAAGCATTATTTCTACTACTCTAATTACACCATATATCCCAGCACGCTCCCTTTGTTCTATGGATGCTGGTCTCCTGAACATCCCAAATATAAAAAAAAGATCAGCTGGTCATCAGGGATGCCTCACATCCGAGCCATGATCTCTTCCAACTTCTGCCCTCTGGAAGACGCTATAGATCTCTCAAGACAGGAACGACGCGCTTCAACAACAGCTTCTACCCTTCAGCAATTAGACTCCTGAACTCCTGAAGATTTGCAACTCTACTTATTTATTTATATTTACTTAATTTATCCCCTCCCGCTATTAACCCCCCCCCCCCCCCCCCCCCCAAATGGACTGAGCTACAAAAAATACCACCAACATTGTTGTGTGGCAATTAAAGTTTCTATTCTATTCTATTTCGTGTTGTTCCAATTATATTCCTTTTTGTGTTGTTGATTTTATATTTAATATTTAACTTTGCCTATTACATGGGGTAAATTGTTGTTGTGAAGTGTTCTGAGGCCATGGTCCATGGTGATAATTCACTATAACTAACAATAAATTGAATTGATAATTTGTAGAAAGTGGACCAAGTCACTGCTTAGGTCTGAAACAGAGCTAGGAGGCCCCAACATAGTTATTTCTGTTTTATTTCAATTCAGTTGTAGGAAGTTCCGATAGTGGAGTGGTTAAGCTCATATAATGAGAAGTATTGTGCATGTTATGAATAAAGCTACTGTGAAGATGTAGAACTTACATTAACTGCCATTCAAACTGGTTGATTGAGTTCATTATGACTGTTTCAAATGGAACCTTTAACTGGCAACATTCTAATCACATACAAATGTGATTTCTTTTTTCACCTTTAGGCCTATAGTTTGGCAAACTAAATGAAGTGATTTTTTTCTGATCAATAACTATATAAAAAAACTATTTGTAAGTTAGAATGGCAAATAATAATACATAAATAAATAAATGCAAGGTTGCCTATAGTAAGACATAGTTGTAATAGCCCACGAGGCAGTACTATTGCACATTTTATTAATGTATTAAGCACTGTTCCTTCATTAATATTGGACATTTGCCTAATTTATAAAGTTCTAACAGATATAGATCTACAGTAGGCAATATGTACAGTGGGCAGTGCTTCGACTTGGCCAGCTTCCCTCGCGGTCCGCGAGCGGGATCACACGGCATCACGCGACTTTAATTTGTATTTTTCCAGTGACGCTGCAACGACGCTGCAACAACCGGCAGAGGTTTCAAGTGAGCAGGGTGTCTCGTAAAAAGAAATGGAGCTGGAAAACCCTACACAGACTTCACTACAGACTTTAGCAGACTGGTTTAGAAATAATTTAATAGCCAGAAATATGCCTGCCCTGCCCTAATAAAGAAATATTTGGTTAACTGTGAGTGAATCCCGTTTGCAGCCGTAGAAGAAACGCAGGACAAATTAAACATTCTGTTTTTCTCCGAGTGCAACGATGATAGACAGACATCATTTGGACAAAATAAAGAGCATATTAACCTCCGTTGCTCAGCCAAATGCCTTCCTGTTACGTCCTGTTTTTTTGATGGTCACAAGTTTACTTCATTAGCGTTTATTTCTTTGATTATTAAAGAGTGTTTTTCATTTAAAGGCTTGACTTTGTGCTTATTCAGAAGAGCATTTAGTGCTCTCCCCAATCCCAGACGTTCACATTGCATGTTTGTTTGTAATGGATGCAACCGCAAGATATGCTTGTCATAGGCGCCGATACCGTGGGAGCTCCGTCTCTCGGGCACCCACTGAAAACATTGAGCACTCACGTGTGCCAGCTTACAGTCCCGGCTAAATTTACATTCATTTAAAATCAAACATCGCAGTTTATGTTAAATTCAGCATCTCTCATAATGTGATTGGATATGTTGCTGTCAATTCCCTACTTCATATACTAACCACCAATGAGAGCGTCTCTCGTATGAAAATTCCTGACACTTCCCACCTGAAGAATTAACGCAAGGCTTTGTCGGGTCTTCAGCCCCGAATGTTTAAAATGTATATAGCCCTGAATATAATTTTAAAAGTAGTCTGACAAAGCTTATTGTTTTGTGACACAGCTAAACACTGGTACCTCATAGAACGTCTGTAACATAGCCTAGGTGGTCGCAACTCACAAAAGTAAAGCAGATAGAAAGAACTCACGCAAATCTAGCCTACAACACGCAGACAGCTTTATGCGAAGGGGAGAGAGCGTGCACGCACTGTGCTTTATGATTGTTGCCTTCTGATGGTATCTTGCTAATTCACTGAACTGCATTAGTTGACACAAATGGTATTGCCTTTATCTTATAACTCCTTGTCTGAGCGACTACCAGACCTATGGTTTTTAAAAGTCAGATGTTCCCTGACAAAGACATTCGAAAATTAAGAATGTTTATTGACTTGAAAAATACATTAATTTTTGCAAACTCCCTTCATTCAACCCTTGAAGACATCGCGGTCTGGTGCGCTATGTAGATCGTTTCTCGTACCATTTAATTTCTCAGAATTATAGGTCTACTAGGCCTACAATAACTTCATCACCAAATACATCTTTTATTTTTAGTTGATCAACCACAAAGAGTAGCATAGGCCTACTGTGCACAGTGCACTGACGACTGTAGCAGCCCAAGGTAACCAGTTGTTGTAGATGAGAGGCAACCCCTTGTTTCAGATAGCCTGGACAACATGTTACCTGGGTGTTGCCTACGTTATTAATTAATGGTAGCCTACAATAGTTAATTGATTTGCGTAACATATTAGTTGGCTCAAAGAGTAGGGAATCAGTCACGCGTGTGTTGCTTTTGCGGGATCGAATCCAGTTTAATGCTAGTTTTCAAAACATATATTTTTTACATGTCTTTTGACCGAGTGGCTGTAATGTAGCCGAGCGCTCATGGCGTATGAAAAGCGACTTCAAACCGCCTAAAACAACTTGTTTGTGAATGTCTGACAACTGCTGCAGCGCATGCACGCGCAAGGAAACCAGTAGGTGGAGAAACCAGAAGGCACACAACACCGGAACGATTTTAAGGCTATTTCGCATAGGCTACTCAATGGTGCTATTTCACACGCATTATAGCGACCCCCACTCACCGGGGTTAGGTGGAAGGTGTTAATAGACTATTGGCGTAGCCTACAGTGGACTAGGGCTGTCAAAATTGCTCAAAAATGACCGAATCGAATCGAATATCCCCTCTTAAATAAACACATGTATTCGAATATATTGGAATATCTAGGCTATATGATTTGCGCATTATGTCAGTGATGCGCATCATGTCATCTGTTTTTAACTTTTTGTATGGTTATTGCTTGACAGGGGGGATCCCAAGTAGCTTTCAGCCATAAGGCATTTCCTAATTCACCCGACACTGATATTCAAAATGTTGAAACTATTTCGGCATAGCCTATAAGCAGTTTAATTAAATGTAATGTTAGTTGTAAACAAACGGGCTACTTGGTGAGGCTTGGCCTCACAGATGCGCTCGTGCCTTAAATGGCAATACAAATCTTCACGATAGGCCTATTAACTGACCGGCCGATTCACGTTGGCTGGGGGGCAGGGGGGGCCATCAGACATTTGTTCCCAAGGGTCTATGAATTGTTAATCCGGCCCTGCCCCCAACGAACGCAACTTTCCACCTCTGAGACAGCTGAAACGAAGTCTAGAGGACTCCTAACTCACTAAGACCTACTTACTGTAGGCTGCGCAAACCACAGGCCTTTTTTTGGGCAAGCCTGCATTCGCGGCAGGCCTTCTGTTGAAGAATTTTATATAAATCCTGCGCTAACAGTAATCCTCCTACCCCCCCGCTACCACAGTTGTGGATAGTGTGGCATGCTCACGCTTTATGTATGAAGGAGTTCTTGCAAACTATAGCCCAACCATTTACGTCTTCAAAAAATAACAACTTGCGAGATATGCCTTCATATCTTTGGGCTTCATTCAGCATTTTGTTCTTCCACTGGAAATACTCTTCTACATTTGCTGCCTGCTGCATCCTTTCTGTTTGTATTGTTTAGAAAATGTTTGACGTCTTGAGTTAATGCATTAAACATTATTTGCTGGTAACCAGCCACAAATAGCCTACAGATTCTTGTGTGCGTACATTCTCTATTCTCTCCAAAATGTGCCCGTTCTAGGCTGGCCAAATGCGTAATTCTGCGGCATAAAGCAGATGTATTTGTTTATTGTACAGAAAAATAAAAATAACCTGTCAAGCTGTCAATTGACTACATTGCAGTCAATAAGTAGGGCAAATTACGAAACCAAAACGTGGGTCATAGTTGTCTAAGCCTCTGCTGTGAGGCCAAACCCATGAACAAAGACGCATTGATATCTGCAATAGTTTGTTTTTTGGCGAAACAAGCTCACAGCCGAACGAGTCATAGCACTGAAGGGAGAGGCAACTGGCATGTGATCTCCCCACGGGCCAATGGATGTACAAGTTTTCTCCTGTGCCTACGATATTTAATCCAGTGTTTTGTCAAGTTGCAAAATGCTATTCGTTTTAACGATAGTATGAAGTACTTTTTGTATAGGGTACTATTTTAATTGCTTTATACTCAATACTTGACCAATGGCTATTGCATCTGTCTATTAAAAGTGAAAATGTGGCATGTGATCTAATGTGTAGGCTTCATAAAATAAAATAAACAGATTGCTAATGGCCTACAAGCTGATCTGGGGTGCGTTTCCCGTACAACTACGGAGGTTAGCTTTTTACTAACAGGATGCCTCGTTCAACTAACCAACATGTAAGTTACGACTGTTTCCCAAAACTGTCGTACTTACATAGTACTGTAAGTTTGGACCATGATAGTTTCCAAACTTCGGTAGTCTGGACTAAGGTGGTTAATGACGTTTAGTAGCACGTGAACGGGCATCTACACATACTTCTGTGGCGCATTGCGTTAAGGCCGGCAGATGACAGCCGCCGTTGCACAGCAGCTACCAGTCCCCTGTCCAAGAGTTTGAATCTGGGTTAAGATTTTGACAACAATATTGACATCGTTGTTTACCTAAGTTTATCTTTTGTGCAGATCATATTATCAAAATCAGAATCAGCCTTCTTGGCTTGGTTTGCGTAAACTAACAAGGACCCCGCCCTCCATGAAAATCAAAGGCTACATATTCTCAGCTGACTCGTCAAAAAGTGCGCACCACCTTATTATTATCTGCAGGTGTGTGACTTTTACTTACGTGCACATGGCTGCAAATTGACTTTTAATTTATGTATTTTCTGCCTTGGGCATTTTAAAATATGGATGTATGGTGGTTAGAAGTGTAAATATCAATTAGAAACCTAAATATATTTATAATTATTAATTTGCAAACAAATAACTGGCGTCAGTGACGTCTTTGACATGAAGATCCCTGGAACTATGCTTCTACTAGCATTCTACCACAGGTCGAGAGGTGTAGTTGTAACTACACAACGATAGTGGTTGCGAACGTTCGTTGCTACTATGGTTTTGGGAAACACTAACGTAGTGTAACGATGCATTGGACTATGTAAGTTCCAAATATGAATGTAATTCTGCGCCATAAAGCAGATGTATTTGTTTATTGTACGTTTTTGTTGTATTGTAAGTTTTGCCAGGTTTAGCCTCAGTTATGAATTAAAATGTGTTTAATGCAATAAATATAAACTGTAGAGATGCAACCTGGTCATTAAAATGATTACAAATGGGATTTTTTTCCCATGTTTTGTTTTTCTTTTTCTCCCCCCACCCCTTTGGCAGCCCTCAGTTCAATGTTGGGTTCCTGAATTGGCCCTCACCAATCAAAACTTTGAGAACCCCTGCATTACATGCATAGTAAACATATAAGGTCCAAGAACCACTACCATATAAGGTGAAGATCAAATCCATCCCAGGAGAAAGTACACAGACACATAATGCAAGTAAGCATTGAGTGCCCAACTTTGTGACACCTCCGAGTGGGCAGGCCAAAGCTAATTGAGAAAGTAATCAATTTTGCATTGAACCCAGAAAGGAGATATGTCTACTCTCTAAAATATTCTATATATTTTAATATAATGGTCTTCTCCTTAATGGTCTTTTCCTTAGCCTGGAAAATCCAGACCCTGATAATCTAGAAAGATTAAGGGTCTGGCCACAAATAATTAAACTGGCCCAACTCGAGGGGCGGCACCAAGCATGCATTTGAAAATCTCACTGCACGCAATTGGATAACACTAGACCAATGTTTACTCTGAATTATTCCGGACTTCGACGCAATTAGATAACACCAATCTGCTGCTCAACGTCAGCAAAACCAAGGAGTTGATTGTGGACTACAGGAGACTGCAGGAAGAGCACACACCCATCTATATTGGAGGCACAGCAGTAGAGAGAGTCAGCTGCTTCAGATTACTTGGAATTAACATCAGTGAGGATCTGAGCTGGTCACACCATATAGGTATGGTCACAAAGTCAGCAAGACAACAACTCTTCTTTCTTCGGCGGCTGAGGAAGTTTGGTATGGACGGTGAAATACTGACCAACTTCTACCGCTGTACCATTGAGAGCATCCTGTCCGGCAACATTACAACATGGTATGGTAACAGCACCACTCATGATCGCAAAGCTCTGCAAAGGGTGGTCAGGTCAGCGCAAGGCATCACAAGGACTGAGTTACCAACTATCCAGGACCTTTACAGCCAGCGCTGCAGGAGAAAGACCAAGCGAATCCTCGCTGACCCCAGTCATCCCAGCCACAGTGTCTTCACCCTCCTACCATCTGGTAAAAGGTACAAGAGTATGCAGACGTGTACCAGCAGATACAGAGACCGCTTCTATCCACAAGCCACCATGATGCTGAACTGTAATTATCTTCCCCTAATCAACCTAAAACCTCAGAACCCCCACCCAAACACAACAACATACCCCGTCCCCACACATATACACACCATTTCATAATTCCCCTTTTCATCACCCCCCACACACACACACAAACACAAAATACACCTTCTTAAAGCAACACCAAAGAGTTTTTTGTACCTTATAATAATGTTTCCAAAATAGTTTCAGTGGTTCATGAACTCGTAACAGGGTGAACGGCACTTCTGCATTCGCTTTGCGGCCCTCTATCGGCTATAACCGCACTATGTAAGTTTGCCAGATCGGGTAGCGGATATGTAGTTCAATGGAATGAGTAGTGATGGGGACGAGACTGCCTATGCCGAGTCCGAGACAAGACCGAGTCTTTGAAGGGTCGAGACCGAGTCGAGACCGAGTCCGTTGGTTTTCAAATACAGACGAGTCCGAGTCAAGACCGAGTCTTTGAGGAAGCAAGTCCGAGTCGAGACCGAGTCCTTTAAGAGTCGAGACCGAGTCGAGACCAAGACCATAAAAACATGTCAGTTTTCATATTCATGATTTAATATCACCCCAATTAATAATCAACAGTTAGGCCCAGGCTTGGAATTTCACCATTTTAGGGGCAAGGCCACTTGGCCTTCAGTTGGGCATATTTGGTGGGGGGCACAAAGGCCACATGTCAGGGCACCAAGGCCAAAGTTAACTATACAGTAGTAGGCTATAAAAATAATCAAAGTTGTATTTAGCCTATTCACAGCAGTAGACCTGCATCACTGTATGAAACATTACAAAAACATGAAACATGACATATTACATAGAACTGTAAATCATCTGATATATTTAATATTTATATTTATTTTATATTTGGCCTGTTATGGAATCATGTATTGAACAATTTAAGCACAGCTCAGCTTTAAGAAACTCAAATAGCCTAGATGCGTGCTTAGCATTTTTTGATTATTAAGACTCCTTTCACAAACTCTTACTCAGCTGTATATCCTCTGATTTTAATATTTACCTATATCTAGGCAATATTTGTAACATTTATTTAGTATTTGGCCTGTTATGAAATCATTAAGAACGATTTAAACACATTTTGAAACCTAAAGACCAAAGTTGGAGACATGAATGTAGACCTTGCTGCAGATTACATTTTTAATTTAACCGGAATAGCCTACTCTGGAACGGCTTACTGTACAGGGGACTGCTTTACACCTTTGTGTTCGGTAAGGTCTGCTGTTTATTCTGATATATGGTTTGTCATGTGTTGAACGAAGGGTTCGTGAAGTATTCCACCTAGATGAATGGGTAGGGAGATGGATGTAGCACCTTATGTAGACGTTATGATTAAATTTAATGATATTATTTACTTTTCTCGCGAACCGTTCACCACAGCAATTAGCGGCTAACATCGTTTAAAAGCTGAGAAAAAGCTCTTTCATGTGATGTGATACATGTGTCTGTGTATTGAGTAGGCTTAGCGATTGCGAGTAGCCTATTTCAACTGAGAAGAATGGGTGAATTTGGACGCACTTTCTGTCTTGCCATGCGCTGTCATTTTCTCCACTGTGTAAGACTGAATTAGTTTGCGCTGTGATGCTAAGATTATTTTGACAGGCTATAGGCTAAATAAAAATCGCTATTAAACGGACGCAAAGCAGAATATTGAAAGAAGGGGGCACCAAGGCCAACGCAAGGGGCAAAGACGTGGCCGCTGTGAAATTTCATTTTGAATTTTTTTTTATATGAACATAAAAAAATGCGTTGGTCTCGAGGACTCGGTCTGAAATTACGAGTCCTTCTCCTCCCACTGTGGTCCGAGACCGAGTCAAGACCGAGTCTTTGAAGGAACAAGTCCGAGTCGAGTCCGAGAAAGCAGAAATCGGTCTCGAGACCGGTCTTGAGTCCGAGACCGGACTCGAGTACTACATCACTGGGAATGAGACATAAGAAACTACAAATTTGACGTGCTTCTGATGTCTCAATACATCATACTTTCATAAAATCATGCAACATACTCTACCTTGTCTGTGGACATGTTATTTGCAAAGCCAGTGCTGGATAAACAAATAGCGTGCATGCGACAGAGGAAAAGTGCTTTGGTGTTGCTTTAATTACTGCTTTTAATTTACTCTTTTAAGTTGAGCTGGCTCATGAGTTTAAGAATTTCATTACTTATAATTAATTTTATAAGTACATGACAATAAAATTACTTGAACTTGAACTTGAATCTGTGGTGAAAAAAGAAATCACATTTTGTATGTGATTAGAATGTTGCCAGTTAGGTTCCATTTGAAACTGTCATAATGAACTCAAGCAACCAGTTTTGAATGGCAGTTAATGTAAGTTCTAGATCTTCACAGTAGAATTCTGGAATGACTTGTAAAAATATTTTACTCCTCAAAGATGTGTATATTATACAGCAAATATCTAGCCCCAGAGGTCAGATCTGAAGTGGCTCCACATCTGAAATCATACCTTAGGGGGTGAAGATTATATAGTGAAACCTTCATGCTTTAGTCATAAAATGCACAAATACACAATACACAGAGGTTCAAGGCTTTTTTACACATCATATTTACCTGCTCCTCCATGAGATCTTTCAGTTGGGTAATTTTCTCAGAGTCATCTGGATGGCTGGCAATGTATTCCATATCAAAAAAGGCCTGGGAATTGTTACATGTGGAAGTTAGGGAAACCAGACCATTTCTCTTGCCAAAAGTTATTTGCAGAGCTCAAACACAAGCTTAAATTTGAAATTTACATCCATGATGTGCCTTGAGATATATTCATACAGTACCCTCCAGAAATATTGACACCTCTGCTAAAGTTGACTAAAAACCAGTATAAAACATAATCTGTTGGTGATTTATTTGAAAAAAAAAAATAGGAAAAATACAACCTTGAAGGGAAGCACATTTATTTTGAGAAAAAGGAAAATCTCATATAGAAATAAATATTTTTAACAAAAACACTTCGCTCACAATTATTGGCACCCCTGCTTGTAATACCTTCTTAAGCCGCCCTTTGCCAATAAAACAGCTTGTAATATTCTCCTATGTGTAACCGAGGTCGTAATTCATCCGCCTCTCACGGCCCTCGAACCCGCACACCTCCACACACACCGGCATGGGAGTCGAAGGCTCTAACCACTGAGCTAAAAGCCCAGGCTTCCAACTCAGCAGTTAGAAGTGTTCTTAAGGTTAGGGGTGTGAGGATTTACACGGGCAACTAGCACGCTAGCTCAGTTCGCCTCCGTTACACTTTTTTTATACCAGTTTTTAGTCAACTTTAGCAGAGGTGCCAATAATTCGGGAGGGTACTGTATATATTATATAAATAAAACCACACTGAATTGAATTGACCTGTCGCTAAGCCCCGCCCCCCATTGTTACCGTGTGAAAACTCGGACAAACAAACCAGACTTGATTAGAAATACATTGTGGACAATGGCAGCGGACAGTATATAAGCAGGCTTTGAGGACGTTTTGATCGATAAGAGGATTTACTTTCCTCCAGAAGCTATCAAAAGGGACTTAATTATGCTATGGAGTGGTGTATTCAAAACTTTAGAATACATACAAGTTAACAAGCAGTTGTGGCGAGTAGACGTGCAAATCACCGTGCAAAAACCACTGACGTTAATGCTAGCTAGCTAGCTAGTGGAAGATTGATACTAAGATACAGTATGTTAGGTTACGTTCATATTTAATGTAGTAAGAATATGGAACAGCTGGAAAATCTGTTTGCATATACACTGATAGTCGTTATTGCTGGGGAATTGTTCATGACCATGGAGCAATATGGAAGGAAAGAGGCTTTCTTATGGCTACTGGTAAACCTGTACAACATAAAGAGTTCATTGTATTGTTGCTGGAGGCAATTCAGCTTCCTTCTGCTTTAGCAGTGGTTAAGTGTGCAGTGCATATTAGAGGCGCTGATGAGGTCAGCCTTCGTAATGAGAGGTCTGACTCGGCTGCTTAAAGTGCCACGAAGGGGGGAGTTGAGAGGAGGATACCACCAGAGTTTTTTTAAGACTTTCGAACAAAACACAATTGTTTTTGAATTTGAATTTGCAAATACCAGATATAGTGACATCAGGTCAAGCTTTAAAGGAAGCATAAAAATCGGCAGATACAAAAGAAAAAAGAAAATGGAAAAATTGTAAAAAGAATAATGATGATTTGTGGCTACATACTCCAACAGGCAAGCCTGTTCTACCAAAATCATGTTTTCATATAGTTGCTAAAGTCACTCATGGTTTAGATCATGCGAGTGCAACAGCTATGGTAAAAACAATAGAACAACTTTATTTTGCACCAGGATTCACCACCGCGGCAGCTGCTTACTGTGATAGGTGCATTACCTGTCTTAAACATAACACCGCACCCACAGTGAGAACCCAAGGAGGGCATCACCCACCACCATTAGACCCGTTTGAATATATTATAATGGATTTTATTCAATTGATCAATTAACAAAATGCAAAAGTTATGAATATTGCCTTGTAATTGTAGATATGTTTTCAAAATGGCCAGAATGTTAATGGAATGTTGAAAGATAAATTGACTAAAACAATGGGATGGAATTGGTTGACTGCTCTACCTTTGGCTCTCCTCTACCTCAGAGGCTGTGCATCAAGATCAAAAGGTTTAAGCCCATTTGAGATTTTGACTGCCCGTCCCATGCCAATTCCAGGTTTACCTAATCCTAACCTAATGTAGTTGGTACTTTGTCTGGTTACATGCGAGAACTGATTGCTGCTTAAAGTGCCGCGAAGGGACTTCTATCTTTTGTTTCTTAACAGGTGCAGTTGACTTTGCCTCAAAGTTTTCTGGATACTTTCTGGATACATACCCAGTGGAACCAGGCTCTTGGGTGCTTGTTTAGGACTTTCGAAGAAAACGCTGGAATGAAGAACGGTGGCGCGTATCAAGTTCTGTTGTCTACACCCACCGCAGTGAGAATTGCGGAAAGAGACTCTTGGATTCATCTGTCACACTGCAGAGTGGTGAAAGAACCGGAACATTATCTCAACGGATTGTGACTTTATGCTTGAGGTTGACCAGTGGAGGTTTTGGCAAACTTCGCCAGTAGGCCTTTGGATATATGTTCCATCGGGGATAAGGGAAGTGTTGCAAGATCCTGCTGTTTTAACCTGCATTACAACTAGAAAGTATTGGACTGCAAATGAAGTCAGTATACACTAATCAGTATACACTAATGAATCAGTATACACTAATCAGTATACACTAAACTAGCACTGTTTTATTTCCAGTTTAGCTTGATATTTAATCATCGCTGGACAGTGACCTGGGGAGGGCCTAAAAAACCCAAGCCAGCTTTGCTGTTGAAGATAGAATAGAGCTTTTGTTGTTTTGTAACTGGGAGTAGAGTGGGGCTAGTGGGTAACGCTTTAGAATAACATGTGCTTATTATGTATTAACAGTGCATAATAAGCAGTTAACAATTCATTACTAACAGTTAGTTAACTGTTGTTATCCTTTAATAACATTAACTAACAGTTAACATGCAGCTTTTTAAGTTACTTACAAGCATATTTGTTAACAGTTAACATGCAGCTTGTAAGTGTTAACAAGCAGCTTGTTAATGCTGTATAAGACAAAGAGGTGGATAACTAATACGCTTATAAGACCTTTCTTACCTATTTGTAGTACATTTTGCAGCCCCCCAATCTAAAGCGAGGACCATGTAGCCTATTCTACAAGCCCAACCTTCTATCTCTATATATCTACTGCATCTATCTAGTTTGTTTAAGCTGTGAGAAATGCACCTTCAAAATTGCTGCAACGAGCAGGAATTGAACCCCGGTCTCCTGTGGCAAAGAGTGAAGTGCTACTGACTGAGCCACGTTCCTGTCTTTGAATGTAATGATCATCTTGATTCTATATTCTGTTAATGTTCTATATCATACCAGTTATGCCTTTTACAAATATGTTTCTGAAAAAAATGGCGTTTAATTTCCATAATCTTTGTTCAGTGTCAGTTTGTCAGCAGTCTAAAGATATTATCAGAGGGGGTTAATCAAGGATCTTTGATATTATGCCAGCTTTGTTTATAGTTTGGTTACATAGCAACCGAGAGTTAAAGACGACAAGTGGGTGCGTTCAATGTCGCAAACATAGGCGAATGTTCGCGATCGATTTGAAACCTTTGCCTTGAACAGAGGCGAACATTTGTGGTCTGTTGCTGCATCAATGTCAATGGGAGACTTGTGGAATTTTACCAAAAATTGGTCATTATGTCTCTCTGGATTTGTTGAGGGTTTTTGGGGAACATTTGTAAACAAAATAACTTAATATCAGACCATGCTACTGTCAGTTACTGTCCAGTTGCTAGCGAGTTAGCTAGCCGCCTATCTAAGGTAACATTTTAAATGGAGAAGTGTAATTTCTTTAAAATGACAACTAGATGAATAACATTACTGACATTAGTTAAAGTGGATAGTTTATACTCAAGTGAACTTGCAACAGTATATTAAGTTTAAGCAAAGCTCCTCAACTGCTAGTCACTTGTCAGCGCATAGCTGTGAACAAAATGAACAATTTCATCAATACTGTTACAGCAAAGTAGCCTAGTTTAGCTCAGTTAGTAGCAAATCACTCTATGACTCAGGAGACCAGGGTTTAATTCCTGCTCACTGCAGCAATTTTGAAGGTGCATTTCGCACAGCTAAACCAAGCTAGACAGATAGATGCAGTAGAGATAGAAGGTTGGGCTTGTGGAGCTATAGGCTACATGGTCCTCGCTTTAGATTGGGGGGCTGCAAAATTTACTACAAATAAATAAGAAAGGTCTTATAAGCGTATTAGTTATCCACCTCTTTGTCTTATACAACATTAACAAGCATTAACAAGCTGCTTGTTAACACTTACAAGCTGCATGTTAGCTGTTAACAAATATGCTTGTAAGTCACTTAAAAGGCTGCTTATTAACACTTACAAGCGGCATGTTAACCGTTAGTTAATGTTATTAAAGGATAGCAACAGTTAACTAACTGTTAATACCTAATAAGCACATGTTATTCTAAAGCGTTACCGGCTAGTGTTGCTATTCTGTGTGTTCTTACTGATTATGCCCACTTCTCCAGAGGAGGAGATCTGTGGTTCTAATAAAGCCTGTGAAGTGGCTTTCCAAGTTAGAACAACTGTAGCAGGGACGAATGAGACCTGCTGGGTGTGCCAAGAAAAGTCTTTTCAAATGCGTGTTTTTCCCTACAGGACTTCTGATGATTCTGCATGCTGTGCATCTCGACTATGTACTAGTAAAGATTGCCTTAACATAGTAGGTGTGACAGGGATAGAACAATGTATAGGTGGTTTGTCCTTGAATATTATGTTAACATGAATGGATTCTGTTTGTATAAATAAAACTGGACTTTGCTCTCTCCATGTCATGATTTTCTAATAAAGGTCATGTGCGACCCCCTTTGTCACGAGTTAAGGGTATTCTGCCTGAGGCAGTAATATTAGGAATATCCCGACAGGAACTAGACTATGGCAAGAGAATGCTGAAAGATGTATATGTATTGTATTGAGCAATTATCTACTTACTTGGAGTAGCCACATGACTTGCGTATGGCGCATGGATCACATGCTATGTCCAAGAAGTGTATATGTATTATTGTATTTCTGCATGTATGAGGATTTTTGGAAAAGACCATTGTACTCCGGTATTGTGAATAAACCTGCAGTGGTTCCTCACACCTAAGTGTTGCCTGGATATTTTTGACCACACACGTCCTCCATGCAAAACATTTGACCATGGTTATCCGTCAGGGTTTTTTGAGTTAATAAACTCTATAAATAACCATTAATTTGTCATTTTATGCCTGCTCCCTGTTGTTTCCTATGGAGTTGTCCGAGCTGATGTCCGAGTCCCGTTGAGGCTGGACTGTCATTGGCTCATCAGCGTTCTAAGGGTGGCGCTTAGCGACAGGTCAATTGCATTAATTAACATTGAAAGTAAAGTTGGTCTATATCCATTTCAAAACTTGGCCAAGCCAGACATAACATAATTGAGTGTTTGACTTGACTTAAAGTTAAATTGATAAGGCTCCAACTTTCAGGACATTTGGTTTTTGCACTAGACATATTAATTCATTCTCTTTACAATGTGGACTTTTCCCATTACTGATGTGGGGGAGAGAGACTAGGCATGAATCACAGCCACATGCTATGCTACTCCCATTTATTTCTGTGTGCTAAGCTCTAAGCCAGAGCACAATGCTCTCCTGATCTTTTACGGCAATGTTCATTTTGCCATTAGATTCAGTGAACCAGCACTGAAGTTGTACCTCGGTAATCAAAAGAAGAACTGGTGACAAACCATGTAACCTAACTTTCAGTTTGTACATTTTGCAGCCACTAAGGTGTTATTCTGGTACCATACCTACCTCCTGGTAGCGGGCAATGCCTCCATTGACAGCAGCATCAATTACTCCATTAAGACACATACTGAGAAGATTGATATTGCCAGGCAACCGTTTGTGCTGGTACTGGCTAATTAGTGTGCGTAATTCATGATTTTTATTCTCTAACACAGAGATGGCATTCTCCAGTGGGCTGACCTCTACCTGGAACAGAAGCACATAACAGACAGAAAGTTGTATGTGAGCCAGTCCACAGATAATATATGGTTATGGTATTTGGCAGATGCTTTTGTCCAAAGCGACTTACTCTATATGAGCACTACACTTGTTATAAATAATAGTTTGAAATAAAAAGCCTATGTCTCGACACATGAACTCGAGCATTGAGAACATTGTTCGTGTACACAGC
The DNA here is from genome assembly GCF_018492685.1 of Alosa sapidissima. NCBI lineage: Eukaryota > Metazoa > Chordata > Actinopteri > Clupeiformes > Clupeidae > Alosa > Alosa sapidissima. Next base: position 669,459 of record NC_055960.1, read on the forward strand.
GTTTACTAAAAGAAAGGTTCAAAATAGTGCCCCTACTCCCATTCACGAAAGTCTGACTCTGGGTACATTCACAAAAACATCCTAGGATGCATTTTTGTGAGAGTTACGCTTGAATAAGCAATAACAACATATTAATACAATTTTGTATAGCCTACTATTTTATTGCCATTGCTTGTGTGTGAAGCCAATGAAACTCTTTCGGACCAAGCTAGCTAGCTAACGTTAGCACAGTAAACGGAAAGTGAATGGGAACTGCAAGTTATGTTCGATAGCTACAGTGTAGGTAGCAGCTAAGGACTTTGGTTAAACTTGTATATTGTTGCAAACTAACCTGAAATAACACGTTCAGCAACTTTGTGGTATTCTACAAGTCCTAGCAAAACTATGAGGTTGTCAACTGTCTCTGGGAGTCTGTCTCAATTGGTGTACTTTCGTGAGTCTAGAAACTAGAGAGAAAGTTCTTATTTCAACTTAAGGCTATTTTAGAATCTTTCTTACTTTCCCATTAACATGCTATGCCAGTAAACTTTTAAGTAAATGTAAATGTAAAAAAACGTTTGCAATATCAAGCCCATTAGCCAGATCGGTGCAACATAGGCTACATGAAAAATAACACAAGAAATGTAAAGTCAAATATAATATTCACAGTTAAATAATTCAACAGAATGAAAAGCTATGGTGAATTAAATTTAACATACAGTTAAACATTAATCAGTTTCTTTTCAACAAGTGCAAACATTTGCTAGCAACCAAGTGCAGTCCATACGCATTCCACATGATGTGACGCAGAAGGAAAAAAGTTGTTGGTTTAAAGTGAGTCCACTTTTACCGAAATCTCAAGTCCAACAAACTCCACTCGCATTGACAAAGGCAAAAATGTGCCATTCATCCATATCTTGAATTTCCCCTTGGGGATCAATAAAGTATCTATCTACCTATCTATCTATCAGTTACCACAGGCCATCACAGAAAACGGCATCATGCCAAAAGCGGCAGAAATCTGGCTAACCTCCAGCAACTTAAACGGTCCTCATCTACAGAAACTTCCTTCTCCATGGCCTTGTGGAACTGCCAATCCGTAGTCAACAAAACGGATTATCTTAAAATTGTGTGCTGGTAACCAGCAACAAGTATTATGTATTATTCTCTTTCCTGCTCAAACAAAAGGTGTGTGTGCCATAGTTCTGCATTAAGAATATTTTGATAATGTGTTTAGCCTACTTTACAGAAAAATGTAAATAACCTACAGTCATACAGTTAATGGGATACTGTGCAGAGTTGGGAATTATAGTAAGCCAAGTTGGTGTGAATACACACTGGGGAAATTCTCTCTCGTTGTTGAGTATCCTGATGGTATGCTACTCACAGTGTGTACAGACGTAGGCTACAGTTGCATTATGCGCCTGAGCTGCATGATAGATTACCTGTCTACATGACAGCTCTATAGCCTATAGTGGGGATATTGCAACCTGCGTGTCTTTTTTATGACAACATGAAAATAGACACTTTAGCCTACATTAGCTTCCACAGTTCATGCAGTTGTCCATCTTGTACATAACATAATTTCAGCATTTAATTCACACATTCAATTAAATCTTAGGAAATGTAATAGTATTCAAGGTTGCGAATTGTGTAGAAGGGATAATATTGGTCTATTTCAGGGATAAAGCCGCTCAGATCTTTCCTTAAACTTCATCTATGTCAAGACTAAGCTAATATAAACATACAGGTGCCCTCTAGTGGCTGATAGGAAACTTTTGAAGACACAGAAATTGAGATCAGGGTAAAACGTTGTAGCAGATTAAACCAGAGGTGCTGATGACACAGCAATGGGGAGTAAGAAGTCACGTGACATATTCGTCTAACACAAGTTTAAAACTGTATTCAACTCTAAAAAGTTGCCCCAATAGTCCTTTTAATATCTAGAGCAATTGCCCCAATAGTACTTGTAATATCAACATCAATAACAATACCAAACAGCTGCAAGTGGGGATGACGGGCCCGAGCTCCTACGGTTCTGCAACCCATGATATTTCGCAATCCAATAATGCACTCACACGTGCTGTGTTTTTCTTGGAAAGTTTTATACATTGGAAGCATTTACTGCTAGTGAATTACATTGATGGTATTCACTAGGTGGCGCTCTAACACAAATATGGTAGAATAATCAATTAGCCATTCGAGATATACTACACAATAATATCTCTATTCAGCTATTCTATAATGGATAGAATCATTAAAGAAATTGTGCTACCAAGGTAGCATAGCATATCATAGGCATTATGATACCATGGTAGAAGTTTTGCTACCATCTCACTTTTGATTAAGTTAGAATTTTGCAGTCACAATAAACAGTGTGTCTGAGACATTGCATTTTTCTGTCTTCTGTCTTCTGTTTTGAACTGCACAGCTCAACTAAACCCCTCTTCTACTGCACTTTTTACCCCCCCCATTAATGCACAAATAGGCTGACACCAGACATAATTTCACTGCATTTCTTACTTCCAGTAACTATATGCATGTGACAATAAACTTCCTTGTATCCTTGTATCCTTGTAACCCTGCACTCGCCTGGACTCGAACCTAGATAGATAGATAGATAGATAGATAGATACTTTATTGATCCCCAGGGGAAATTCAAGGAACCTGCAAACTGCAACAGGGGGCAGCCGTGGCCTACTGGCTAGCGCTTCACTGGAGGGTTGCCGCTTCGAACCCCGACCAGTAGGAACGGCTGAAGTGCCCTTGAGCAAGGCACCTAACCCCTCACTGCTCCCCAAGCGCCACTGTAGCAGGCAGCTCACTGCGTCAGAATTATTGTGTGCTTCACCTCACTGTGTGTTCACTGTGTGCTGAGTGTGTTTCACTAATTCACGGATTGGGATAAATGCAGAGACCTCACGGGATCAAAAGAGTATACTATAACACCAATTTGGCTAAAAGCCCAGGCTGCTAATTCTCTCACCAGCATGACTCTTAAGGCGGCAGGAGGGAGGTTTACACAACGTACATACTGCACAGCTACGTACCAGCTGGATACCATTATACTTATCCCCCTAAATCACACTCCCAATCTGGGTCATGGCACCAATGTAACATGCGTTGTGTTTTTTGTTATGTTGAAAAGCTCAAATAACTTTCAAGTAGCTTCAGCTTCTTTAAGATATTTAAAACAAAATTGGCAAGGCTTTACTTACAAGATCTCTCGTTTCCACCTCAAACCAGCGAGAAATGCCTGGCAGGGGATGGGTTAGGGTCAGTGTCGTCCTCTCAATCCAAAGGCTCTAAGAACACATGGAACCAGTTAGTGTGTGGCTATGATTGCAGAAACAGAGATTAACTATCACATTTAAATACAGAGCACAGCTTGCAACTCCATTTCCAAAAAAGTTGGATAAAGTGAATAAAAGCAGAATGTGATAAACCCATATTTAGGTTAACCCATAAAATGACATAGACAACCTATAAAACTTAATATGAGCTCATTTTGAATTTGAAAAGTTGGGGCAGGGGCAAAAAAAAGTTGTGCAATGCTACTATGCTTGTGTAAACACAAGGAGTAACATTTCACAACGAATAAAGCTAACTACAACAATGATTGAGTATAAAAAGATGAGTCAGAAGTAAAGATACAGCGATCAATAAGAAATTGAAAAGAATTTGGAAATTCCATAACCTATAGTACATAATATCATTAAAATTCAGAGAATCCAGACAAATCTTTGGAGACAAGGGAAAGGGCTGAAAAAAGCAATATTGGCTGTGAACTTTGGGGCCTCAGATGGTACAAGACCTGTTCATGTAAAGAAAATCACATTGTATGGGCTCAGGAAAGCTTCCGATTCTCTATAAACAAAGGTTGATGCTCCATCCACAAATGCCAGTTAAAACTGTAAGGCTAGGATATTTGCAGTGAAACAGCCAAATGGCCAACCCCATCTCAAACAAAGGACATTCTTCACTACACAGGGTACCAGGCTCAACTAATTATCATACAGTGAAAACTCTGTATGAGTAACTGGTTTGATGGTCACTTCTAAAATCTCTGTAAATGTATGTTGTGAATATAACACCTTTATGTTTGGTCTTGAATTAATACTTGTAATGTGGGCAACAGTCTGATCATGGTTTAATTATAATCTAATGTATGTGCATAGTTGTAGACCAAGAACTACACTGTAGTCTGTAGGTGTGAGTCACCTTTTCACCAGCTATCCAATGATCTACTGGCAAGTTGGGAGGGTCTTGCATATTCAGATATGTTTCAAGATAAAGCAGGGTTGCCTTTTGTCACTCACTTTTGTCAAGTCACTCTATGATGCAGGAGACCGAGGTTCGATTCCTGCTCGCTGCAGCAATTTTGAAGGTGCATTTCTCACAGCTAAACCAAGCTAGATAGATAGATACAGTAGATATATAGAGATAGAACGTTGGGCTTGTGGAACAATAGGCTACATGGTCCTCGCTTTAGATTGGGGGGCTGCAAAATTTACTACAAATAGGTAAGAAAGGTCTTATAAGCGTATTAGTTATCCACCTCTTTGTCTTATACACCATTAAAGGCTGCTTGTTAACACTTACAAGCTGCACATTAACTGTTAACAAATATGCTTGTAAGTAACTTAAAAGGCTGCTTATTAACACTTACAAGCTGCATGTTAACAGTTAGTTAATGTTATAAAGGATAACTGTTAGTAATGAATTGTTAACTGCTTATTATGCACTGTTAATACCTAATAAGCACATGTTATTCTAAAGCGTTACCTTACTTTCTAACTACTAACAGATTTCAGCTGGTTCCTTGCATTTCCTAGCCTTGACGTGCTGCTTTTTCTTATCATGTTCAAAACTTTTTCCTCTCTCCTTCCACTTTATTACTTTATCTATTGACTTATGTGATGTTTGGATTATTTTAATATGTGTGGATTTCCTCAGTTAATACTAATATCTGCTGAAAATTACTTGTGAATAGTCAAGTCAAGTCAATTTTATTTGTATAGCGCATTTAACATGCACAGAGTGCAACCCAAAGCTCTCTACACAAAAGACATGGACACATAAGACAAAAGATGCCGGACAGAGTGGCGTAGTCACCAGCATACCTGTGACAAAGACATAAACAAACAAATTTACAAAATAACAAATGATACACAAGACAAAAGATGCCGTACAGAGCGACGTAATTGCCAGCATACCCATGACACCAAGACAGACAACAAACAAAATGAACAAATAAAATAAATAAATAAAAAGAAAAGTCCATGTTTACATATACAAATTGGTTGCATCTAACCAGCTGATGTGATGTCCAAGGGCATTGATGATGATGATAATAAGCTTTGTCTTTAGACCTATAACAGACCAACCCGGAGGATGTAACATTACTGGCAGTCTGGAGAGCACTGGAAGCACAGAACAGTTGTGGGCGATCCTGCAGATCAGCAGCTCGGTGGACTTTGACAGTGACAGTTTGTTGTTTCGTATGATCGCAGTCATCAGAGATTCTTCGACATTAGCTTCTACTAAATCCAGACTCCAGGGCAGGCAATTAGCATGGCAGCTCTCAGGTCAACAGCAATTCAGTGGTCACGGCAGCGGCAGATCTCACGCAGAGTAGGTCCACAGCTGTCCTGAGAAATCTTTCCAACCAGATTACTAGACAGTGAAGTGTAGCGCCATTCACGGATGGATGTCAGAGGCCCAGAGCAAAAACTAGCCATGGCAAGCTCTTCAGCCCAATGGACTAAACTTTAACTTTCAACGTCACGGCATCAACCAACTTGTAAGCAGAAAAAAGGACTACAAATAACACAAAAACTATCGAAAATATTGTAAATAAAGAGTGCATTTAACTAGACAAATAAATACAAAAAATAAAAGAACATTACATAAAATTACGAACATTACATAAAAACAAACAAAAACATGATGTCAGATGAAGCGACGTGTCTCGCCTGTGTACCTGTTATCTAGCAACCAAATAACCTCATTGGAAATATACACTTACTGAAAAATACTTCACGTTCAATACTTATTTTCCCCGCTGCACTTCACAACATCAACATCAAAACTGACACCTTCACTCTTGCACCTACGAAGGTTGCAAGAAACTTAGGTGTCATGATTGATGATCAGTTAACCTTCTCTGACCATATTGCCACCGTCGCCCCGATCGTGCCGCTTTGCACTATTCAAGATAAGGACAATCAGACCGTACCTAACCCAACACGCCACTCAGCTCCTTGTACAGACCATGTTATCTCACGCCTTGACTAAGGCAACTCCCTTCTCACAGGCCTTCCAAATTGTGCAGTAAAACAGCTACAGATGACCCAGAACGCTGTAGTCTTGTTGACTTGACTTGACCCTCCTGTTGTGTTCGTTTTATGTTTACTAGTTTTGTGTTCCCAGTAAAAAATGACCGTTGCATTATAACTTGTTATAAATCCATAGTAACACACATATTATCATCTAATCTTGTGATAGACCTTTGTATCAACTTGTGTTCTATTGGATATAATCAGTTTTGAACTTCCATTTGCTATTTATGGCCTGCAGGCCTCACTGACCTGAGCTCATGCAAGTCAGAAAGGGGAAGATTCTATTCGGGAAAGGTTCCAGTGGGGGCTGGCATAGAAGCAAAGAGGGGGAGTGAGGGTGTGTTTGTGTGTGTTTTTTATTGTACAGAAGCACATATGCAGTCCATCTGATCAATAAGTATGTGCCTGGACTTAATTTTATATACTGACCATTTTCTCATTCATTCATTCCTAATGGCTGGTCATTTTTGACCGGAAATACACATGGGTGTTCTAAAGTTGAACAAAACACTCAAATTGTAATAAAAATGATCAACATTTGTTTTTGTGTGTTCAGATGCCCTGTGTTAACAAAGTCAAGGAGCCTCATGGTAGTCAGAATAAGTTAACAATATTTTTGAGAGAAAAGAATTGTCAATCGGTCACATTTGACCGCGAACACAACAGGAGGGTTAAGCCCTTTGCTGCTCCAAGGTGCATAGGCCATTGACAAAGGTCCTCCATCTCACTCGGTTGCTGGCGGTTCTTTCTAGATCTCTTTTCCTTATTCCTTGGGGGTTTCACTTCAGGGCTTGTCGTGTGATGTTTGTAGCAGGTTTTCTCAGTTTGTGCCCAATCCAACTCCACTTTCTTAGAACTTGCAATTCAATGGGATGTTCCTGGCTTGTTCTTTTCCACAGGTCCCCCATTTCTCTCCATCAGATGTTCATTATTCTACTGAGGCAGGTGTTAATGAATGTTTGCAGCTTGTTTATTGTTTGTTTAGTTGTTCTCCATACTGCAATACCTGCTTCACGTTAGAGTTGAAGATGTGTAGTTTGGTGTTGATTGAGATGTTTATTGAGCTCCAGGTCTTACTCTGCATGTTAAACACCACCCTTGCCTTATTGATCAAGCTTTTTTTTATGTCAGCCTCTGTCCCTCCATTGGTGTCCACAACACTGCCTAAGTATTTGAATGCCTCCACGTCCCTGAGGGCATTGTTGTGCATGTGGATGGGGTGTTTCTGGATTTGGAGTGGATCTTCATGTCCTGTTGTATTGGGTGTCAGACCAAGTTTTGAGTTTGGAGTATTTCTTTTCTTGCATCTGTTTGTGTGTGTGTGAAAGGATAGCTATGTTGTTTGCAAAATCAAAGGTAATCTAGCTGCCCCCACAATGTTCATTCCCAGATAGCAAGGTGACATTAATATGATGTGGATTTTCCATCCAAATCATCATTTTGGTTGAGATTGAAATCTCAATGGTAAATAGACATTGAATCAACATTACAATCCTGACAAAAACCCGACAGTGCATGAGCATAGAGAGAGAGACATCGAAACAACATTGGTTTATAGTTTATATTGCCATAACCGATAGAGCATCGGTACATAGTTCACTAAAAGATATTGAAAAGTCAATTTGACGTGGATTTTTAGTTGACCGCGCGACGACCTTTGAACTGTCCGGCGGGAGATCATTTTGAGCAACAGTTCAGTCAGACCAACCGTGTTCAGCTCTCTGTCAAGTTCACCGCTCCACCTTAATGGTAAGCAAGCATTTATTTATCTAACGATAATGTTTCATTGTGAAATTGTACTAAATCTACATTAAATTCGGGCATGTTTACAGTCTATGTACATCGTAGCCTACTGTCTAACTTACAAACTCATTCATGCTTGAGTCAACTTAGGCTAGCTATCGTTGCTGTTGTCAAATTAATGTTTTACGTTACGTTATGGCAGTTCATTATAATGTTATGTTAACGTTAACGTTACTCGGCAGTCTGATTTATAATTAGGCCTTCCTTAATGTTAGTTGTCAGTCAATTAGAGTTTATTATATTTATATGATATACATAAAATGTTTGTTGAGTTTACTGTCAAAATGATAGGCTGAAGATGATGTGCTGCTGGCTAACGTGAAGGTTTTAGCTTCTAACTGTTACCAGCTAACGTTAACATTTATGTAACTCCCCGTGATCATGTATGGTTTTGTGAGTTTAATAGATTAACTTTAGCAATACTGATATAAGTTAACTTTAAGTCATATCGGACTATCATTAACCGTTCATTGGGCAGCAAAATTGTTTGGACGAACAGTGGCATGGTTCAATGAGCTCACCCAGCTAACGTTAATGCTTGCAAAACTGAATTAACGTTAGCTGCTATTCTATTCTCAAACACCATCTTCAGCCTAGCATTTTGACAGTAAACTCAACTCAATATAAACTCAATATCATATATATTCTATGATTATTCTAAAGTTTCACTTGTAAGTAGCCTTCAGTTGAACATATTTATCTAACACTGTCTATCTTGTTTTCTTCTTTTTATGTTAGGTGCCGCTTCACTCTACTGGATGGTGGAGGATCAGGCTGACTGCAACTGTACTGAATGGATGGCAGGGAAGCACAGCACACAGGAATTTATAAATGAAGAAGAGTGAATAAATGCACTTGCTGATAACAAGTTGTCAATGGTTATTTATGCAAGCTTGTGTAGCCTAAACCAGACATACCTAGGCCTAGCCAAATGTATCCTGGCTGTAGATAAAGCAGGGTATGAATTTCCCAATATTTTGCCAATCTAAGCTGTGCGAACGTCAGAGGGCGGGATCAGACGTGACTAGCTCCTTATAATATCGGAGCACCTCTCAGGTAATCAGACAACAACTGCAGTGAGTTGGGAGAGAGAAAGCAAGAACACATAGGCTACTACTGGCCAAATCCTCTCCAATTGTTAGAATTGGACTCTGGGCGTTTGGGAACAGCTGAGGGAGGAGGCTACTTGAAACTGTGAGTTTCGGTCGGTGTGAGCGAGCGGACTTTCAGTTGACAGTAATTAACACCCTTTTGAACAATCTAAGCTGTGCGAACGTCAGAGGGCGGTCTACGCTGATGCATCATCAGTGAGACAGGAGGACAGCTGCATGCAATTCCTAGCAGAATAAAAATAGTGGCGTCTGCTGAAGCGGCAGCATAAGCGGCAGCCCTCGTTTTAGCCAGCCACGGTTAAGACGGACACGGTCAAGACAAGCAAGTTTACCTGTGCAAGTTCACCGAGCACAGGCACCGACAAAGGCAAAAATGTGCCGTTCCACCATATCTGTTATCACCGGCCATCGCAGAAAACGGCATCATGCCAAAAGGGGCAGAAATCGCCTTAACCTCCAGGAACTTAAACGGTCCTCACCTACAGAAACCTCCTTCTCCATGGGCTTGTGGAACTGTCAATCCGCAGTCAACAAAACCCACTTCATAGCTGGCTATGCCAACCACCTTTCATTGGAACTCCTTGCTCTCACTGAGACTTGGATCAAACCAGAGAACACTGCCACCCCGGCTGCACTCTCCACTAACCTTACACTATCCCACACCCCTCGCCTATCTGGACGAGGGGGCGGGACGGGCCTGCTGATCTCCAACAAATGGAAATTCACCCCGCTACTGCCTTCAAACAAATATGTCTCATTCGAATTCCATGCCATCACAGTGATCGCCCCAGCAAAACTCTACGTGCTGGTCATCTACCGCCCTCCAGGCCAACTACGCGACTTTATTGACGAACTTGACACTCTGCTATCCTCCATCCCTGAGCATGACTGTCCGCTTCTTGTTCTCGGTGATATGAACATCCACTTAGATGCCCCAGGCTCAGCGGACTTTTTGGCCCTGGTCCACTCCTTTGACCTCGAACTGGTTCAAAGCCCACCGACTCACAAAGCTGGCAAAGAGCTTGACTTGATCTTCACTCGGAACTGCAGCACAGACACCCTCATGGTGACGCCTCTCCATCTTTCTGACCACTTCTTCATCCAGTTCAACGTCAGCCTGTCAGAACAGCCTCCGGCTCCTCAACCGATGGTCACGTTCCGCCGCAACATCCGGAACCTGTCTCCAATGCACTTCTCCTCTGTGGTTGCCTCCGGTCTACCTCCACTCAACACCTTCTCCTCTCTGGAGGTTAATGAAGCCACTGACTCGCTCTGCTCCACACTGACCTCGTGTCTAGACGAGCTGTGCCCTCTTACCACAAGGCCAGCTCGATCTAAACATTCTCATCCATGGCTAAATGATACCCTCCGATCGCAGCGCACCAAACTCAGAGCCGCGGAGAGGAAATGGCACAAATCCAAACTAGCTGACGACCTCAAAAACTACCAGACACTCCTGACCTCCTTCTCAGCCAGCATCACTGCTGCTAAGACTGCTTTCTACAATGACAAAATCAACAGCGCTACAGACACTCGAAAACTTTTCTCAACCTTCAAATCGCTACTCAACCCTCAGCTGCCTCCTCCTCCATCCAGCCTTACTGCAGATACCCTCGCCTCATTTTTTACAAACAAAGTGGCGGCAATCAGCAGTCAATTCTCTACATGCCCACTCAACGCATCTGACTCAGATACCGCACTCCTACAACCTCTAGGGACTGCTGGAACATCTTTTTCAGCATTCATGCCTCTCTCCGAGAGTGAAGTGTCCAGACTCCTGACATGCAGCCGTCCTACCACATGCTCGCTGGACCCTATACCTACGAGCCTACTTCAGTCCATCAGCCCGACCATCGCTCCAGCTATCACACATGTGATCAATGCCTCGCTAACCTCCGGCACATTTCCAACAGCGTTCAAAATGGCCCGGGTAACACCGTTACTTAAGAAAGCTTCTCTCAACCCTGCTCAAGTCGAGAACTACCGCCCTGTCTCACTACTGCCTTTCCTATCCAAAGGCATTGAACGAGCAGTCTCCAAACAGGTCTCTGACTTCCTTTCACAGAACAACCTTCTGGATCCAAATCAGTCTGGGTTCAAAAGCGGCCACTCTACCGAAACGGCTCTGCTGTCTGTAACAGAAGCCTTAAAAGAAGCCAGGGCGACCGCTCGGTCATCAGTACTCATTCTGCTTGACTTATCGGCTGCCTTTGACACGGTTAATCACCGTATCCTTCTCTCTATACTCGCTGACATGGGAATCTCCGGTTCTGCTCTCTCCTGGTTTGAATCCTACCTCACAGGACGCTCGTTTAACGTATCATGGCTTGGTCAGCTATCCGCACCTCACCATCTCACCACAGGGGTCCCCCAGGGCTCAGTGCTGGGCCCCCTCCTCTTTGCTATCTACACCACCTCCTTGGGACAGATTATCCGTTCGCACGGCTTCTCATACCACTGCTATGCAGACGACACACAGCTCTATCTGTCCTTTCCACCTGACGACCCCCTGGTTTCAGCACGGATCTCGGATTGCCTTTCAGACATAGCTACATGGATGAAGGCACACCACCTCCAGCTGAACCTCTCAAAGACTGAACTGCTGGTCATCCCAGCTAAACCTACCATACACCACGACATCAACATCAAATTTGACTCCCTGTCTGTTTCACCGACCAGGACTGCCAGAAATCTAGGAGTTGTTCTTGACAACCAACTAAACTTCTCAGATCATGTTGCCTCAGTCGCCCGGTCATGCCGTTTTGCACTCTACAACATACGGAAAATCAGGACTTACTTGACTCAAGATGCTACCCAACTTCTGGTTCAGGCAATAGTCATCTCACGACTCGACTACTGCAATGCCCTCCTGACAGGTCTCCCAGCCTGCGCAGTGAAACCACTTCAGATGATCCAGAACGCGGCGGCGCGCCTGGTCTACAACCAACCCAAAAGGGCACATGTTACCCCGCTGCTCATCCAGCTACACTGGCTACCTATGGCGGCCCGCATCAAATTCAAGTCTCTAACGCTTGCCTACAAAGTAGTCTCCGGTTCTGCTCCCACCTACTTGAATGCCCTCATACAGACTTACACTACCTCCAGACCGCTGCGCTCCTCTGACGAACGACGTCTAGCTCTACCACCGGTACGCTCAAGCCAATCCAAACTTTTCTCATCTGTTGTTCCTCGTTGGTGGAACACACTGCCAGTTCCTACAAGGGTAGGGACATCCTTTTCCACTTTCAAAAAACTCCTGAAGACCCAGCTCTTTAGAGAACATCTACTCTCATAGCAACACTTACAAGTCTTACTGATCCTAGCACTCACCAGCCGTTTTAAACTGACAAGTAACTGTTAAAAACAGCACTCACCGACGCACTTATTCTTACTGTACTCTAATGTTTTTTTTTAAACTGTCCTAAAATTGTGAGAATTGTTCTAAAAAACTTACTGTTTACCATGTTGTTAGTCGCTTTGGTTAAAAAGCGTCAGCCAAATGTAATGTAATGTAATGTAATGTAATGTAATTAATAGTGGTTTACTGCGGTTTAATATGAATTGAAATGCCATTGAAATCGCATTGATCTTTAGTTTGGTTGTAATTTCAACATTGTTTCAATATTCATTTTAATTGAAATACAATTTAAATTCAGCTGGTCTATAGTTAATAAATCAACATTGTTTCAATATTAACTGAGGGTGCAAACTGATGTTAAATCAACATCGAAATCCGACATTGATTCAATGATTTAACGTTGACAATGCAATGTTGATTTTACAGTTTCAATGCCCGTCTGCTATCTGGGTTGGATCCCATTTTTTCTCCCCTCCGTTGTTTCCCTCATGATCCAGTTGATTGCCAAAGGGTACAGGAATGAAAGTAGTAGACATCCCTGTTTGATGCCCGTCCTGACATTGAAGCTCTGGAAGAGTTGGCTTGCATGGATGACTTTGCATGATGTTTCTTCATATGAATTCTTAGTCATAGTGCTATAGTGTTGTCTACACTGTGAAATGCGTTCTCAAAGTTGATGAAGTTGATGTATAGTGACGCATTCCATTCGATGGATTTGTTGTTCAATGATGATGCGTAAAGTTACTATGTGGTCTGTGCACGAGCGAACTTTTCTGAATCCTGCTTTCTGGTCCCGGAGCCTCTTGTCTACGGCTTCCTGCAGACAATTGAGAATGACTTGGATCTTGCTGGGAATGGAGAGCATTATCAAAGTCAAAGTCAGCTTTATGTTCCTTTGAGTCCCTGCAAGCTCTGTTTCCTTGGCTAGTCTCTCCACCTGTGATCTCTTGTACCTCCTGATGTTTTTTTTTGCACTTTGTGGCATCTGTTGTAATCCTTTTGAGCTTCTGCTTTTCAGCTGATGTTTACCTTTCTTTGAGCTCTCTCCTCCGTTGATTTAACCCTGAAGAACATAGGTTTTATTTAACATACTCCACTGGGTGAGTTTTTTTGCGTCACTAGCGTTCTACGCTGATATTCTATAGTCATTATTAGGCGGCCTGCAATCTATGCAGTGTTTCTTGTTCACTTTTTTCGCATCGCATCGCAAACAACCACACCCACACACACACACACACACACACACACACACACAAATGTACTTAGCGGCCTTCTGCAGTTGTGGATGCCTGGTTGTTGTCTGGCAGACTATGCAATGCCTCCTTGTTCGAATACCCTGCTGAGATGTCTGTGCCACCAGTGATGGGAAGTGGCGAGCAGTGAGACGGACTGGGTTGTCGAGTGTTGGACGGCCACCACTTGGAGGCCTTCTCGCCATGGCTGTCAAGACCGTCTTTGTCGAGTCCAAGACCAGGATTAGTCAAGTCCAAGTCAAGACCGAGTCCACAATAAGAGAGACAGAGTCAAGGCTGAATAAACTAATTCTCAACACCACTTACATCTTGATCTCATCACATAGACTACATCAATAGAATAGGCCTAGCTCCTGAGCAACTAGCAGCTTTGAATAATGTAAAGGTTACAGTTGTTAAACTAATCTCAACATGACATTTACTGAGGGTAGAAAAAATGAAATCTTATAAACCTTATCTTATAGCCTAAACAAAGTAACACTGTCAGGCCTATGTTTTACCTCTAGTCTAGTGCGCTTTAAAAGCACAAGTAGGCTATTATGAGCAAGACTGAACCATAGAGATGGGTAAAATATAAATGCTGCATCATCTTGCCTATCCTATATCATTGAAAACACGATGGTGCAAATGTGTACTTTTATGGATGACAATTACAACTGATAGCATAGACATATATTTATGTGGAGAACTAGACAGTAGCCCTACTTGGCTGATGAGGCACTTAGCCAGGCAGCTGATGGCTGTCGGATGGACGGGCGATCTGGACTTTTCCCGAACGTATGGATAGCCAGTCAGCCCCTGGTTCAAGTTCAAGTAATTTAAGTAGTTTATTGTCACGTACTCATAAAAGGAATTCTAAGTAATGGAATTCTTTTGCTTTTGTAATGGGGTGTGTGGCGGAGGGGGGTGTACCTGTGTGTGTGTGGGGATAGGGTATGTTGTGTTTGGTTTGGGGGATGATGAAATGGTGTGTGTGTATGGGGGGAGGGTGGTGTGTGTGTTTGGGGGGTATGGTGTAATGGTGTGTAAGTGTACTGTATGTATAAGTAAGTATAAGTATACAGTCGTATGCAAAAGTTTGGGCACCCCTTACGAAAACCACTGCATCAGTTTGTCACTTGCTGAGCTTTTGAAGCAGCAATTTCATTTTAACATATGTTATACCTTATGGTAACAGAAACATCTCAGTAGTGAAATAACTTTTATTGGTCCAACAGAAACATATTTATGTGCATTTAAAGAAAAATAGGCATGTGCATAAATTTGGGCACCCCTAAGAAATAATTCCATTAATATTTAGTATTGCCTCCTTTTGCTGCAATAACGGCCTGTAGACGCCTCCTGTAGCGGGTCTGGCATGTGGTATTTTGGCCCATTCCTCCACACAAAACGCCTCTAGTTCAGTCAGGTTTCTTGGCCTCCGTGCGTGGACAGCCTTCTTCAAATACATCCATACATTTTTAATGATGTTAAGGTCTGGGGACTGGGATGGCCATTCCAGAACATTGAACTTGTGCTTCTGCATGAATTCCTTGGTGGATTTTGAACGGTGCTTAGGATCATTGTCCTGCTGAAAGATCCAACCCCGGCGTAGCTTCAACTTTGTGACTGACTCTTGAACATTCTTGTCAAGAATCTCCTGATACTGTAAGGAATTCATGTGGCCCTCAACTTTAACAAGTTTTCCAGTACCTGTGCTAGCCACACAGCCCCATAACATGATGGATCCTCCACCAAACTTTACAGTGGGCAACAAGTTCTTTTCATGGAATGCAGTGTGTTTTTTCCGCCATGCATACCTGTTCGTGTTATGACCAAATAACTCAATCTTGGTCTCATCTGACCACAGTATTTTGTTCCAAAATGCTTCTGGCTCGTCCAGATGTGCTTTTGCATACCTCATGCGACTCTTCTTGTGACGAACACTCAGGAAAGGCTTTTTGCGCCCTTCCCCCACCCTTCCAATTAGCTCTTCCTGGTGCAAAGTATGCTGGATTGTGGAACGGTCAACAACTACACCATCAGCAGCCAGATGTTGTAGCTCTCTGGAGGTGGTCTGTGGCTTCTCTGTGACTATTTTAACCATCCTTCGCCTGTGCCTTTCCCCTATTTTTCTCGGCCTACCACATCTTTCCTTCACACGGACTGTTCCTGTGGCCTTCCATTTCACAACTACATTTCTGTCTGTTTACAGTCTAAACCTGTCAGATAATTTTTTGTACCCTTCTCCTAATTCATAATGCTGGATTATCTTTAGCTTTCAGGTCAGTGGAGAGTTGTTTTGAGGTCCCCATGTTGCCACTCTCTAAGAAAGAACCTAGGACAAGCACAGCCAGCTATTACCTATGTTAAATAGCCTTTTTCATGATTAGTTCCACCTGTCTTTGTAATTGAAGGTCTAACAAGCTAATCAAAGCAGTTTTGTGCTGCAACCTGTCAGCTATAAATCCGTACAGGTCTTGAAATGAATGCTATTAAAAGGGTGCCCAAACTTTTGCACATCCCATTTTTTGCATTTTATTTTATTATAATAAAACTATGTAATGCTACTCTAAGAATTTTGGTCTGGAAAACACTCAAACGTCTACATCTTTGTAGGAAAACAAATCTTGTTGCTGTGATCTTCTATTATAAAGGAAGAGCAAATTGTCATGAAATCTCACAGGGGTGCCCAAACTTTTGCATACGACTGTATATATTCTTTTGATATTTGGTCTCTGGTTGGTCTCATTTATCCCAATCCGTGAATTAGTGAAACACACTCAGCACACAGTGAACACACAGTGAGATGAAGCACACACTAATCCCGGCGCAGTGAGCTGCCTGCAACAACAGCGGCGCTCAGCGAGCAGTGAAGGGTTAGGTGCCTTGCTCAAGGGCACTTCAGCCGTGCCTACTGGTTGGGGTTCGAACCGGCAACCCTCCGGTTACAAGTCTGAAGCGCTAACCAGTAGGCCACGGCTGCCCCTTTATGTGTGGGGCGGTGGTAGTGTAGTGGTTAAGGAGCTGGGCTAGCGTGCAGTAGCGTGAAAGTAGTCGGTTCAATTCCC
The DNA here is from genome assembly GCF_018492685.1 of Alosa sapidissima. NCBI lineage: Eukaryota > Metazoa > Chordata > Actinopteri > Clupeiformes > Clupeidae > Alosa > Alosa sapidissima. The sequence continues at coordinate 686,355 of NC_055960.1, forward strand.
AGCTTCCACCGTTGTGCCCTTGAGCAAGGCACTTAACCCCAAGTTGCTCCGGGGACAATGTGATCCCTTGTAATATAGCTGACATATTAAAGTCACTTTGGTCAAGAAGTGTCTGCTAAATGTAATGTAATATAATGTAATGTGTGTGTGTGAGGGGGTGGGGTGTAATGGTGTGTGTTGGTGGAAGGTGGGTAATGTATGTGTGTTGGGGTGTATGTGTGTTGGGGGGATTAATGGGTTGCGAGGGGAGGGGGGTGTAGCTGTGTGAGGGGTGGCTAATGGGAGTGCTAGGGTAATCATGTTGGTTGCTATGTTAGTTGCTAGACTGTCATTGAGGAAGTTGTTGCTAGGCTGTTGCTAGGGTATTTTACATGGTTGCTAGGCTGTTGCTAGGGTATTTAAGGTGGTTGCTAGGCTGTTGCTAGGGTAGTTACGGTGGTTGCTAGGTTAATCATATTTGTTGCTATGTTGGTTGTCATCATGGAAGTGGTTGATAGCAGGTTGTTGCCAGTGTTGGGCAAGTTAGTAGAAAATTAGTAATTAGTTACAGTTACTAGTTACTTCTTTCAAAAGTAATTGAATTACCTTACCAATTACTGTATATCAAAAGTAATTAGTTACTAGAGAAAGTAACTTTTGAGTTACTTTTAAGTCTGCTTTTAAAAATGTCAATATGAACAGTACTGAACAGTCACACACACAATAAACCTAATTTTTAGACCTATTTATTGTAGTTTCAACGGGCCTTCAAATCATGAGTTCTCAAACTTTTACAAGCTTAAAACATTCTACAATGCATGAAGGCCTCCCTGAGCTCATTTTGTGCCACCCTCACCATCTAGGTGGTTTGATAGATATGTACACTGCCTACTACTAGCCTTCTACTAGTAGTATACCTTAGGTTATCCTCATCCTGCTTTGAACACAGTTGTATTGCCTTTTAAGCACCACCAGTTTGGGAAAAGCCTGTGCTGCACAAGTGACTGACCTACCGAAATAAGTTCTAATGCGCATCCGAGGGTTTGGGGATATTGACGCACACTATGCAGAAGGTGCTCAACCTGTTGTTACTCTTCAGCTAATAAGGTGTTCCAGAGAGAAGTTGTATGTTCCGCTGCAGACAAATGAATCCATAACACCATGGACGTCAATTCCGATGTTAACATACCAGTGCAAATAACTCGCTGTAGTATGTACAGTAGGCTATTTGTGGAGATTTCTTTATTTGGTGAGTGAAATCCGCATTTTCACAGACAGATAGTTTGTTGGAATGGCTGAACAGTTAAACAGTTGAGTAGTTTAAATGGTTAAACAGTGAACTATAGTGAGGACTTTTATTTTGAAGTTTATGGGGACATTTTTAATAGTTTTGAATTCATAGTTTAAAAAGTATAAAAGTAACACATATGAAAAGTCATAGCAACCTGGTCCATTTGAAGATCTACGTTACAAAGCCTGAATGAAGTTTCTAAGTTAAGTATAAGTATATATACTTTTTTTTTAAACGGTTAAGTTAAATGCCGCTTAAATGCCCTTAAGTTAAACGGTTCAAGAGAAATTGCATATGGAAAAAGTTCCCAAGGAATTACCAGTGCATGAAAATGCAAAAAATATAATGTAAAATATCATACAGAGTAAAGACAAATAATGCAGAGATAGTTTAGTGTTAATTTCGTCAGACGAGACGAGAGGAAAAATGTTCGTCAACAACCTTTTTTTTCATGACTAAGACGAGACGATGACGAGACTGCACTAATGTCCTGAAACACTGACTAAGACTATCTTAAGATGCATTATTGTTGACGAAAAAAGACGGACTAAAATGTTTTGCATGAAATAAAAACTAAGATAAAATCTCTCTTCATTTTCATCTACAAAATGAGAAGACAGATTAGCTGTTACGTTTTCAAAATATTCCGAATGAGTTGGTTCATGCGCAGCAGCTTTCCTGTAGGCTAGTCTACGTGCTGTTGCTGCAACCCTGTGGCTGCAGCACAAAACTACATGGAACAAGAACACTGGAGATTTCTGCCAGAGTTAGCAAGCTAACTACCTAAGCTTTATGCCACAATGCTACATACCCAGAAGTTGAAGCTTCTCTCATACATATACAAATTAACATCCCCCAGAATGTCCATACGAAATTTTTCAGCAAGTAATGTCAACTATTTAACTAGTTACACTGATGATGCAAAGTTTGCTAGCAAGTAAGCTAATATGGAAAGTTCGCTAGCAAGTTAGCTAAGATGGAGAGTTTGTGTTGCGTTTGGGCGCATATCGCCATCTAGCGTGGCGGAGTAAAACATTCATACTTGGGTCTAAGACAGTGTTTCTCAAACTTTTTCAGATGAAGGACCACTTAACTAATCAATAAAAAAGAAACGAACGGACCACCTAGCTAAAACGGACCACCTAGCAGTATATTAGCCTACACAATACTCACTGAACCACCTTGCTTATTGTCTTTGCACTTTGCTTAATTGTGTCAGAGGATTCATATGATTTAAACTGGCATATCTGACATAGACAGTGTTGTAGAACTGTTTGAATTTACATACAAGTTGGTTCAATATTGCAAACAACCCATCTATATTATATTTTACCACGTCTGCTCGTGGACCACTTGGGATAGCTTGCGGACCACCAGTGGTCCCCGGACCACACTATGTGAAACACTGGTCTACGAAGATCATGACAGTAGTCCAGTCAAATCTTTTACTGTCTATGGTCAAATCCCAGCCGAGCTATAACTGTATGCATGTAAACATTGACTGAAAAAAAATCAGAATGAGTAATTATAACAGACGAGTAGCCCTGTGGACACACAATATTGTTAGAAAATTGAGATGTGTGAAACACTATTTGACTGAAATGGTAATCAGAAATAATTTGTTATAAAAAAAGACTAAAATGTTTTGACTAAAACTGACTAAGACTAAGATAGCTTTAGTTTTCTTTTGACTAAAACTAGACTAAAATGACGAGACTTTTAGTTGACTAAAACTTGACTAACAAAAATGATACTTGAATGACTAAATATGACAAAGACTAAAAAGGACATTTCGTCACAAGACTAAGACTAAGACTAAATTAAAAATAGGTGACAAAATTAACACTAAGATAGTTACAATAGTGTTGCTAGGGTACATATGATGGTTGCTATTCCAAATAAATTGTTTGCAATGCTGGTTGCTAGGGTAATCATGTTGTCATTGCAAGGTTGACATAGTGGTGATTGCTAAGGTGTTGCTATGATAATTCAGATTGCTAGGTTGTTGCTAGGGAACATCAGGTGGTTGCTATGCAAAATAAAGTGGTTGCTATGATGGTTGCTATGGTTGTTCTTCCATTGACTAGGGTCATTAAGATGGTTGCTAGGGTAGTTGTGGTGGTTGCTATAATAACTCAAGTGGTTACTAGGTTGGTTGCTAGGGTAATCATGTTGATTGCTATTGTTGTGGTGGTTGCTATGCTGGTTGCTAGGTTATTCTCAATGGTTGCTATATTGGTTGCTAGGTTGTGACTGTGGAAGTGGTTGCTAGGCTGTTGCTAGGGTATTTTTCATGCTTGCTAGGCGGTTGCTAGGGTACTTGAGGTGGTTGCTAGGCTGTTGCTAGGGTAGTTATGGTGATTGCTATGCTGATTGCTAGGTTAATTTCATTGGTTGCTATATGGGTTGCTAGGTTGAAACTGTGGAAGTAGTTGTTATGCTGTTGCTAGGGTATTTTACATGGTTGCTAGGCTGTTGCTAGGGTACTTGAGGTTTTTGCTAGGCTGTTGCTATGTTAGTTGTGGTGGTTGCTATGCTGGTTGCTAGGTTAATTTAATTGGCTGCTAGTAACTGTAACCTGTAACTGTGGAAGTGGTTGCTAGGCTATTGCAAGGGTATTTGTCATGGTTGCTATGGTTTATGGTTGTTTTTAGCCTAATAAAATAAGAAATGAAAATGAGGGGAAAAGCAATTATAAAACAATAATGTCCAATGACATGGTAAGACTACATTAAGGAGAATATCAATAATAAACAATAAGTCGAATTAATGTCAAATTAATCAACAGCCTAATAAAAAAAAAAAATATTATACAAACAGGAATGTCTTTAGACCCCTCTTAAACGACCCAAAACTACCACAGGAACGGAGAGCACTGGGCAACTCATTCCACCAACATGGAACCACTGAGAAATAGAGTCTTGAATTAGACCTAGTTTTTATGACTGGTCGACATAACAGACGCTCATCAGAAGACCACAGTGGGCGGTTGGGGATGTAAGGCTTGATTATTAAGTTAAAATAACTAGGAGCAGATCCAGTCAGTGTCCTATAGGCCAAAGTAAGAGATTTAAATTTAATTCTGGCTATTATAGGGAGCCAATGGAGAGTAACTAGGAGAGGAGTTACATGTGTCCTCTTTGGCTGATTGAAGACCAGGCGTGCTCCAGCATTCTAAATCAGCTGTAATGATCTTATTACACAAGCAGATAAGGCAGCTAATACTGAATTACAATAGTCCATCTTAGAGATGACCATGGTCTGAACAAGAAGTTGTGTGGAACATTTAGTTTAGTTGTGGTGATTGTTATGCTGGTTGCTAAGTTAATCTCATTGGTTGCTATATTGGTTGTAACTGTGGAAGTGGTTGCTAGGCTGTTGCTAGGGTGGTTCTCATGGTTGGTAGGCTGTTGCTAGGGTACTTGAGGTGGTTGCTAGGGTAGTTATAGTGGTTGCTAGGCTGTTGCTAGGGTAGTTATAGTAGTTGCTATTCTGGTTACTAGGGTAATCATGTTGGTTGCTATGTTAGTTGCTAGGTTGTCATCGTGGGATTGGTTGATAGGTTGTTGCTAGGGTACTAAAGGTGGTTTCTAGGCTGTTGCAAGGTTAGTTGTGGTGGTTGCTATGCTGGTTGCTAGGTTAATCATGTTGGTTGCTATGTTGGTTGCTAGATTTTAACTGTGAAAGTGGTTGCTAGGTTGTTGCTAGGGTACTTGAGGTCATTGCTAGGTTGTTGCTAGGGTGTCCATGATGGCTACTATCAGAAATAAAGGAGTTACTACAGTGGTCTGCTAATATAATCATGTTGCTTTCTATGGAAACTGACATAGATGCTCAATTCCAATGGTTGCTATATTGGTTGCTAGGTAGGTGGTGGTTTAATGTAGTTGGCTGGAGGATTAGTTGAGGATAACTGAGTTGGAATGACTGAACAGTTAAATAGTTGAGTAGTTTAAATGGTTAAATTGTTTAACAGTGAATTATTGTAGTGAGGACTTTTATTTTGAAACAGTTTCGGGCAGAGGAAACAGTTGAACAGGATCTGTAGTCTTAAGAGAGCCAGATTAGCCTATTTCACAAGATGGGGCCGCTGTGTAAATCAACTTCCTGTGGAAGAGCACTGTCCCATAGACAGCAAAAGAAAATTCCACAGGAAAGACAGAAACAGGAAGACGTTTTACCCTGCTAATTAAGGTATCATTAACATCAATGAGGCCGGACACCTGGACACTGTGAAATTGGTCTATTGTATGCTTAAAGCCTGAAAGAGCGACAGTTGCTGCAGGTGGCCCGAACACCTGACACAGGATTATAATTGCTATCGTGATGTCATAATGGCCAATGTTAAGTCTATGGGGGGTTTTGAAATAGTTTTAATTCACAGTTTAAAAAGTATAAAAGTTACAAATATGAAAAGTCATAGCAATCTGGTCCATTTGAAGACCTACTTTACGAATTTGAATGAAGTTTCTATGTTAACGGGTTCAAGAGAAATTGCGTACGGAAAAAGTGGTAATCGGAATAATAAGAAGAAGCCTAGGAAGAACAGTACAGTGCATTTTTATGCACTGTAATAATAAGAAGACGACTTTGGATAATTTTCATGCACTGTAAAAATAAAAAAAAAAGCCTGAGGAGGTTTGAGGTTTATTAGGTATGAGGAAGAGAATGACAGTTCAGCATCCTGGTGGCTTGTGGATAGAAACCGTCTTTGTATCTGCTAGTACAGGTCCGCATGCTCTTGTACCTTCTACCAGATGGTAGGAGGGTGAAGAGACTGGCTGGGATAACTGGGGTCAGCAAGGATCCGCTTGGTCTTTCTCTTGCAGTGCTGGCTGTAAAGGTCCTGAATAGTTAGTAACTCAGTCCTTGTAATGCGCTGCGCTGACCTGACATGATGACATGACCACCACATGATGCACCGAATTTGACAGGTTTGGACTGAAGACAGGCCATTTTAGCACCTGGACTCTTCCTCTATGGTGGAATACTGTTTAAATATGTGCAGAATTCATTTTGGCATTGTTCTCCTGAAATGTTCAAGGTCTTCCCTAGCCTAGGTTTTCCCATGCTGCCTTACGTTTGCGATTTTATTCACGCTGCTAGGCAGCCTGGATTCCATGGACTTCGTTTTCACCTCAACGAAGGAACCAATCACAGAATGGAGGGGGGACAGCAAGACGATGACGACACACCGAAGCGGTTATGAGCTACGTACAGACGCATTCGATAGACATTCGTAGCGCCGCCCTCTGGGCATTCGTAAACCACGTTTCAAATACAAAAAAATGTACATGTAGTTCCCAGACCCCATCTCAATGAGATGAGGTTTGGCGTTAGCCATGCTAGGTCTTACCTGGAAAAGACATTGGCTGGATAGCAGTATATGTTGCTCAAAACATGTATACATTATTCAGAATTGATTGTGCCTTGCCAGATGTGCAAGATGCCCATGCTGTAGACACTAATGCTCGAACTGAGCACTGACACAAGATGGATAGCTTTGATACTTGGATAGGCCCTCTCATCTTTAGCCCAGATGAGTCCATCATTTCTAAAAAGATTGCACATTTTGATTGGTCTAACCACAGTACATTTTTCCCACATTACCTCAGTCCATTTTAAACAAGCTCAGACCCTGAGCTCATACAATGAATTACAGAAACAGGTCTGGTTTTAATGCAGTGCCATCAGAGGTCCAAAAGACCACGGCCATCCAATGTTGTTTTTCAGCTCTGTCCCTGGTTTGCCAAGATTTCTCTGGATACTCTGAATATTTTAATGATATTATGTACTTTAGATGATGAACTCCCCAAATACGTCACAATTTCATGTACATTGTTGCAGATTTGCACAGAGTGACAAAGATCCTTTCATCTTTACTTCTAAGAGACTCTGCTTCTATGGGATGCTCTTTTTCATACCCAATCATGTTGCCAGTCACCCTAATTAGTTGTGAAACATTCCTCCTTTGATATGTTGTCGGTGTCCTTTTTGTCGGAGTTTATGAGATTTGCAGATTATTACATTGTGTTTTTATTTGTATTTTACACAACGTCCGAGCTTTTTCTGATTTGGCGTTGGAGTACTTCTGGATAGTACAATACAGTGTTACATAAGGCTTTGAAAAATTACAAATACAGCAGCTCATATGTATCAGACTTACCTTGAATTCATTCTCATGGTCTTTAGGGCCTTTGTGGAAGGGCCTGTCATAGCGGAACCGCCTTACATTGTTCACACGATAGAAACTCTTAATGCGGTCAGGCACACGGTCCAACTGCAGGACGTCCAAACTCTCAGGAATGGGATTGACTGCATAGATTTGCAAATCTGTGGACTTTTGTCAAGAAAATTATTCCAGCAAAGGTATAGCAGTTCAGTGAACTAATAACAATTATATAAAATCTACCAAACAATCAAAATGAAGCCTTTGATATCTGGGACCCTCTATAAATATTTCTATTTTAATGGACATGAAATCATGTATCTGAATGCTGGTTTTCGATAAATGGAAATGAAGCCATACTGTAGATACACCTGACTTTGTGAGATTGCAACATTACCATTGTTAACAGTAGTTTACTGCTATAACATTATAATATAGACCTTTCCACCAATAATTTGCTGTAAATTCTACAATAGAGCTTTTATAGTGCATTTTTGTGTGATGTCTATTACGGTTAGCTCAATGTAAGGGAGTGTTTGGGTGGTTGAATGAAGCTCACAGAGCAATTTGCAGACCTGCCAACTTGTTGACTATGCAAAACATTTAACCAAAGTACACGGTAGTTTGACCAGACAATGTTTAGACAGACTCTGGTTTGATAAATTTCGCTGTAGGCTACTCAAGTCTTCACCGACAATTAAAAATAGGGGCAGTCTGGACAAAACATGACATTTTCTGAGGTGTTTATGAACAAATAACAATTGAGACTGGTGCACTTCAGTAGGTCCTGTGTCCATATAAGGCCATATTTGTTGTTTTACAAATGACATGTCAGAAAAACATGTAAAAAACAGATTAATCACATTTAACCCCCATATCTGCCCAGCATCAGCTACATCAAATAGTTTGTCTGTGTTGCAGTGATATTTAGTAGGCTATGTCTCCTTTTACTGTATGTGTGTTTGATGTGGAGCAAGCACCAATATGTCTTGGTTGTTAGATATTATATCTATAGTCTCATCTTGGTACAGTATTATTCATACATTTTCGAGCTTGAGGTGAACAACCTTAATCTGGAAGCCAGTGCGAATTTAATCCCAATCCACCATCGACTTAAAAGACGTCTTTTGGTTATAGGTCAGGTAGTTTACAGATTCAGGTTCCACCTGAATACCCTCGCAATGAGGGTCACTCTCACTTCTCAGTGAGTGGCAAGAATTCTGGTGGTTGCATATGCATTTTGCCTGAGCTAGATCTGATTTGCTTCCAGAAAATGCTCTGGCTGATCTTTGCAGTGGTGATGGTGGTACTATTCAGTCTCCTCAGAGCCCACCCCCTGCAGTAGTGGCTGAAAGGGCCTCTCTCAGGAGAATGGAGACTGCACCCAGAGGTGGTGGCGAATTTGTGGGCTCGCTTTGGTATAGCCCTCTTTGCATCGAGTGAGATGACCAATTGCCAGATGTGGCTTTCCCTAAGTTATCCGAGAGGCCCGTTGGGCCTAGATGTGTTGTCTCAAGAGAAGCCGGAAGAATTGCTATATCCCTTTCCCCCCTCTATCCTTGATCCCTCATATGTTGAACAGTCTCTCAAGAGGGCTAAAGAGTTCTGTTAGTGGCACCGCAGTAGCCAGGGAGACATTGGTTTCCGGCCCTTCTTTCCTTGGTCCACGGTGACCAGTGGTGGGTAGTAATGGTTTACAAGTAACGCAAATGAGTAAAAAAGAAATTATTTTTCAAACGTTCCGTTCCGAACGGTTCAGGTAGGCCTATGTTTAACATTTTCGTTCTTGCATGTGTTCCGCCACCAACATATCGGTCCTGAACCGGTTTGGAACGCAAAATATCGTTCGTTCTTAAAGTTCCGGCAGTGTTTGGCGGGCCTATCAAGTCTATTTTTGTGGACTTTACCTTAGAATAGACGTACTCATTATTTCCCCTTGATTTAGCCTATACCGTAGCTATGCCCAAAAATAATAAATCACAGGCGGCATCCAAAAATATTTAGATGGGCTATCCATCCTATGGCCTAACCTATGCCTATAAATAATTTCTTATCAAAAATATTTCTGGATACGTGCTAAACTCCTTACCTGGTTGTAGCCTAAGTTTTATCCATATGGAGATCTTCAAAGGCTTGCGCTATAATTCCAACCCTGTTTATAAACGAACCTGTCTGTTGCTGACAAGGCCTATCTCAAATTTCCCGTTTAACTCTTCTACATAGAATAGGCTATAATTGCGCAAACATTTCAAATCCCGACTTTAAAATGACAAGGCGTGGACAGGCAAAATAGGCTATTACGCATAGGCTACAAACAATTTCCAAATCAGTTTCAGTAGCCTACGCTATGAGCTGGCCTAAGATCCGAAGTGGCAGACGGATAGGTTACATTACAACAGCAAGACAAAATATACACATTTGGACCAAAGGTCCATTTATTCGTTTTTTTTTTTCAAACTGCAAAAATCAAATTATTAGGCTGTTCGCCTACAATCAAACGAGTAGAACACTTAGGATATGCTTTTGTGAAATTTTATAAAATATTATTATTAACCGGTTTTGTGGATTTCAGAATAACGTTTCTGTTCCGGAACAGTTGAAGACCATTTTGTTTTCGTTTCCGTTTCCGCTCCTCGTAAAATTCCGTAACAGTCTGTTCGTTTTCGGTTTTCGTTCCTTGAACCGGTTCGGAGCCCTGGTAACAAGTACTTTCCACGTAAAGTACACATATCTTCGTTGACTGGAATACAAGCATACACGTTAGTGACGCACCCTCCCTACAGTGGGCAGTGCTTCGACTTGGCCAGCTTCACTCGCGGTCCGCGCGTGGGATCACGCGGCATCACGCGACTTTAATTTGTATTTTTCCAGTGACGCTGCAATGACGCTGCAACAACCGGCAGAGGTCTCAAGTGAGCAGGGTGTCTCGTAAAAAGAAATGGAGCTGGAAAACCCTAAAGAGACTTTTCACTACAGACTTTAGCAGACTGGTTTAGAAATAATTTAATAGCCAGAAATATGCCTGCCCTGCCCTAATAAAGAAATATTTGGTTAACAGCAAGTGAATCCCATTTGCAAGAAGTAGGGCAAATTAATTTACGAAACCAAAACATGGGTCATAGTTGTCTAAGCCTCTATAGCGTAGGCCTAGCCTGTTAAAAACGTCGCAGAAGCCTACCCATGGCTACAGATTAATTCTGAACAGTTATTTCTCTACTGGCTCAATTATCACACCACTGTTTTGATTTGCGTAGTTGCGTTAACCCAACACTGACAATAATGTAGACAGCAAATTTCGATTTCCGTTACCACCGTGTAGTCAAGCCTTAAGCCATACCCAAGTAGCCTAAATCGAGGTAAATCGAGCTTTTTCAGAAGGGGCGGCAAACAGAGCGATGTACAGTGGCAGAGCGACGCACAGTGGCTGAAAGTGGTACTAAAGCTTCACGCAGCTTCACGCCTCGTAATGCGCGACTGAAGTGGCCATTTGAAAGCGATGCCCACTGTATACTCAATTCATGTATGTCGGTTGTTTTGAAGATTAAGATTTTCCCTAACAAAATAATGATGTTCTGAAGAGCGTGAGCTTCTGCTGAAAGATCACCCAGAAGCACTGTGAGAAGATCCAATCGCAATATTACATCATAACCCAATAATCACCTTTCCACTTCAATCCAAAACAAAGCAACTGGTGAGCAATACCAGAATAAACGATCTGTTGTCTCCTCCTCCTCCTTACAGAATCGACAACTTGGTGTTAACTCCTTCCCCCAAATCCATAACATTTTTTTCGTAGCTAAATATTTATAGATTAATTTATATTGAAAATATCTTGCTCTTGTATCTATTGTTGTTCCATACAAAGTTGTGAAGACTTGCTTCCATGATATTGGTATGTCTAGCAATCTTTCCCAACTGTCAAAAATATTATAGGGTATTGCCACCAGATTTTTAGCTTGTAGATAAAAATTATACAGTTCTTTATTAACCTTTGCTTTTTTTAGCCACCTGGTCTGTTTTATACATGTAATGAGTATGACATAAATCCCCCTTCTTCCTTTATAATATCTTTTACAAACATTATACCTTTTTCAAACATTTGCTTCAAGAACATTGTAGCACCTCCACTCAGTTTAGAGTTAATCCATAGCATCTGTTGTAAAATTTGGTCATTGTTTTCTGGAGGATGGTACTGAAAGTGCAGCCAACTTTGCAGTGCCTCTGTCAAAAAGGACGATACAGTTCAGAAAAAATATCCTTCATTAAAAAAAACTGTGAGGGTTGTATTTGTATTAAATGGAAATAGTTTTCAAACATAAAATGAGCCTTTCCTAAGAGTCTACTAGAAAACCACTCCTTATTGAAATATAATTTGGGAATGAGGGAGGCCTTTAATGATAGGTTCATAGCCTTCAAGTTCAGCAATTTTGTACCACCTACATTATAGTCATTATATAGATATGTGCGTTTGATTTTATCTTTCTTTCCATTCCATATGAATTTAAATATTTGTTGTTCATATTCCTTATAAAACGTTTCTGCCGGTGTTGGTAGAGCCAGGATCAGGTAAGTAAACTGTGACACATTCAGTGTATTTACAAGCGTTGTTTTACCAAAGATGGTCAGTTTATTTCCATGTCAGGGCTGTAAAATTTTTGAGAGCTTTTTTAATTTGATGTTAAAGTTAAGAGTGGCTATTTCTTTCATATTCTCTGGTATATGGATACCTAATACATCAATGTCTCCATCTGTCCATTTCACTGGCATTTCACATGGTAGTTTGAAATTTGTATATTTTAGTGAACCTAATCTCATTATTTGACATTTTCCATAATTAGGCTTTAATCCAGATATTTTTGTAAAGTGATCCATATCATTTATGAGGTTTTGCAAGGATGTTATATCTGGTCTGATCATGAAGGTTGTATCATCTGCATACATTAATAGTTTTTATGCCATTTAATTGCAAACCTCTGATGTTTTCATTAGATCTTATTCTTTCTGCCAATATTTCAATAGCTATGATGAATAAATACGGAGATAGGGGACATCCTTGTTTCACTCCTCTTTCCAGAGTGATAGGTTGTGTTGCGCCTGTTTGCACAATTTCACAAATAATCATATGTGATTAATAATATGACAAATAATCCCTGTGCACGGGGACCGAAACAATGCATGCCAACTTTTTCCGTGTTTCTCACGTATTTTAACTTCCCCTCGCTGTCTTGCCGTTTTAATGTTTTCCCGTAGAATATCCCATATTTTAATACTCTAATTAATAACTGGCTATTTATATTTTTCTGTGAAATAAGCAAATGTATTTGTTCAACTTTATGAAGCAGAATTACGCACTAGGCTACTTGGAACATAACACATTTGACAAAGGACAGATGTATGTTATAGTGACAAAATATTAACTTTCAGTGTTTTACGATGTCTTTGTCATGGGGAAGTTTTTTTCCCCATGCATTTATTCTAGGCTAATGTCAGTGACTGCCATGAGAGAAGCGGGTTCTGTGTTTCGTTCATGTCAGTGACTGACGCGAGAGAAGCGGGGTCTGTGTTGCGTTGCGTTAATTTATTTTCAATTGGGCATGCCGTGCCGTGTCGTCCACAGCTCAGTTCTGACAAAGCCGAATTTACTCCTTTTGAAACGATGAGTGTGCGCATTTGTATGGCTATATTGCTTGACAGGGGGGATCCCAAGCAGCTTTCAGCCATAAGGCTACTTTGAGAACATTTCCTAATTCACCCGACACTAATATTAAAAATTTTTGAAAACTATTTCGGCATAGCCTATTAACTGACCACCCGATTCACGTTGACTGGGGGGCAGGGGGGGTCATCAGACATTTGTGCCCAGTTAATCCGGCCCTGCCCCCAACAAATCACACCTTCCCACCAGCTGTGACAGCTTAAAAGAAGTCAAGAGGACTCCTAACTCAAAGACCTATTCACAAACCAGTTTTGTGGCATTTTGCCTGTTTTGAAATCCTATGCGACTACAGGAGCTTCCAATCGTGAGGAAGCAATTTTGCATTGTAGGCATAACTAACGTGCACTAACGCCACCAACAACAACCAAAACAAGACTACTCATTGTCAACATGTAAATTAAATGTAACATTATTGTGAATCAAATTAAAATGTTCTCTTTTGCAAACGTAGGCATAGGCATAGTAACAGATTAATTTAATAATGTTACAAAGATACTACATCAATCTGTATGTTTCATTAGGCTACTAGGCTATTTGTTTTGCCTTACTCTTGATTCATTTAGGCTAGGCCTTTTTATTCAGTTATTCATCATCTTCTGTCCTTGTGTAGCGCACGCATTCTCAGACCTGTCACCTGCCACTCATCGTAAGGGAGGTGTTTGGAATCATTCCCGCGTTACAATCATCAGCCAATCAAGGTGGTCACTTCAGTCAAGCTCGTGCATGAGTAATAACGTCATCCATAGCAACGAAGACTCACTCACTCTTAGACTGTTAGTCAAAGATTCTAGAGCGCTCAGCTCCAGAATCTGTTCAGGAGTTGTCATTTTCCCTTACTAAGAGTAGCCTAGGTCTGAAAGGCTTTGTGAATAACTTAATAAGAGAAACTCATATAGCTAAAATCTTTTATTGCTATTTAGGAGTAGCCTACTCCTAGTGGTAAGATAAAAGGATTTGTGAATATGGCCCCTGGTGTCTAACCCAATGCATATCCCATTTACACAAAATAATGGTCGAATATTAGGCTACTGATGATCATTGTTATTTAAGAACATGCAGAGCACCAAAAACATCTTGCTCGTAAAAAATCATCATACCGCACATTGTGGCGGGTCTGTTATTTAACCTACTTACTGTAGGCTGCGCAAACCACAGCCCTTTATTTTGGGCAAGCCTGCATTCGAGGCAGGCCTTCTGTTGAAGAATTTTATATAAAGCCTGCACTAACAGTAATCCTCCTGCCCCCGATACCACAGCTGTGGATAGTGTGGAATGCAAGTAATAACACAATCCAATGTGTGTCTCAATTGTCCCCCGCTGACCACCTCACACATTTCTCTAGATTTTGCAACGACCTTACATGACACAATGCCATAAAATGCCAGTGTTTAGGACACCGAATAATGTTTGTAATGATACCAGTTAGGCCTACGTTCAACAGTAACATAAGTGTAATGAGCTATTCATTGTCGAAGGTGCATGGTGAAGTGAAATTCTTACTTTGGAAAACAAACATTTACCGATATCATTGGATAGGGAATAGACCTACTTGTTTATTTTTTATGTAGCCTACAATGGCCAGTTCAGACAAAGCCAAAATTACTCATTTTGAAACATTTGTATGGTTATATTGCTTGACTTAAATCCCAGAGAGTAGGCTAGGCTACCGCACCCCACAGTGATGGGCCTAGCGGTCTTACGCGTTCAGTGTGGGGTATAAACAAGCTGAGAATTTAGCGGTGTCACGTCTGCCTGTCACAGACGTGGGGAGCTGAAGCTTGGGATACAGTTACTACAGTAATAGTATTTTATTTTACTTCTCATGGAATATTTTTTTTTTTTCACTTTTATAAAGGCTTTGTTTGAATGCTGTTGGGACAAATAGTAGTTGATTATAAAGGCAACTTTCTGTTGCAATATTCTGTGTGTTCTGGACTGCAGGTAACTTGTTAAGCCAGTGGTTCTCAAACTTTTTCTTTCATTCCCCACTTTGATCAAGGAGGCATTGACTGATGATAGTGGAGATAGCGTGTTATCCCGAGGCCTTTGCAAGTCAGCATCTCCGACGGTAGTCTACCCTATTAAAAATTTACGTTTTCGATGTCCCAAACGGAGAGCCATACTTTATTGTTTTAACGATCTCTATGCTACTCACCAAAATGTAGGCATGGGAACATGATGAAGTATCCAACTGTCGTGTGTTAAATTATTGTGATTACGAGCCAGTGGTTTTCAAACATTATGTGTGACTCGGACATCTATGCAACAGACTCATATCGTCCTCGCATTCGCAAAATGAGGACAGGTAACAGATAACAGGAGTACCTCCAGTTATGCACGGTTTTAGTCAAGTCATTTAACTGTGCTGGTGAAACAGTTGTGTACTCTGGGCACAGTACTGGGCACAGTTCTTCCAGAGCTGTCGAGATGTTTGTGTGAATGAAACAAAGCGTATAGGTCATAGTGTGACATGCGTAAACCAATGGTGTAGAGATGACGCCACAGGGTTTTATTTAAGAGAGCCTACGTTTGTATGTAGGCAATTTATATTCACAATACTTAGGCCTACTAAAATATATAGTATTTTATTTGTATTGGTTGTTTAGAGTAAAAAAAATCGGTCGGTCTTAACGCAAGTTTACAACCGGCAAGTCGGTCGGACTAAAAGGTGAAAAAAATAAATATTTGGGTCGGTTCTAAATTGACAGGGTCGGTCGGGTTACGGCAAACGAAAATATTTTTAAGGATGGCCTGGCAGTGTTTTTTTGCGCGTCTGCAGAAGTCAGCCAAATATGAATGTAATTCTGCGGCATAAAGCAGATGTATTTGTTTATTGTACAGAAACATAAAAATGACATGTCAAGCAGTCAATTGACTACATTGCAGTCAAGAAGTAGGGCAAATTAATTTACGAAACCAAAACGTGGGTCATAGTTGTCTAAGCCTCTATTGCGTAGCCTGTTAAAAACGTCGCCAGATAGTATTAAATCGGCAACAACATTGTTTTCTGCAGAAGCCTACCCAAGGCTACAGATTCATTCTGAACAGTTATTTCTCTACTGGCTCAATTATCACACCACTGTTTTGATTTGCATAGCTGCGTTACCCCCAACACTGACAATAATGTAGACAGCAAATTTTGATTTCGATTTTCGTTACCACCGTGTAGTCAAGCCTTAAGACATACCCAAGTAGCCTAAATCGAGGTAATGTTTAATTATGCATGATTTATTTTGGTATTGAATTCGTAGGCTGGGATTACTCTCGGCAAGTCTCCTGCTTTTTCAGTAGGGGCGGCAGGCAGAGCGATGTACAGTGGCAGAGCGACGCACAGTGGCTGAAAGTGGTACTAAAGCTTCACGCAGCTTCACGCCTCGTAATGCACGACTGAAGTGGTCATTTGAAAGCGATGGCCACTGTAGGTTGCGATTACACAGCCGAGGAGACGAGTCGACCATTACGTTGGGACTGAGGACTAGAAACGCCATGGAAGCAGAGATGAATGCTAGTAGCCTACTAAGCAGCCCCCAATCCCATGGTCAACCCCTGGCCACATCTGCCACACTATTCCATCCCATGCGAAGGAAGAGGGGGCAACTGTATAATGAAATGCTTAATGTGTTACCCTAAGCTTCACAATATCAGTCTTCAAAACCTGTACATCTAACCTTTGAAAACAGGTTGAGGAAAATTGCATTGTTTTTTCAGTGGTTCTCGTAATGCTATAGTGAGCTAGTCCTAGTTGCATTCCACCTAGAACAAACCGAGCAGTAGGCTATTGCTTGACAGTATACTGTAACTCAGGGGTATCCAAAAATGGTTCCAGCAGGCACCAGGTAGCTTGCAATGCATTTTCTAAAAATAGCCAACAAATCGACTGCAGATCACGCTATAAAACATCCTCCATTGTGGAAATTTGAAAATATTTAATTGTAGACCGTACATCTGTAACATTAACTTTATATTGGCTATATTTACTTGCTCCTCTGGTGTAGCCAATGGAAGCATATCTTTGCAAAAATTCTGTGGCTATTCCGTGTCCCATACGGTTCGTGCATGATTGTTGAAAGACTGAAAAACAATTGCTTTAGGTCACGGGCCCTTTCTCCTCTGTAGCCTACTGGTGTAGCAATAGCTCTGAAAATCTTGTGGCATGCATGCCAGGACTGTGTATTTCCTGGCGAAAAACAAAATAGCACGTGTCTTGTGTAATCCCGCTGGATTTTCTTGTAAAAATTGTTTTGTTTTTTTTTGCATATTTTGCTAGTATAGAGTCTAAGAAAAAAGTTTTTTTTTGTCTTCAAATTTTCACGATCCATTTTGACACTTAGATGACATCATCATTTATATAATGCATAATTAAGACTGGGACTACTATCACTTGGGGGATCAAATTTGAGAAAACACTTGTAAAGAGGGTATTTTGCCTAATTTTTGGGTGCTGATTCTGAATATCATATTTACTTAGCTGATTTTCTTAGTTTTAAACCTGCTAATTAGCATTTGCGGCCTAAAACTGCCCTCCATATGCAACATAGAATGGGTGAATAGGGTAAAAAATGTAACTCCTTGATATTCTTATGAAACTTTACTAGTTGATTATTTATGTAAAGACAATATTTTTTTGCATTACAAGTTTTCGGAAAATATATGTTTATGGATGTAATTTAACAATATCTCATTAATTATGCACTCATTTGCACACATTTCAATTACAAAAAAAGAGACATCTGAATATTGGATAGTTAACATGAATGTAGTCAGGTTCAGGTTTGCCTTCAGCTATATTACAAGGGATCACATTGTCCCCGGTGCAACTTGGGGTTAAGTGCCTTGCTGAAGGGCATAACAGTGGAAGCCAAGAATTGAACCGACAACTTTCAGGCTACTGCACGCTAGCCCAGCTCCTTAATCACTATACTACTACCGCCCACTAGAAAAAGACTAGAGTGCCAGGTGGTAATATGGGTACGGTGTCAGGACCACCATGCCTACGATATGCCGCAGCCTCTTCTAAGTGTCTTCTAGCACTAGCATAGACAGGTGGTCAACTGGTAACTGTGGCTTCTGACCAAACATCAGTTCGTTTGGGGAGTGCTGTGTGGACTGGTCCAATCCAAGAGAGTAAAGTCAATGGAGATAATCTACAAAGGCTTAGTGGCTAACAGATTTCCCAAGACGGTCCTGGCTTGGGTTGTCTTGCTTTAGCAACCACACAGTGCTCACACTCAGAACATCACTTTTGCACCTCATGCCACATCTGGGGCCAGTAGCACCTCTGGCATATCAAATCTGTAGTCCTGTCCACCCCCAGATGGCCATGGTTGTTGTGTAGGCTAGTGAGCACTACGACTTGCAACACCTTGGGCAGTAAAAGCTGCAGCACTGGATCCCTGGAAGGAGGAGCCTTGATCGCTCGGTACAAGGTCCCATCCACTTCCTGTATCTGGGACCACTTCTTTATCAGCTGCTGGACTTCCCTTGGTTCACTCCACTTGTCTTAACGGGTAATGGCCGTCCCTGTCGCCAAAACCACAGGTATCTGGATATACAGGGATCAGTCCCTTGCAGGACTTTCAGGTCTCTTTTGGTTCGACCAGGGATGGTGTCCACCATACAAGATTCTGTCATCCAAGAGTCTTGGATAGGTGAACTCGAGGCTTACATGTTGGCTATGGCAATCGGCAGGGGGACATCCAGGCCGTGTGACACAGATCGCAAAGTGTTAGTGGGGCTTGTGGGAAGCCTAGAAAGGGCATCGGCATTGCAATTAGCTGTCCCAGGACGATATTTGATGTAATCAAAGAGGGCAAGATGAGAAACTCAACACTGTTCCAGAGCGCCCAGTTTCGCTGACTGCAGGTATTGGAGGGGATTGTTGTCAGTGTACACGGTGAACTTGTTGCCCAGTAAATACTTGCATTTTTTTTTTTGTGATTGCCCACTTGACTGCAAGGAGTTTGAGTTTAATGGCACTATAATTTGACATGTTCCTCTCACTTGGCCCGGCTAGCAAAGGCTATAGTTCGCCGTAACCCATCCTTCTCCTGTCACAGAACTGCCCCCAATCCTGCATGGCTTGCAAGATAAAGGGAGGACTGAAATCGGCATAACCTAGGACTGGCGCTTGAACGAGCACTACAGTACACATAGCTCCTTTAACCCTTAGAACCCGATTGACGCAAAGTGCGTCAAAAAACACACCCTTTCTTCTCTGTTACATTGCTCCGGAACCGTTCATCGCAGCGAGATGAAACCTTTATTGCGTGACAGAGCAGAAGTGGGGCTTTCCAACGAGACTACACGTCTGTACGATCAAGTATGAAAATTTAAAAAAAATAATGAAATTAAATCAAATTGCTCTTCTTCTCTGCATTCACCTGCGCACCCATTACTCTTGTTTGAATTACTCGCGAACCCGTGATCGCATAGATATGGCAAGCATATCAAATGAAAGAGGAGACACAGGGCTATCCATTGGTACCATGAATATCGATCATTCTGGCTTATAAAAACAGACGATATGACTGCAAAATAATAACGTCATGTACACAAGCCAATGCTGCACACCAATTACTCTCGTTTGAATTACTCGCGGACCCGTGATCGGATAGATATGCCACGCATGTCAGATGAGAGAGGAGACACAGAGCTATCATTTGATACCAAGTACATCCTTCTGGGTTATAAAACAGACGAAGTAACAGCAAAATAATAACTTCATATAGCTGGACTTAGCCCACGTTTTTGTCTGTTTTTGTGGCAAAGCATGTTTACAATCCAACGCTATCGTGTGTTTCTCTATGGCAAAGCATGTTCATAATCCGGTTTTGAGATCCTAGCAAATTCCTGCATGGCATCCAATTCAAGGCTCACATTGCATCCCAATTTGTTCAACAAAAAAACACCTTTTTGCCTTTACCTTGTTCGTGGCAATGCAGTAATAAGTTGAGAATCATTATGAGTGCCTACACCATAGCCACACGCTGGTTAACACGCAAACTCGGGTCAAGTCAGGTCAGATCAGTTCGTATCACAGATATGGATCGCAGAAAGGTAATTTTTCATCACTAAATAAAAAATGGCATTTATTTTCGTAAATCACACACCACATATTTCTTAAATTGCTCAGCCCCAGAGTATCCCTCCAACATGGCAATTATATTGCCTGATTCAGGACAGTCTGCCCTACACACACATGAAATGCACGTAGAGCTATGAGCTTGCTGTGGTGAGATACATGTCGAAATATAAGAATTTCTATAATACGCTTTTTATATTTTAATTCTTTAAAAATCAAAATAAAATCAATGCTATTACTAATACATGAAATTATGGCACATCTGAATAGCCTAGACTCTGCTGAATATGTGTGTGTGGCACTTACAATGACCAGAATAAATCCTTATGAATAAAGGTAGTGAAAATGCCCTAAAAACAGCTTAGGGTTCTATGGGTTAACTAACTGCTCACCTAAAATGACCCTAAACTGTTAAAATAATGCTGAAATACAGTGGGACAGTCAGTTTGAATATTTAGGATCCATTGAGATACCCCAAAATATTTTACACTTTTGTCCAGCATGTTGCTAAGCTACCTGACACTACTATTGTGTGGCATGTGGGCAGATTGAGCTGACTCATTAATATTTGCAGTTGAGGTCTTGCTGGTGTTAAATCAGTAAACTGAAATTGTTTATTTTTACACTTAATCCTTTGCACTTTGCCCTAGTGTTAATTTTGTCAGACGAGACGAGAGGAAATATGTTCGTCAACGACCTTTTTTTCACGACTAAGACAAGACGATGACGAGACGGCAGTAATGTCCTGAAACACTGACTAAGACTATCTTAAGATGCATTATTGTTGACGAAAAAAGACGAGACTAAAATGTTTTGCATGAAATAAAAACTAAGATAAAATCTCTCTTCATTTTCGTCTACAAAATGAAAAGACAGAATATCTAGCTGTTACGTTTTCAAAATATTCCGAATGAGTTCATACGCAACAGCTTTCCTGTAGGCTAGTCTACATGCTGTTGCTGCAACCCTGTGGCTGCAACACGAAACTACATGGAACAAGAACACTGGAGATTTCTGCCAGAGTTAGCAAGCTAACTACCTAAGCTTTATGCCACAAAGCTACATACCCAGAAGTTGAAGCGTCTCTCATACAAATTAACATCCCCCAGAATGTCCATACGAAAATGTTCATCATGTAATGTCAACAATTTAACTAGTTAGACTGATGATGCAAAGTTTGCTAGCAAGTAAGCTAATATGGAAAGTTCGCTAGCAAGTTAGCTATGGCTAAGATGGAGAGTCTGTTTGGGGAATGTGTTGTGTTTGGGCGCATATCGCCATCTAGCGAGGCGGAGTAAAACATTAATACTTTGGCCTACGACAGTGTTCCTCAAACTTTTTCAGTTTCAGGACCACATAACTAACCCTAGCTAAAAAAAAAAAAAGATTAGACCTACTTCAACAGTAGCCTATAATTAGTCTACACAATAGGCCTACTCACTGAACCACCTTGCTTATTGTCTTTGCACTTTGCTTATTGTGTGGATTCATATTGTATGATTTAAACTGGCATATCTTACATAGACAGTGTTGCAGAACTGTTTTTACATACAAGTTGGTTCAATATTGCAAACAACTCATCTATATTATATTTTACCACGTCTGCTCACGGACCACTTGGGCTAGCTTGCGGACCACCAGTGATCCCTGGACCACACTTTGAGAAACACTGGTCTACGAATATGACAGTGGTCCAGTCAAATCTTTTACTGTCTATGGTCAAATCCCAGCCGAGCTATAACTGTAGCTCGACTTACCTGTGCATGTAAACATACTGACTGACAAAAAATCAGAATGAGTAATTATAACAGACGAGTAGCCCTGTGGACACACAATATTGTTGGAAAATTGAGATGTGTGAAACACTATTTGACTCAAATGGTAATCAGAAATAATTTGTTATAAAAAAAAGACTAAAATTTGTTGACTAAAACTGACTAAGACTAAGATACCTTTAGTTTTCTTTTGACTAAAACTAGACTAAAATGACGAGACCTCTAGTCGACTAAAACTTGACTAACAAAAATTATATTTGAATGACTAAATATGACAAAGACTAAAAAGGAAATTTCATCACAAGACTAAGACTAAGACTAAATTAAAAATAGGTGACAAAATTAACACTACTTTGCCCATTATTCAAATTAGGGCCCAATATTTTATGCTGTGCACTTGTATCAGTCCGACTGACGCATCTTTTTGTTTGAGAGAGTTTTAAAAGTATTATATTTTAAATAAATGGGCATCCAAAAATGAACCTTCTGCTTCTGAAAAGCATTGCCTAATGGTGCAGTGGCTAGCATTGTTGCACTGAATACAGTCAGCCTAGTTTCAACTCTTTAACACGGAAAAGGAACATCACTTTGCCATGGATAAAAATGGTTGCAAAGTCTTAATTACAAAACATACTTGAAGGGTTATTTTGCAAACAGGGATATCTCTATTTGTATGTAAATGTGCTATCCTCAATTAGGTTATGTTACAATTCACATTTCAACTTTCTGCCATCTAAGGTCATAGTTTCTCCACAGTTTTTGTATATACATTTCTAGCACTTTCTTCCTTGTAGCATAAACTACATTTCCACCAAACTGATCAAACCTTAAAAGGATACACTGAGCATCACACTGTAGAATAGCCTCTTCAGGTAGATTTGGGTGCTGCATAGCAATAGCTTGTGGAAACTCTCCCAGCATCCTTTGCTGAAAGGCCTCTAGTCTTTCATAATCATGACCCCTACAAACAAACTCCTTGTTCTGGAAAAGGACAGGGAATATTAGGAACATAGATCAACGCTAAACATGGCCTCATTCAAAATATGCATAAAGTGTAGGGTAACACAATACTAATAACAGCCAATTAACTATCCATAACAAATGACAATGGATTCAATTAAAAAACTACTTTAATCAAATACGAAACAGGCTTACTCTGAGGAAAAAAGGGAACTTGCGTCCATAAAAACCAACCCTGAAGAACTCAGGTTCCAGCCTTTGCTGTTCGATGATGTTGTCATAGAATGCAGCTTCCATTTTCTGAGTGGAACACATCATTGCTTTACAAAGGTGGCATAGTTGATACTGAGGTACAAATTCTTCAGAAACACTTAATAGGTTTGATAGATGATGACAGGTAGTTGATAGATGTACTCTAAGTAATAACAATTTATTTTTCTTTTATACCAATGTTACGCAAATCCCCTGTTGAATTTTCACATTGTTGTTTTTTCCCCCCATTTCACCTTGCATTGCAGGCTAGTATAATGAAATGTAAGACTGTTTAAAAAATTAAGACTTGGGCAATAGAATTTAAGACTTTTTAAGGCCTTCATTTAGGAACATGACATTTAAGACTAAATGAAGACAAATTAAGGACTAAAATGACACAAACTAAAGCTCAACAGAAACAGAAATGCTAGCTTGGCAAGGAGAGTTATGGGACTATCAGCTAGGGTTATAGCAAAAATCCATTTGTTGAGAAATTAGTCTATGTGTTGCGAAAAGAAGTAGTTCTACAAACAAGAGATGGAAATGTGGGAATTACATCAGCACATTAACATAACAAAAATGTGGCAACAGAGGTAAAATGGACTTCACATCATTCGGGTAGCAGGTTAATGCCTTGACTTGCATCACCACCTTGAACATGCATTAACTTCTGCTTTCTAAATGCTGTATCATCCATTACCCGCTACATAATAAACAGTTCGGAGTTGGTTTATACAACCCCTGCAAATCATTTCAAATTTACCATAGCATATTGTTCATCAAGTGCAATATATAACAATGGGTAAATTCTACATACACCACCTTTTTTAACAGTAGCTTAAAAAAATCATAAAATACATCCAATACTAACTAATTATTTTGTTTCAAAATTGTACATATACTTTTGGATAGTTGTTTGTGTGGTTTGTGCTCAAAAAGTCTTTATTCTTTTTAGATGTGTGCAAATGTGCAAATTGCTCACCCGTATCCAGCTAAGGCTCTGATAGTCATACAGTAATTCGTATTGGAAGCCCAACTCTCTGCACAGAGGAATACCATACTCCCAACACTGTAGGTATAAAAACACATACACACAAATGTGCACAAGTGACTTATGTTCAACATGTCTAGAGTCACATAATAAGAGGTGTTGTGATATTACATTACATTACATTACATTACATTACATTTAGCAGACACTTCTTGACCAAAGTGACTTACATATGTCAGCTATATTACAAGGGATCACATTGTCCCCGGAGCGGTGGAAGCCAGGAATTGAACCGACAACTTTCAGGCTACTGCATGCTAGCCCAGCTCCTTAACCACTACACTACCACCGCCACACCCATGTTACCAGTGATCAATGAAAATAATTTGTCACTAAATGGTGATGTGCTTAGTGAGTGAAATCGCTGATAAAATCTTTAAGTTTAAGCTTAGTCCCTCAACCACCTCAAGGTCAAGGTGAACTTTATTTTCCCACAAGGGGAAATTCATGTGGTCATTGCACATCTTGTCACAGTATTATCTCTACAGACATAGACACCACAGACAAATCAAATAGCTGAGCTTCCGACACCTAGTCAACTCCAATGATCTTGCTGGTCATCTTGATCATGTGCTGCAGTCTTTTTTATCCTTAACATGCATGCTACCAAACATACAGATAAGGCCAAAGCACAGAAAACTCTGAAGAAGACTTTTATAAAACATTACAAGAATGTGTCTGTCTAATTTAAAATAATTTTGTTTTCTTAGGTAAAATATCCGCTGCTGCATTTTCTTAGTTTTGTTCAGGGCGCATTGATTGAACATTTCAATTTCAATTTCAACTCCCAGGCATTTGTAGGATGAGACCCGCTCTACTCATTCACTATCAGTCTTAGAGGAGGGAACTATTATTCCATCTTGTAACTCCCTCTCAAAATCATCCACAGATGAAATATAAGACTTAAAATGAAGTGTGAGGTGAGGAGGACGCTTGACAGTTGTTAGTGTATAATGTGTATAGGATGGGGGACAGAACACACCTTTGTGGTACCCCTGTGTTTGTTTTTTAAAGGATGATATACATGAGTTAAATCTGACTTGCTGACTGCGGTCAGTCAAGAAGTCATAAATTCATAAAATCAGTTGGGGATTTACTCAAAGATGCACCGATTTTTTCACCATTAGATGGGGTTTGATTGTATTGAAAGCACTGCTGAAATCAATGAACACAATCTACATGCTCTTACAGGCTCAAAGTGCTCATAGATGTTAATAATCAAGGATTAGCAACACATTCTCAACACCTCTCTCTGCGCAATAGGCAAATTGAAGGTGAAACTTCTAAGAAGTTGTAACTGCTAATCACTAGTTAGTTCGGTAATTACCGGACTTTTACCAGTTAACCCTTTGCAGACCGCGCCAAATAGTCCATTTTTTCATACTCATATATGTGTGGCCATGCTACATGGCATGAATAAGATAAACCCACCATTGTAATCAGGAGAACTAGCCCTTTAAAATGGTACACATCATAGTTAATATGTTTGAGTGTAACACACATTGTTTTTCAACAATACCTTCAAAATTCAACATCAAAAAACACAAAATATAAATGTGTCAAGATGAATATTACTTTTCACCTAATGTCTATTGTAGATATAGTGTGTGGAAGATAGACAGTGTTGTGTTCTCCTCAGTGAAAAAAAAAACAAAAAAAATCTATTTATCACCTTGTCACCTTGTTGCATTTGCTGAAGTTGTAGTTGCAAGTTGCAGTAATAAGTAGAATTTTTAAAGAGTAGGATGTTTTAATTTCCCGGTTTGACATCTGACCCAAAAGTACACAGATATAATGGTCATGTAACAAAAATAAGATGTTTTACCATTAAAACAAGATGCATAGCTCAATATGGGATGTCTTACTGTACTCTGAAGAGGCTAAATCAATTGTAGGGAGATAAAGGTTGAAATACAGACTAACTGATGGTAACAGCTTCTCTGTGTGCTTCATTTTGGCCTACTGGTTAGCGCTTCGGACTTGTAACCGGAGGGCTGGTTCGAACCCCGACCAGTAGGAACGGCTGAAGTGCCCTTGAGCAAGGCACCTAACCCCTCACTGCTCCCGGAGCACCGCTGTAGCGGGCAGCTCACTGCGTCGGGATTAGTGTGTGCTTCACCTCACTGTGTGTTCACTATGTGCTGAGTGTGTTTCATTAATTCACGGATTGGGATAAATGCCAATTTTAGAGACCAAATTTCCCTCACGGGATCAAAAGAGTATATACTTATACTAACAATGACATCATAGAAACACATTGTAAAGCACAAAAAGTGTGGTAACACTTTATAATAACTACACACAATTCATAATTTATTAAGCCTTTGTTACTTATTAATAAGTTAATGGTTTGTTCATCATTAGTAATTTCTTGTTCATACATAATTTATCATCAGTAAAGCATTTGTTCACACAATTATAAATGTTTGTTCATAGTGAATAAGCCTATCCAAAAAATATGTTTGTAAGTAGATGATTTATACTTAATAAGTAATGAAACAAGTACTTATAATTAAATTATTTTCTTATTATAAACCAGTTGCAAACTATTACAAAATGCTTTGTTCATCATTTGTAAAGCATTGTTCCTATGTTAATTCTCATAAATAAAGTATTTGTACACACCGTTATAAATGGTTTGTTCATAATAAATAAGCCTATATCTAAAATATGTTTATGAATTATTGTTAATACTTAATAAATGATGCAATAATATACACATGCACTAATGATTAGTTAGGGTGAGGATACATCATTGGCGGACCGTCAGGGCCTTCAAGGTCTTCTCTGAAGGCCTAACTATTTTCAAACGAATGAAAAATAATAGTGTCTTTAATATAACATTTTACTTTACCATTTATTATTCGCTTCTTCTTCTCCTTCCCGATCGTTCTTGACTAGGCTACTACCATATCCTACCGCTGTCCGCTATATTTGATTGACAGATTGTGTAAAGAAACAGTGAGGGCGTGCGATACATTTTTATCCAATCGCATGTCTTCCCTTGTTAAGGACCACATCAGGCGGATTCACGCAGATTCACAAGGAATCACTGCGTTTTCGGTACCTAAGCAATAACAGCAGGTTGAATTGGGCCGTGACAGACTTTGAACTTTTGGTGCGTCATTTCGGTGGGCACCGCACGATAACCTGCCTCATATGTAGTGCCCATAGCCACACCGCTGCATTCTGCCGCAATACATACGACCAAAAGCCATCGTCTGCTCTCCCCAGCTCCGATCCTGTAAGCAGTGGGCGCAACAGGCAAGGTCGCCCCTTCATACAATTTAATGGGGGAAGTCTGTGTAATAACTTCAACAAAGCTGTGTGTTCTTTTCGTGATTGTCGTTTTTTGCATGTTTGTAGTTTCTGCAAAGAACCCCACCCGAAATCAGTCTACCTAAGAAATTCTAAGCAGACATCCATCAACCCCCATTAACGTACCAGTCCTCTCACACCTTCTGTCCTCTCATCCAGACCCCTCATTTGCTAATTATTTGATCACAGGCCTTTCCCAGGGATTTCGGGTGAGTGCTATGTCCACATTTCGCAAATCATTTATTGCCAAGAACCTTCAGTCTGCTCTCACTGAACCCGATGCTGTTTTAAACTTACTGGCTAAAGAAGTGAATAAAAATTATGCCATTGGCCCCTTTAGTTCTCCTCCCTTCTCTACCTTCAGGATCAACTCTCTAGGAGTAGCGACCTGCAAGTACTCAGGCAAGAAGCGACTTGCATTTTCGATATGTCCTCTCATCACTCCGATACCATAGCCAGCGTTAATGAGTGCATTCCCCAGCAGCCATTCTCGCTATAGCCTACTACGCATCCATCGATAACACGATTCATGTGATTAAAATAGCAGCCCAAGGAGCGTGATTAGCAAAAGCAGACATCACAGACGCCTTTAAAGTCATGCCCATCCATCCTGGCATCTCTTCAGGGTCAAAAAATTGGATTCGGGTTGATTGATGGCTACATCTGACTGATTAACCAATCAAATCAACCTATTATGGCGAGGAAGGCAGGTCCGTTCATCACGGATTTTGACGCTATCTATTTGACTTGAGGAACTTCGTGAGCATCTTCTGTCAGTCAGACTGACATTCACTGGAAAAGTACATGTCACACTGACATGGCTATGGTTATAGCTATGGACAGTATATTGACCGTTTTTGTTTAAAAAATATATATTGATAAGCCTTCATTAAGCAAAATTATATCATGTAACGTTACAGTGTCAACTGGACTACATGAGCAAGATGCACATAATGTCAGCTAGCTTTAAACGTAGCTGGTCAGTAGCCTATGCAGGAATTGGTAAGTTTTGTTTCATGTTTATTTGATAACATAGACTTGTAATACATGCTTGTAATCTGGCCTTTTTGTGCTGCTTGCAAACCGCAGTGCTTGGTTACTACTAGATTGTATGCTAGCTTGAAGTTGTGTGTGAGTTGATGTGGCTTTGGCGAAGCTGTCTGGATCGGCATCTATGTGAAAATTATCATTTGCCTTGGTTTCCTGCCCTGCTAGTTAGTCTGACTATTTATATATCTGTGTTTTGTGGACATTATTGGTGAAATCAATGGTGTGGCCATCAGACATTATGAAATAGGCAACAAGCAGTAGTAGCAGCACAGGGCAATACATTTTCTGACTCTTATGTTTAATATCATGGTGGTGTGCTGAGACATTTTCTTATCATTTTCTGTTGAGACACTTTCTCATACATACGTTTGGCAAACACTGTAGGATAGCCTACTGTAGTTCCACATTCACTTTTGAGTAATCAGAGCAGCAGCACAACCTACAATAGTTGCACTGTAACGTTAACGTTAAAGCTACAGCTAAGTAGGAGAGCCCTACAAACAATCTGCTGATAAGGATGATGGCCGGGTGCTATTTGCCTAATAAAGGTCTAAGCAATGCGGAATTCAGCTCGGAACATTAATTGTTTGACGAAGATTCTAGAGATTATAACCATCCTATACTATAAGCTTAATTCATGATTAACTCAGGGGTTACAAGTGGTTAGTTAATGATATTTTGTGAGCTTATCTAAAGTGAGGACTTTCTATGCCTTGCAACACATTTTCAAATGAGTTGTAAAGATTACATTCACATTCATTCATTTAGCAGACAAGACATACACATGTCAATTAAATTAAAGGCCATTGACATAACAATGAAAGTCAGGAATCGAACCCCCAACTTTTCAGGCTACTGCATGCTAGTCCAGCTCCTTATCCACTACACTACCTTGGCCCAGATAGAAACCCCTACAACTATGCAAGAGTTTCTGTTTTCTTCTACTACACACTGTTATTAAAGGAGACATATTATACCTCTTTTTAAACAAGTTAGAATAGGTCTATGGGCTATACAAAACATGTTCATAAAGTTTTTTGCACAAAATCAATCTCACATAAGGAGATCTCTGCAGCCTCTATTCTTGCCAGCTTCAGTCCCTTTCAGAATGAGCCATTTAAGGACTCTGTCACTTTTATGCAAATAAGCTACTGCTGGCCACGCCCCACCTGTCAGAAGTTTACGCTGTTCGTTTTCTTCACGTGAAAACCTCCACTGCTTGGGTGAAAATGACGGAATACAGAGGCGCACTCTAGCCCAACATTTTCGACCCAGAGTCGGACCCAGATCAAGATGAAGAGGAGCCACCTGCAGAAACACCTTCACGAATGCTGCAAGCAGTTTCTAAATGGTTTGTTAACTTTTTAAATCAATGTATTTGCTATCTCTCCTATGTGCCAAATTAGTCTTGGCTATTAGCCTTTACCCTGTTCAGCCTGTTACGAAGTAAACGTAATGTAATTTTTACGTCACAAAGCCAGTCTTTTTACAATATTTAACATTTGCTTGTATTTGAAACTTCACCAGATTCACAGCACTTGATTAGCTTGTATTATTATTGCTTGTGCTTGTGGAAATTGTTGGGCAATGCCAACTGAGGCAGAGTATATGCTGCCAGGAGATTACACAGGTAACTTTTCTAAGCTACAGAAAAGGCTGCAAATATGTTACTGTGTTACTAACTTATTTACAAATGAGCTAGCGAGTATGCTGCCATATACTCACTCATTTACGAATAATGCTAGGGACTGTGCTAGCATAGCACTCACCTTACCTTACCCTTATAGATCACAAAACGTCTGCAGCAGACGGGTTTATACCCGGTGTGCCTGAATGTTTATTCTCTTCAGAATGCACTAAACATATACAGAGCTGACCATGGGGCCTTACGTCTACGGGGAATAGAGCAGTATGTGTTATTTATTAAGCTACTTATTAGTTTTTCCCAGTGTTTATGAGAAGTGACAGGCTACCGTTTTTATCAGCAAAAGCAGATGTTAGTTAGCCTAGAAATCTAGACGCTGCCAGGGCTAGTCTAGCAACTCTCCGTTGGCTTGTGAGCTCCAGAAATCGAAACTTAATCAGGCCAATGAAATCGTGTATAGAGTCGTTAGGTGGGCTTAACCCTTTAGGCGCCAGAGGTTTTTTTCCGAAACGATCAATTTTGACATCTTCATTTCAAAAGGCTATATCTTAAAAGTGATAAGAGATAGAGACTTTCTGTAAATTAGAGAAATATTAAGGATGACCCAAAGTGTATGTAGAGATTAAATGTTTATATCTAATTTGCATATTATGACGTCATATGGTGGCGGCCATCTTGGATTATAGAATTTTCATGAAAAGTTGCATGTTTGAATGATAAAATGCACCACTTCTTTTCCCCCAAAATGTCCCTCACCTTCTGTATGCTATATTGCACAATACTGAATGCTCAGGTAAATAGTAAGTAGTGAACAAACTGTGTAAATCATTACTAATAAATGGCAGACACAAACCAAATGCATGTAGCGGTAGACTGGCCTTTTGCTGTAGAGATTTTCCATTTACTACATACAGTAGGCACTCTGATTCCATGTATGGGGCACATATATATTATTCAGATGACACACAAACACAAGTAGACAAGACCTGTTTAGTTCAAAAGCTCATTTGCCACGGCAAGGCACAGATCAGGAGTGAGATGACGAGACAAGACAAGAGACAATGTTAGTATTTTTTTTCTTTTTGTTGTTTTTGTTGATGTTTTTTTGTTTTTTTTCTTAGCTGACAAAGACACACACATCACAAGGACATGAACACACAAAAAGGAACACATAGTGTACTGTATGTCCTAAATGATCAGGGAAGTAGATAGCAAATCAACAGTGTAAATCATTACTAAATGGCTGACTTTTTTTTTTTTTTATGTAGCAGGCCTTTTGCTGTAGAGATAATGACTCCCTATCCCTATCCATACAGGGCCGGCATTCCCATCATCTTGTGATAGACTATGCATGACCTAATGTGTGTGTGTGTGTGTGTGTGTGGGAGAGGGAGAGAGCGTGTCACCACCTCCACCATGCGAGCAGCATGGCCAGATCTGCCTCGCGCGCGCCGAGTGGAGAGAATTTGCGCAGCTCGGACTAGGCCTACTGTCATTCTCATTGCGACTCCCCACACTGCCACTACGTTCCCCCCTAACTGTCCTATGAGCACTTCGACCTCGTCTAACATACCCAGTGGCATTAGACAAAGGCTCCACCACGTTACTGTCGCCGCGATTGTGGAGAGGCACACGTTCAGAAGACAGAAGCTAGCGCTATGGATATTAGGCTACCTCCAGCCTCATTCGCCACACCACTAACACCCTGCTAACTTCCCGATGAACACTCCGAACCCGTGAAACATTATTCCCACCAGTGACATTGGGCAAACGATTCAACGTTTGTGCTTGGTGTAAGCTAAACTATGGAGTAAACTCTCACTTTGTCCAGCTGCATCATTGCAAGGCAGGGACGCATCTGAAGCCTCACTAAACGAATCACCGTCATTTTCTGAAGGCAGATATTCCCCTTCAGAATCAGGGTCCGCGAATAGAAGACCCAACACTTCATTTCAGGTAAACTTTTTTGATGCCATTAGACGATAATCTAATGCAAATACTCGCTGACGTTGACAATATCGCTCTGACAAAGTGGCTCACACGCACACTAGCTCCGGTATTTCATGCACTGATTCAATGCGCTGTAGCTAGAAACTTTTGTTTAAAGCGTGTCCTTTTTTCGACTCGGGGATGACGTATGACATGTCTGCCATCTAGTGGAGTGGAAGTCGAACGAAATATGACACCCTATTTGACTAAATCGGCCGTTTTATTCAGTACCGCATCTTGTCGACTATAGTCGCCTGTGGCGCCTAGAGGGTTAACGTTGCAGAGTTGCAACGGTTTGGCTTGAATTCCCTGCTACTTGAAAACAAATAAGATGGATGTTGCTGCTGGCGAACAGTGTGACACGAGTTAAGCTTTTATTAAGTTGGCAAACGTTTAAACTAGCCAACTAGCTCCGCTGGTGGGAAACGCATGGGACTCATAGCGCTGCCTCTGTCCTATTGCGTGCAGAGGGAATTTGAAAGACAACTGATTATCCCGCCCCTCGGACTGAGCACTGCGAACGGTGAGTGCCCAGACCCTACATTTTAATGTGGGTCTGGCTCGTCAGGCTAGATGTCACTAATGGCCTTACACACCAACACATGCCCCAATTGTTGCTTTCTTTCTTTTTATGTATGGCTATTGTCTGCAAATTCAGCAGGTATCAAACATACACTCGTGACACATTTAAGACATTACAATATATTTATTACACAAAACAGAAACAAAACATGACATATGCAATATGACAACTGCACTTTGTGCACTTTGCACTTTTGACAGAACTGACAGATTATGTAACCTGCTAACTACTGCAATGTTTTTTGTTGTTTTTTTAGCCGTTACAGATAGCTTGCCTACAGGAGCTTTGTCAGTTGGTGTTGGGGATTCCTTGGATGCAGAATAAGGGTCGTCATCCCGTCCAGCGTGTTTCGTTCGGGAGTTTCCTGACAGCCAAGGACAATACGTGGGCTTTAAACTGCCTCCCCTGGATTGAAGCGAGACACATAGTTGGCGATCACCTCCTCCTTCTCTGGGTGCTCAAACTCTGAGGACAGGTCCGGAGGAATGCTTATTTTCAGGAGTTCCTCCCTGTATGCTTCTTGGTCCACAAAGACCTCACCCATGATGAAGCCCATCAAGTCTTCCACATACCCTGTGCAATATTTCACACTTCATAACTATGTACATAGTTTGTAAAGTATTTCATTGTACATTTATTTATTGTTTTGTTCATTGTAAAGACACCATAGTGCAATAGCATGCAAAATGAACAGATCTTTTATTGTTGATAAATAAAAAATTATGTAACTTACGGAATGTTGTCTCGGTTTTGATGGGTTTCACCCTGCACTCTCCCTTCCTGTACTTTGGGAAATGCATCCTGTAGAGAGGGTCCCCAGAGGATAAGGTGGCCTGGTCTCGTGCAGCATCCTCATTGTAATGCAGAGCAGCCAGGTAGAGTCTTGCGCAGTAAAGAGAAAACCAAATATGAAAATAATGGCATGCACATAATATGCACGTTTACTTTGAGCTAAAAACTGAGGCTACAACTTCTTGCACTGTCAGGGCCAGATGTACTAACACTTTTGCGCCCACTTCAGGCGTATTTGTTTCGCAACGTGCATGTAAAATCATTGCGAGGTATGTACAAACAGGCCGCAATGATGTAAAAGCGCAAACTGCCTGTCGCGAGAGCTGAAAGTGGTTGATTGCGATTGTCATGTCATGCATATGCATTCATGGGAGGATCCAGGGGAAAGTGGGAGTTTAGCGTAAAAAGATGGGAGGGGAAGAGTAAAGAGCGCCTAATTATGTATTCCGCGGTACGTACAAAGACTGCTCCTGAAAGCGCACGTCTATTCTGCGCTTAAATACTTGCGCCTTGTAAAAGCAGGTGTTAATGCAAATTGAAGTTCAATGCTTCAATAAGAGAACCTTTCAAAGACAACAGAATCGCTATTTAGAGCACCAGTTTTGCAAGTCTTTGTAGGCTACTATCAAAAGCAACATTAACTTTCGTTGGCCTTTCGAATGTCTTACTTTCACTTTCACGTCATTCACTTAAACTTTCCTACTTGCTAGATTTGACCAATTTTCCATAGCCTACGTTCACAAGTAGTTTGAGTAGAACTACTGATCTTCATTATCTCCCTGCTCGTTGACATCTTATCATCTATGGTATTATTTCATGATCGCTAAACATTTGATTCTTTTTAATGTTGTCATCAGTTAACTTCATTCAACTGCGCTTGTAGGCTCTGCCATTCAGTTGTGGACGTTCGTAAATTGCGTTTATGGGCGGAGAGAGGCAGAGAAAGGCGCAGTTTACACCAAGGATTGAACGATTGATAAATACGACGGAAACTTGGGTCTGTCAGCGTTCTCAGTCTGCGGTTTGTCCATGGCGCTGATAACGTTACGTTCGCAAATGTACGTACATCTGGCCCTCAGTACTATATCTCTCTTTATTTACAACAGCAAACATTAGCCTAGACTAAGAGCTTACTGGCCACCTTCATTGTAGAGAACATGACCATATCTAACTCCTCATCAGTAAGGACAAAACGACTACAAATTGTGACAAACCCTTGCAGCTTAAATGAAATAGAGCTATAGGGGAAATGTGCAAACACTGGATAACGTTATAAAGTGAGGCTACAAGCTAACATTAGCTTATACTAATGGCTTTTAGCTGTTGGTCGCCTCAATTGTGGATAACATGACAATATTTAATGGAGGTCCAGCGTCTAGACAACATTTTAACAATCATTACTTTCAGATATTATTGACTGGGATTGTCAAATATGACTCGATCGGCTGTGTGCTGCATTTGCAATTTGGAATGGAGAAAATGCTCACTCCAAGCAGATGCAGGGCTAATGTTAGCCGTAATGTTTGCGTTAGCTTGTGCTAAATGGCAAAACACGAACAACCTAACGTTAGTTCATGCGTAACTGCGATAGAAACACAAAAGTCATTATTTGAAAGTACTTACATGTCTCTCATCTTGTGACTTGCCACGGACAGTAGGTACAGATCCCTCTGTCAAACGAAGTTTGATGGCTAATCCCTCAGTGTACTGTCCTAGGTTTTCAAAGCAGTCTGCCTTGAAGTGGTTGGCACACACAAGATTTTTGCCGACTGCTGCTGGAACATGGCCATCGAAAATGAAATGGAGCCACTCGGTTCTTCTGTTCTCTTTGGCTGGGAGAAAGTGCAAGGATTTGTGTTGTTCTGTGCAGCCAACAACACAACACTTCATGTGTGACTTGCTCTTGCTTGTAGCCATTGCGCTCGGTGTCCGTGCTTGTTAAACCAGCAAACTAATGGCGGATCTTCAACTAATCGAGTGGGTGGGGCTATGTGGGGGTTGAGAGGTAAGGGGTGGCGCCAGGGTGGTTCTATGCAAATTTCCTTATTTTGACGTCAGTATAAGGGAGCCATTCAAATGGCTCATAGAAGCCTATGATTCCTGACACCAAAATTGTTCAACTGACTCACAGAAAACGGATGGATGGCTTTTTTTCGCGCTTGGAGTGTTATTAGGAGCTGTAGAGACCCAAATGTAATGTACTGTTCTTCCTAGGCAACTTCTTCTTATTATTATTACAGTGCATGAAAATGCACTGTACTGTTCTTCCTAGGCTTCTTATTACAGTGCATGAAAATAATAAATAATAATAATAATAAAGCTTTATTTGTATAGCACCTTTCATACACAGAATGCAGCTCAAAGTGCTTTACATTTGAAGCATGTAACACAATAATAGTCAGTCAGTCATTATCAATCACTTTTCTTTGCTGTTTATGATATACTCAGCAACATATCAAAAATATAGAAAATGACGTCTTAAGACTGGCAGCCTTAACCCTCTTACCCCCCACAAGCACGCCATATGGCAACTGTGGCAAGGAAAAACTCCCATATTCCAGGAAGAAACCTTGAGCAGAACCTGACTTAATAGGGGGAGCCCATCTGCTTCTGGCTGGCTGCGCCCTCCAATAGTAGCAGATGTAGAATAATCTGAAAATGTAGTCTACAGGATAAGATGAGTTAACTAAAAGCTTTCCTGTACAGGTATGTTTTCAGATCTTTTTTAAAAAATATTTACTGAACTCGCCTGCTTGATGTACAGAGGCAGGGTGTTCCATAGTTTGGGGGCATAATGGATAAACGCAGCTTCTCTTCACTTTGTTTGTGGAGCACTTTGGGTACGATTAAAAGATTAGAATTGGATGATCTAAGTTTCCTTTGTGGTTGATAAGATATTAAAAGCTCAGAGATATATGAAGGTGCTATGCCATTCAGAGCTTTGTAAGTAATTAACATAACCTTAAAATCAATTCTATAGGAAATAGGGAGCCAGTGCAGTTCAGCCAACACAGGGGTGATGTGTTCTCTCTTCTTAGTCTTAGTTAAAAGTCTAGCCGCAGAGTTCTGTATGAGTGCCAGTTTCTTTAGATGTTTTTGGGAAGACCAGTGAAAAGTGCATTGCAGTAGTCTAACCTGCTAGTGATAAAGGCGTGAATTAGTTTTTCTGCATCTTGTTGAGTTAAAAAGGGCCGCACTTTGGCAATGTTTCTCAAGTGGAAATAGGCTGTCTGAGTAACTTTACTGATATGGGGCTTAAAACTTAACTCTGCATCTAAGATGACACCGAGGCTTGTTACTTTTGGTTTGACCTGGTGTGCCAAATTCCCCAGATTACTAAGAATAATATCTCGCTTTAGTTTTGGTCCAACCAGAAGTACCTCTGTTTTGTCTTCATTTAGTTTCAAAACATTTTTGCTCATCCACTGATTAATGGAGGTTAGGCATGCAGTGAGGGAGCAAAGGCCATCTGGGTTAGTTGGCTCCACAGAAAGATACAATTGGGTATCATCTGCGTAGCTGTGGAAGTTTACATTATGCTGACTTATGACGTTTCCCAATGGAAGCATATATAGAGAAAATAGCAGGGGACCAAGGCAGCTCCCCTGGGCCACACCAAAAGGCAAGTCATGTTTTTCAGATACATGATCTCCTAGACTGATATAAAAATCTCTGCCAGTAATGTAGGTTTGATGCACTGTACTGTTCTTCCTAGGCAACTTCTTCTTCTTATTATTATTCCGCTTACCACTTTTTCCGTACGCAATTTCTCTTGAACAGTTTAACTTAGAAACTTCATTCAAACTTTGTAACGTATGTCTTCAAACAGATTGGGTTGGTATGACTTTTCAACTTTGAAACTTTTATACCTTTTAAACTATTAAAGAAAAACTTTTTAAAAATCCCCATAGACTTAACATTGCCGATTATGACATCATAATACGGCCGTTAAGCAATTAGAATCCTATGGCAGGTGTTCAGGCCACCTGGATCAACTGCCAGTCTCAGGCTTTAAGCATACAAACTGGCCCTATTAAGACTACACATCCTGTTCAACTGCTTCCTCTGCCAAAAACTGTTTCAAAATAAAAGTCCTCACTACAATATTTCACAATTAAACAATTTAACCCTTTAAACTACTAAACTTTTTAACTGTTCAGCCATTGTAACTGTTACTTGTCATCAACTATGACTCCTACCCACTGTAGCTAGTTAGCATGGTTAGCATTGCTAACATTGTTAGCATTTTTAGCAAAACTGCTAAAAATGATTAGCTAAGTTAGCTAAGTAACATGGTTAGCATAGTTAGCATGCTAGTTAGCATTTTTAGCAAAACTGCTAAAAATGATTAGCTAAGTTACATGGTTGGCATAGTTAGCATGTTAGCATTGTTAGCATGCTAGTTAGCATAGTTAGCATAACTACTAAAAATGATTAGCTAGGTTAGCTAAGTCACATGGTTAACATAGTTAGCATTGCTAGCATAGTTAGCATGTTTAGCAAAACTGCTAGAAAACTAGTTAAGTTAGCTGAGTAGCATGGTTAGCATGTTAGCATTGCTAGCAACGGTCTACTTTTAAACTATCATTAAACTATCTATTAAACTAGCTGTAGATCAACAACTTTTAAACTATCTACATTCAACTTTTAAACTTTAAACCTATCTACATTCAACTTTTAAACTGGTCTACTTTTAAACTATCAACTTTTATTAAGCTATGCAACCACCATGTCTGTCCTAGCATCACCGCAGTAACCAGCTCTGTATTATCTATTTTAACTATACATGATATTTTACATCACAACTTTTGCATTTTCATGCACTGGTAATTCCTTGGGAATTGCGTTTCTAGTTATTAGCTATTGCGTTTTCACATTTGTAATTCACAGGCCTAGCATAGCGCCACCATCTGGCCAAGCAGGAAATGTGCCAGAAATGCTCTATGCTTTGAATAAATGGTCTGAAACTTCTCAGGTTAATAGATATTATAATTATGATGATATCCAGACACCCAATGGGCCTGCCTGGCATAGCGCCACCACCTGGTTAGCAGGAAATGGGCCAGAAAATGGACAATGCCTTAAGTGATTGATCTGAAAGTTTACAAAAATGTTGGATATCATTACTGTGATGATATTCACATGTGTAATTTCCATGCCTAACATAGCGCCACCATCTGGCCAACCAAAAAGTGTATCAGAAATGTTCTTTGCTTCTTAAAATCAATGGTCTGAAATTTCTCAGGTTAATATATATTATGATTATGATGACACCCAATGGGCCTGCCTTGCATTGCGTCCCCACCTGGCCAAGCAAGTACATGTGGCAGAACATAAAATACAAAAACAAATAGCACACGCATCAAATATGTACATTTCACAAATGCACCTCGTCGGTGCTTTGTTGGATTCCGACATGTCACGGGTTGCGGCCGGCAGGTGCTCGGGCCCGCCATTGCCGCTTGCGGCTATATTTATTATTATTATTATTACGTATTCCGATTTTAACTTTGTCTCAGAGCGTTTTCCTTTTTTGAGGTGGTTAAGATGGGTGAAAAGTCTTGAAATTTGGCACACACATCAGGTGTCACGCAAAGCAGTTAGGTACAAGAGCTTGGCCCCGGGCGTGGCCCAGGGACTCAGTAGCGCCCCCTTAGGTGATTGATGCTGTGGTTGGCACATACTTTCAGCTAGACACATCAAATTTGGTAGGTGTGTGTATCTCCCCAAGATGAACAACTTTCATATGTACAATGCATTAGCCACGGCCAACAGGAAGTGAGGTATTTGGGATTTTGTGCGGACTAAAATGTGATAAATTGTGATGCCAAAAGAGGTGCTTCCCATGGGTGAAAACGCATGAAATTTGGCAAACACGTCAAGAGGTACCGTGAATACACAGGGGAAAAGCCTTGCCACTGGGCTTGGCCCAGGAACTTCATAGCGCCCCCTTATGTCACTGTGACTTGTGGTTGGCATATAGTTTTAGATACACACATCAGATTTGGTGGGTGTATGTAACTCCCAAAAACAATCAACTTTTGTATTAACATGCCATTAGCCATGCCCACAGGAAGTGAGGTAATTGAGATTTTGTGCATTGTGGACATGATCAATTTTAACGTGCTCCTTCTAGACGGTTGATCCGATTCATGTGAAAGTTGGTATACATGATGCCAATATGCTTCTGATTCTAAATTGTGAAGCTTTTTTTGATATGTTGTAATTTGACGAAACGGCGAAACTATGCATTTTAATACCCTTCCACATAAACATAAATGTGTCTTAATTCACAATGCATGGCTTGAAATGTTTTCAATTTCACAGGTCTTTGAATACCATGGTAGTGATGATATTCGCATGCATATAATGCATATTTGGCATAGCGCCACCACCTAGCAACAGAAAGAATGGCAATTACACTGATGTCACATGATCAATTTTAACATACTCCTCCTAGACGGTTTGTCAGATTCATGTGAAATTTGGCAAATATGCTGCCAAGATGTTGCTGATTTTAAATTGTGAAGGGATTTTTGATATGTTGTAATATGTCATGATTATAATATCTCACCATATAAACAGGAAATGTGTCATAAAGTCACAGTGCATTGAATGAATGGTCTGAAACTTCTCAGGTTAATAGATATTATGATTATGATGATATCCAGACACCCAATGGGCCTGCCTGGCATAGCGCCACCACCTGGCCAAGTAGGAAATGTGCCAGAAATGGACAATGCCTTAAGGCGAGACACGGCAGGTGAAAACATAGTTTTTTCATGCACTGGTCAATTTCGAGATTTTGAGCTAGTATGTTACCTTAGCATGTATTCTATCACACTACTACAACAAAAAAGTCCGATTTACACATTTAGGTGTTTATTTCATTATATTGTGTCTACTCGCGCCTGTATATTTCTCCTAAATTCAGCAAAAGTTAGCATTCTAACCTTGCATGCATTCCCGCGACCGTGGTCCAAAACATAACATGTGTACTACCGTTGGAAAGCTCTGTTTTTCCTGTATCACGCTATGTGATCCATATATGGACACTTCCTTTGTATCAGCAACCAATCGCAAAAGTTCAAAGGCGAGTCTAGGCTGAGAACGGAATCTCATTAGCTGTCTTTCAAGGCTGTTTTCTCAAAATGAGTTTCCGCTCACACTCTGAGCTCAAAAACTCCACTTCAGAAGCACGTACATACACCAAACTTTCTGGATTTATGCCTAACTATATGTCGAAGATTTCTACAGAGGGGTTTGTTGATATATTATTCCTAGCCTGACTTAGATGACATTTTGTGCCTAAAAACATGGAAAAAAGCGATTTTTTAGGGCTAGTGACATCATTTTCTGATTTACAGGATAACAAAAGTAGATATTCATAAATCCCTCTGTAAATGTTTTCCCATCTAATATCTGAACACAATGAAAACATAATTTTGAACTTGGCTGTATCCAATGCTCAGGTTTCGTGCCTTAAAATGTATGCAAATTAGCGCATATTTAATTAGATAATGCCTAATTTGCATATGTAAACATTAAATTACAGCAAACTTGTAATACATTTTTTTCTCATATTAATGTAAGTAATCAATTGGGGAAGTTTCATAGTGATATCTGCTTTTTAAAAAAATTACCCTATTCACCTGTAGTGTCTCGCCTTAAGTGATTGATCTGAAACTTTATAAAATATTGGATATCATTATTGTGATGATATTCACACATATAATTCACATGCCTAGCATAGCGCCACCATCTGGCCAAACAGGAAATATGCCAGAAATGTTCTATGCTTTGAATGAATGGTCTGAAACTTCTCAGGTTAATAGATATTATGATTATGATGATATCCAGACACCCAATGGGCCTGCCTGGCATAGTGCCACCACCTGGCCAAGCAGGAAAATGTGCCAGAAATTGGTAATGCCTTTATTGGTTGATCTGCAAAATATTGGACATCATTATTGTGATGATATTCACATGTGTAATTCACATGCCTAATATAGCGCCACCATCTGGCCAAAAAGTGTATCAGAAATGTTCTTTGCTTAAAATGAAATCTGAAAATTCTCAGGTTAATATATATTATGATTATGATGACACAAAATGGGCCTTGCATTGCGCCCCCACCTGGCCAAGCAAGTAAATGTGCCAGAAAATAACACACACACATCAATATAGCACACACATCAAATATGTACATTTTACACATGCACCACGTCCGTGCTTTGTTGTATAATGAAATGTCACGGGTTGCGTCCCGCAGGTGCTCAGGCCCGCCATTGCTGCTTGTGGCTATATTTAAATGCTGTATTCTTCATTTGTAAAGCGTTATTCCTAGATTAATTCTGATCTGTAAATCATGTTTACACACAATTAAAAATGGTTTGTTCTAGGGATCGACCGATATGGATTTTTTAGTGCCGATACCGATACCGATTTTTTTCCATCAGCCTTAGCCGATGACCGATACAGCCTGCCAATTTTCTTGAGCCAATACTGCTTTTATTTTGCTCCCTCAATTTACATCATACAAATGACACATAATTACACAAATGATGATAACAAATGTTATAAGTCTCAATTTAAAAAAGGAACATTTATTGAACTTATGGATGGGTGCACTGAATATGGTTAACTGTGCAAAATGATTTCATCAACATCTTACAACACAGCCTTGATGATGCATTGCTTGCTGACATATTATAAGACATAATTCAGGTCATCACAAAATGTCCTTTGTCAACACATTTAAATAATATAAGAAAACAATAAGCCTGAAAAGTAGCTGTTGAAATAAAGTGCTTGATTTGTAATTTGCATGGTTTCAATTTTTCTATGTCTATATTTTTCTAAAAAAAGCTGCCAGATTTGTCAACCACAGAACATAAATCAGCAGAGGAAAATAACGTGGTGTCAGATGTTTCTGCTCCAAACGGCATCAACGTCAAAAGGTATAAAAACATATCTCTCAAAGTTTTAAAATCTCTCCTTCAGGTAGCGCAGCACTCTCATATCGCTGTGATGCGTGTGTCCCACTGAGTGAGACAGACCAGACGCACACACAAACTTCTGTTTGGTAGCTGACGAACCACCATTGAACTGGATTGATAATGATAACGTTAGCAAACGGCTCTAAACAAGTAAGGCATACACGGTATGTATGGTACATGATAAACGTTAACACAAATTAATATTCAACTACATATAACACGTCTCTCATTATTAAAGCTCTGATATCACTGCGATAGCAACTCGGCCCCGCTCGAAGGGAGAGGGGTAGAGACGCACACACCACACGCGTCCAAAACTCAGCCAGGTGGTCGCTGAATAAAACTCCCACAAATATCTCGGAACAACGTCGTCATTACTTAATCATATGATTGACCAGTGTTCGCAAAGCATGCATACATAGGGGGCAGCCGTGGCCCACTGGTTAGCACTCTGGACTTGTAACCGGAGGGTTGCCGGTTCGAGCCCCGACCAGTGGGCCGCGGCTGAAGTGCCCTTGAGCAAGGCACCTAACCCCTCACTGCTCCCCGAGCGCCGCCGTTGTAGCAGGCAGCTCACTGCGCCGGGATTAGTGTGTGCTTCACCTCACTGTGTGTTCACTGTGTGCTGTTTGTGTTTCACTAATTCACCGATTGGGTTAAATGCAGAGACCAAATTTTCCTCACGGGATCAAAAAAGTATATATATACTTACTTATACTATACGGATAGCCTACAACTTAGCTATTTGCAGCTCCCTAAATAAAATGGCAAGCAGTTTTATGGAAGAGGCATTCAGGGAGGGAGACGTAAAAAAACGCAAATATCGGCCCGATATATCGGTCGATCCCTAGTTTGTTCATAGTAAACACGCATATCTATATTATATTTTTGAACTGACTGTTGTAATACCACTGGGCAGAGGTAGTGTAGTGGATAGGGAGCCGGGTTAACATGCAGTAACCCATAAAGTTGGGGGTTCAAACCCCGGCGTCCACCAATGTGGCCTTGCCCTTTAATTTCATTGACATGTGTAAGTCGCTTTGGGTGAAAGTGTCGGCTAAATGAATAAATGCAAGTGTAAACTTTATAACTCATTTGTAAATGTGTTGCAAGGCATAAAACGTCCTCACTTTAGATGAGCTCACAAAATATCATTATCTAACCACTTGTAACTCCTGAGTTAATTATTAATTATAGTATTAGGAAGTGGTTTATAAAATATGTATCCTCACCCTAACTAATCATTAGTGCATGTTAAATAATGGAAATATTACTTAATCAAAAACATATTATAGGATCATTTATTAAGTATTAACAATAATGTATAAACATATTTAAGATATAGGCTTATTTACTATGAACTTGCTTTACTGATGATAAATTAGAAATTAGTAATGATGAACAAACCATTAACTAATAAGTAACAAAGGCTTAATAAATGATGAATTGTGTGTAGTTATTCTAAAGTGTTACCATATATTGTTTAATGTCTATACTATGCAATATTTGACAGCTAAATGCACCGGGACAAGGTATCACCCAATCAGGGTTATCACAGCACAGTGGCCTAATGTAGGCTAATGCATTTTCTCCCCTCGCTGTCCCTTTACGCATGTTTTAGCATTTTTCTGTCCGTGGATGAGTTGAAGTCAGATTGTGTGACTCGTATATTTCTCTAAAATAATTGAGTCTTCATACATTAGTATGTTTTGGTTGTGGGTTAAGTAGTGGTGGGGGAGGGGGTCCACTGACATTAAGCTATGAATGGCTGCCAGGCTACTGATCAG
The DNA here is from genome assembly GCF_018492685.1 of Alosa sapidissima. Taxonomy (NCBI): domain Eukaryota; kingdom Metazoa; phylum Chordata; class Actinopteri; order Clupeiformes; family Clupeidae; genus Alosa; species Alosa sapidissima. The sequence continues at coordinate 730,792 of NC_055960.1, forward strand.
AATGTTGTTTTTCCTGCCATTGGGTCAAAATTCTGTTTTTGTGGCGTAACCGCTAAATCTCCATGACGTAAATTTCCGCCACGATGGATTTTACGCCATATTGGATTTTATCAAAAACACTTAAAAAGCTTTCACAGGTCACAAATTTTGTCTGATTTTCACCAAATTTGACACAGCCCATGCCTTATACATGCATTACTGGTTACACTTTACTTGACAGTGTCGACATAAGAGTGACATGACACTTTCATGAACATGTAATAAACGCTTCTGTTATTAAGTGACATTAGTTTTTTGTCATAACAAATTAGGGTTAGGTTTACAGTTAGGGTTAGGGTTGGGGTTATAGGATTAGGGTTAGGTTGCATGTGTCATGACAGTGTCATGTGTTCATGACAGTGTCATGTCACTCTTATGTCAATACTGTCAAGTAAAGTGTTACAGCATTACTTTCTGGAGCAATTGTCCAAAGAGTTCACCCTTAACAACCAATCAAAATTGGCGGCAAAGCCGCCAAACAGGAAGTGAACTCATATCTCAGCAACCCTTTCATGTATCAAAGCAATTGCAATGCACCATCTGGTGCTCAGGACATAATGGCATGGTTAAAAGACACTCATCATATCAAATAGTCAACACTGTGAAATAATCAAAACTGACAGAAAATAAAATAACATCTTTCGATTCACTTGTCCAAAATAAATATTGTATGATTTTGTCACAATTGCAGCTATTCTGTCGCTCTTGCCTAAAATTGGCCATCAAGCTATATGACAGTCTTACCTTGCCCTTGTTGAAGTAATGGATGACCTTGCGGCAAAGGCCTTCTTTGCGGTGCCACTCACTCTGAGTTGGATAATGTAGGAATTCTCTCAAGGGACGTTCTTCCCATTGAAGTAGTTCGCAGTACAGAAGCAGGGTGAATGCCGCCTCTACACACAAACAAGAATTCAGTATTCTTGGTTACAGTAGTTAATATTTGTCATTTGATCCAGAATGCATGATCTATATGGCTGGGTAGACTATTGGAGTGAACGAGCGAACACATGCACACACACACAGACACACAGATAATCATACTCACACTGTAGCACGCACACACACACACACACACACACACACACACACACACACACAAACACACACACACACAGACTACAAACACACACACACACACCACACACCAACTGTCACCTGCAGCATACCTCTCCTGTATACCTGTCAATTACAATGACCTGATCTGAATAACGTCTAAGACAAGGACTGTCCCATGCACAGAGTTGCTGTTGAGTGGCATCATTCCGCTGGAGCTCTTTGTAAACATAGTTGTAACATTCATTTTATGTGGCTAACAGACTTAGCTCTCCCCATAATGGCAAACTTGTCTGTCCACTCGGCCTGCAGTAGTTCTCACATCATCTTGATACCATCTCTCCACTCAGTTGCATACAGTGCTGCTTGAAAGTTTGTGATCCCTCAAACATGGTCAGTCTTTTTTACAACAAAAATCAAAATAACCTTATATAATGCACATCCAAACCCCAATTTGTAAAGTTGACCTTACAAATAATAGACAGAAACAAAAGAAAGTTATATAGTTTCATTAAACAATATGTTCAACAAAACCGGTTGACTTCACAAAAACTCATAATGACATTTGCAAAAGTATGCAAACCCATGTAGTTAATTACTTGTAGCACCTCCTTTTGCAGCCAAGCATTTTCTGTACCCATTAACCAGTGTCTCACATCTGGTTCTGCATATTTTAGCCTACTCCCACTTGCAGAGCTCAGCCAGTTGAGAGAGGTTGGAGGGGCAAATGGCATGTACTGCCCACTTCAGATCTAGTCAAAACATTTCTATTAATTTTAGGTCTGGAATAGGCCAATCCAGAGTATGAATTCTCTTTATCTTAAGCCATTCCTTAGTCATTTTGCTTGGATGCTTATAGGGTCATTGTCCTGTTGTAAAATATTTCCTCCCTAGCTTCATCTCCCTGACTGACATGAGGTTCTGATCAAGAATGTGTTGATAGGCCTGAGAATTTATGGTTCTCTGGATGATATGGAGTCGTCCAGGTCCGGAAGCAGAAAAACAGCCCCACACCTCCACATTTCCACCACCATGCTTCACTGTTGAGAGGGGGTCTTTTCTTAGTATACAGTGCTGGCTTTCCTCCAAACATGATAATTTGGATTGTGAACAGATCATTCTATTTTGGACTCTATCTAATTTTTGGACCAGAGAATGGACTTCTAGAAAGCCTCTGAAAGTTGAATTGGGTAGGGTTGTTCTTTCTTGAGAGCAGAGGCTTCCTTCTAGCAACCCTCCCATGAATGATTCATCTGTTTGTAGACGCATGTAGATTTATTTCAGATGCTGCCATCAAGGTCGGTAACTCTCTAGAGGTGATGTTTGGGTTGAGTTTTATCCAATTTATTATCTCTCTGGTGCATCTTGGTCATACTTTTGATGAGCATCCACTTCTAGAAACTGCTTAAACCCTTTCCAAGCATCGCTACTTCCTGGGCTTTATGGCGGGGAGCCTCTCTCTCCACCATATGCACAGCAGCCACTTGGTCCTCTCACTCCACATTCACCAGATTTTACCGTCTTAATGTGGCAGCTAGCCCCTCCTTCATGGTGCTTGGTGTGGCTTGGCAATAACTCTGAGCCCTGCTCTGCCTTTATTAGCTTTGCATCTTGCGGGCTGACCTGTGGGGGACCTTTCCACACAGGGCTGGCCTTTGTGCCTGGCGGGGCCTTCCCTGTGTTCCAGCGTTGGGTCTTGCATCTTGCAGACCCAACTGAGCAGCCCTTCTGCCTTTCGGGCTTGGCATTTGTATCTTGTGGGGCATCGACCCGGTTGGCTTGTAAATAGTTCATTGGCATCACACGGGGTTCTGGTTATGGGTGGTACCATCTCCTCGCGGGGTGTCTTAAAGGTATACTTTGCAGGTTAGGTATTTTTGGCGAGTGTAGAGCTCCCTCTAGAGTCGCGATGTATTTATATGTCACTCTGCTATTGTAAATAGCAAACTTCTCGCGACTTAGCCCCCTGTACACAATGCAAATGCTTTTGTTGTGGAGGTGAAGGATTAACAACAGGCAAAAACTGGTAACGCTTTAGAATAACATGTGCTTATTAGGTATTAACAGTGCATTATAAGCAGTTAATGATTTATTACTAACAGTTAGTTAACTGTTGTTATCCTTTAATAACATTAACTAACTGTTAACATGCAGCTTGTAAGTGTTAATAAGCAGACTTTTAAGTTACTTACAAGCATATTTGTTAACAGTTGTAAGTTACAACAAGCATACAATGGAAAATTAAAGGGTACTGTCCAAGATAACATCAAGGCTCTTCACCTCTCAGACTCTCAGACAGGTATGGTGGTCTCACCAAAGGAGATTGAGGAGATACTGTTTTTTGCAAGTGTAGATGTGGTGTCAATGAGTAACAGCTCAGTTTTCATACTGTTGAATTTCACATAATTGCTTGTCATCCATGTCTGTATGTCATGGAGTCAAGCAATGAGGGCACTGGGAGGGAGAGTGGTAGTGAGATTGGTGGACACATAGAGCTGTGTGTCATCAGCTTGCCATCACAGTGATTGGCTTGAGGACATTTTTCATACCTGAAGTTTAATTGAATACCCGTGTTGTATAATATAAGTATAAGTGGTAACACTTTATTTTAAGGTTAACATGTTAGCCACCAATACATACCTAATACCTGTATTAGTGACTTGTAAGGCATGTGTTAGGCAACATTAACCATTTGTTAGGTGTGTATTCACAAATTTCTTGTTCATGACGAATTAGGCCTTTATTATTGATATAATCTTAATAATGACCTTGTAAGCCTTGATCTCTACATACTAATTAGTAGTAACTCCTTAGTACAACCTCATTGCTGCATTTCACTGCCCAGGTTGCTGTGTGAAATAGCACTTAATAACTGGGAGATTGCCATTCTAACTCCCATTCTAAAGTGGAAACTGGTTCCTTGGCAGCAAGCACATTATCATCAGTAATACCTCTGCAGTATGTACTTATTAGTCATGATATGTCAAAATATGGTCCCTGTTCTAAAGTAGAGGCTGGGAGGGTGTTAACAATAGAAAAGAAGATGAGAAAAGTGACAGCACTGACAATGTTTATTTAACAAGTTCTGTAAACATGTTACATTGTACACTCAATGAGCTCACAAAGCACAAAAAGACTACCAAAAGCTAGTTTTAACTAGAACTGACAGGATAAAAACACGTCTTTTAAACAAATAAAAAGGGCAAAAGAATTGTCATTCAACACATCTGTGGTGGTCTTCTTTGAAACGGGACCCACCTACCACATTTCAAAAACTTGTACACAGCAGGCCTATTTGCCTGAAAACTACAGTAGCAGTAAAGAAATCACACAAAAGAACATTTGCTATTTACTTGCCAGAGTGGACTAGTATTTTATCAGTATTGGGAGAAGGTATTGCTAGTCTTTTTGTGCTTTGTGAGCTCATTGAGAGTACAATGTAACATGTTTACAGAACTTGTTCAATAAACATTGTCCCAGCCTCTACTTTAGAACAGGGACCATATTTTGAATGAACAATGTATGCACTAGCAATGTATTAAGGGTAAAGAATGTCTGTATTGACCAGGAGTTATAGTCTAGACTGTTCCCATCATATAATTTTTAATAATAATAATGCCTGACTTTAGAATATGGAACCAATTCATGACTAATAAGTACATTTTGCAGAGGTATTACTGATGATAATGTGCTTGCTACCAAGGAACCAGTTTCCACTTTAGAATGGGAGCCAATCTTCCAGTTATTAAGTGCTATTTCACACAGCAACCTGGGCAGTGAAATGCAGCAATGAGGTTGAGCCATACACTTGCTTATTCTACAACTGTTCTCCTACTATTTGGGATTTATTCAGACAGTATACAAGTAGGTTATGCATATTCTATTTTGGTACTTACTACTAATTAGTATGTAGAGATCAAGGCTTACAAGGTCATTATTAAGATTATATCAATAATAAAGGCCTAATTCATCATGAACAAGAAATTTGTGAATACACACCGAACAAATGGTTAATGTTGCCTAACACATGCCTTACAAGTCACTAATACAGGTATTAATTAGGTATGTATTGGTGGCTAACATGTGAACCTTAAAATAAAGTGTTACCGTATAAGTATATATACTCTTTTGATCCCGTGAGGGAAATTTGGTCTCTGTGTTTATCCCAATCCGTGAATTAGTGAAACACACAGTGAACACACAGTGAGGTGAAGCACACACTAATCCCGGCGCAGTGAGCTGCCTGCAACAACAGCGGCGCTTGGGGAGCAGTGAGGGGTTAGGTGCCTTGCTCAAGGGCACTTCAGCCGTTCCTTCTGGTCGGGGTTTGAACCGGCAGCCCTCCGGTTACAAGTCCAAAGCGCTAACCAGTAGGCCACGGCTGCCCCAAATGGTTGATGGTTTGTTAACACACCTCATTATAAAGCAATCAAATTGAGTCAAATCGACTTTGACTTCTTCCAGTGTTGTGTAGATCTGGCTGAACATAAGGCATGTTTTTTTTGTAAGATTCAGCCAGATCTGCACAAGCGCACTCATGTTGATTTGATGCTACCGGAGCATGAAGCCAGGCAATTTGCTTCCTTCATATACAGGTCTTGTTATAATCTCTCTGTATACTTTCAAAGTTTACAATACTTTGGTTTGTCTGTAGGGATCCTCCCCACACTACGCCAGAAGTGTAACTATATGTTGGATATAATGGAAACCTATGGAGCCGCATCAAAGTGGGGAATGAAAAGGGCTTATACTTACTAAATCTTTAAACAAACGTGAATAAAAGGCAGAAAATAAGGTTGGTGTAAGAGTTACCTGTGTGTTCATGGGATTTAGGTGACCATTATGGAGTGTCACGAATGTAGGCTAGTCACAGCTAAGCTGCCCGTGGCTGACTGTATGAGTTTGGCAAGCTTAACTTTACATGTCATAGCATCAACTAAGCATAAGTCACACCTTAATTCTATCACTTGTAATACGAATGTATTTCCTACAACTAGGTGAGATAACGGGCTATGTTATAGCCTACTGAAGTTACATAGTTAGCTAGCTAGCAAGCTAACCATTTTACATTGGAGATTATGGTAAGTGCTACAAGCTACATTTGTCAACATTGGGGTATTGGAAGCGAATTAGGTTGGTAATGTACATAGTTTTGACATCAGTCAGTTACATATATTTCTTCATAACCGCTGTGTGAGTAAAATGATTGAATGTCCTGTGAACTAATAACTACAGTAGATAACGTGTTATATCATTGGAATCAATGATATAATGCTAATGTTAGCTTGTTTTCCCCTAAAACAGGGCATGAAGCAAATAAATGTATCTTTATGATCAAAGAAAGATGAGTTGAGGGAGAAATGGTTACAATTTATTTTTGGAGAAATACCCGAACACTTTGGTACCAAATTAGTGCTGCATTCGGCGCATTTTGAAGACGATGACATCGTCAACTTCGGGGACTACAGTTAAATATAGTTAAATGTCAATTACAGAAGGGTTTGGCTGTCACAATGGTTTGGATAGTAAGCCTATAAATCAGATGTTTTATGTAATGTAAGTGACATGAGAAGTCGAGGGGAGTGAGTGAAGAATTATCTGTAACCATGGATGCCTCTCAACTGTCCTGCTTGTTGCTGCAGGTAGGCGACGTGCTGTTACCGCCTACGTTTTTGCAGACTACCAATCAGAACAAAGCTTATTTACATATTAAATATTCATAAGAAAAGCAGTCGTCTCCTCTACCAGGCTTTTCAGACAATGCTAGAATAGCTTGAAATAAGCCATAAAAGGCATTTCCAACCCACATAATGTTACAAACTCGAACAAAGGACATCAAGGATTATAACAAAATTAATGAAATAGGTGTGGCATGGGATCTTTAAAATAAAGCGTTACCTTTTACATATACATATTTGGGACTATGCTTACGTTCAGGTGAAGCACTGCTACTTGGGTGGAGTGATTTGCAGGCAGCACCTGAAAAGCTCCGGTGTTACTTCTTCAAACCCCAAGGAGTAGTGCTTTGCAAATCACTCCACCCAAGTAGCAGTGCTTGGCCTGTATATTTTTACAAAATGGCTCTGTCTTATTTCACATTGTTATTTGTATACTTTATAAGTATACAAACCACAGCATGTAAATAGGAAAATAGGAGTTCTTTTGTCACTTTTAGAAGGTGTAGGCTTTTGGAACCGGCCACTTTGAGAAACCTTTGCTGCTAGTGGTGGGTGCGTCAGACTGACTAACTACACGCACGGAGATGAGAAGGGTATGTATCAATTTAGCTAACTCTGGGGAATATGGTGAATAACCTAGAGTCACAAAAAGTCGGCATGTTGCATTTTATGTGCTTGGTTAGCTTGTCATCACAGTGATTTGTGGATTCATGTATATGTAAACATTCATCACTACTCACCAGAATAGTTCTCTGCCTGTAGATGCATGTCACACAACTTATGGATATATCGGATGTACATCTCTTCCTTATTGATCTCAGACTTGTAGAAGTTCTGCAAAACCCAAAAATGTATCATTTAGGTAACTGTTAGAAAGTTAATTACTACTCGTACCAATATTCCGGAATTTATGGATTCTACCATTTGAGGCAGTGCATGCAAATGTGTGGATGATACAGAATATCACTAGAAACTACACAGTTTAACCCTTTGCAGACAGCCCATTCTTATTTTGGTACTCCAGTAACGATAACGTTCAGTTTAATAACGCCATGCGCCAACTGATTTTATTAATAAAAACTCACTCATAAACGTCACATCATAGGCTTTTTGGCGAAAACGATTGGAAACAATTAGTTTAGGGATTTGAGGCGCAAATTTCTTCAGCTGGTGGAGAAGCAGTGGGAGGCACTATACATTGTTCATCTTCAGGTCGTCTGAAAGAGAAACTGGTGGATCAACTGAGATACTTTTTTATATTATTACAGTCATTACAACTAGTCATTACCTAACCCTTTGTTAATATTTGCTAATTGTTACTAAAATATCTATTTGGCACAAGTTAATAAAAATATTAGTTGTTTACATAAAATCTTTATGTTAATGTTTTAACAAATAGAATACAAGCTATTAACTAATATTGTATTAATAGTTGTCTTAAATGTCTTTTTGGCACTAATTTTGGCACTAGTTGTGGTTGATTTGTTTTTTCATGATTTTTTTTCTTTTTTTTCTCCTATCCTGTAGCCTACTCGCTATGGACCCAGCGTCTCTTTTTTCTGAGGAGACTAAAGAGGATCCATCTGTCTCCTCAGATCCTGGTGAACTTCTACTGCTGCAACGAGAGCATCCTAACCAACTGTATCACAGTTTGGTATGGCAACTGAAAACTGCCCAACGCATCACCTGTTCCTCACTCCCCGCCATTGAGGCCATCCAGGGCAAGCGATGCTTGCGTAAGGTGTGGAGCATCATCAAAGACTGTTCTCACCCCAACCACAGACTGTTCACCCCAATCCCCTCCAGGAGACGTTACAGGTCTCTCCGCACCCGAACCAGCAAGTTCAGAGGAAGCTTCTTTCCTGTGGCTGTCACCCTACTGAACTCTAGCTCTGCATCCCGATGACAACCAACCAACAAACTTAAGGGGCGTGTGTCAGTAATAGGTGCGTTCTCTCCGTCTGAAAGTTAAAGTCTCCTAGGTCTTGTTTGTGTTTGCGCTAAAAATCAAGAAGAATGATCAATATGCTCTAATTCACACACGCCAGGGAGCTTTCCGAAGAAGTGGGATGTGTGCTTGTTTTCATATACAATCGTTCTGGTGTGATTTGATGTGAAAATACGTGCCTGGTACGCACAAAGTGTATTGGTTGGCAGGTCTGAAACTTTTTTCCCAAACCTGAATACTGTATCCCTTACATATATTTGTAATTCCTTAACTGAATTCATAGCAAGATGCTTGAAAGAGTTTAACTTACCAGTAGGTTGACTGTGCAACCTATCTTCTTATTTTCTGTTTCATCACCCTTCATGCAGTCCCTGTGCGCACGCACACACATACACACACACACACACACACACGCACACATACACAAACAATCAAAAACATCAAATATATTGCAAGTCACGAGAAAAAATGGAAAGCAATGGAAATACTTTTTTGCATTTAGGTGCATGACACTAAACGCATTTCGCATGGCGCGTTTCATGCAGTCTAATGACACAGGATTTGGTTCGAGGTGAGGACATCAGTGCAAGTCTACTCTAAGCAATAACAAAATGCAAGCATGTATAATGTTAAATATTGTCTTCATTGTTTTGTCTTGACTGTTGTTGTTTGTCTTGCCTCTCAAACTATGAGGGTGTTTTATGCTTGTTTTTATGTTCTTTTTTGATGTATCTGCCTAGGGACAATAGATGAAAATTAGCTATGGTGCTAACTCTAGCATATTTACATTGTGTACTTGTACTGATGTCCATTAATATGCACTGTCCCTATCTAAATAAACAATTAAAAAAAAATATGGGCTATGCCCTCCCAGAATTGTCACGTCACAAGTAACGATTTCACTTTTGATATTTTTCCTCCCTTTATCTTCTGACCCCCTAAGTTTAACTACCGTAAATCCTCAAATTGTGACCAGAAAATGTTGAAAAATAACCCCTTAAATGATGACATCTGATGACTTTTATGGGAAGTAATGATACATTGATACATATATTTCAAACATTATAGCATATTACAATAAAGCCTATAAGGTCTAAAGAAAACAAATTTATAATAGAGCAAAGTAGCCTAGGCCTACACAAGACTTAACGAAATATGGCTGAAATAGCCTAGGCCATCATGATCATTTTGCCAACAGTGACGCAGAACCATGGATTTTTTCCATTTATGTTTTGTTTATAACTTAAACCAACATTGAGTTAAAATGTTGACTAAATTATTTACTATAGGCCTACTTGACGATAATATATAGCCTGCCCCATAACAGTCCTCTGGGCCTACATAGAACATAGTGAATCATGTGATAGGCCTACTGATATTGATGCTTGAAGAGGTTGCAACTTGAAGGTTGTTGATATTTCAGTTCCAAAGAGAATAAAATTACATCGATTCCTCTCCTCCCAAAGTAACACTGTAGGTCCTACACCTCTCCTCCTAAAATAAATGGTAGGCTCTAACTGTTTTATGCTACTGCGCCAGGATTGTGTATGCTACAACACTAGTTTTACAAGCGCACACACTAAATGGAGAGCTAGGGTTAAAATGCAGACTGCGCCTTTAAATAGGCGACTTTTTATCTATCAGCACAATGCTACAGTAGGCTATTTCCACTAAATATTCAGCTCAATATTATGTGCAAGACTAATGTTTACTAATCATGCCAAAGCTTTGATCTCTTAGCACTGATAACGTTACGTTTTCTCATGGTGAGATGGCATCCCGAAATATGTTTTAGATGACATGGGGCGCAAGGTTCATGGGGGTGAACGGCTGGACAAACACGAAATGACAAGGTGTTAACTAAATAATTTAGTAGGCCTAAGGTAGACAGGCTTTGTGGTTAAAACTATGAAAACCAATACCGTTAGGCTAGTCTGTCACAGCTACTTCAAGCACAGCTTACATGCGCAAACATTTGAATTCAGTATCAGCATCACAAGATTCATTATCGGAAAATCCTGACAGCGAACCCAATGCAAAGCCAAAACGAGAAAAAAAAAATCATACATGATGTCTTTTTAAATCAATTTGTTGACCTTTACCGTTTCATGGCTTCTGCTGAGAAACTAGTTCGCCACACACACTTAACTTGAATCAAGCATTCTTCAGAACGCAGCTGATCAACCCGTCTACTTTCTGACTATTGTCAGCGGCCTGTTATAGCCTACATAACAATGGTCTGTGTTATACAGAAATATAGTCTGTGTTATACATAAATATAGCTTACCTCTGACCAACAGACCCCCCCCCCCCCCCCCCAACTCAGCGGATCTATACAAATTGGTCGGAAAAAAACGGAATTCCGTTTAAAAATGGAAAAATCACACCCCTGATTAAGTTTCATGTAGTTGAAAGAGTGTCGGGATTTCCACCCGGTGTTTATTGCGAGACAAGGCAGCCGCTTTCATTCATTCACTGAACGTGCGCTGTGCAGTAATGGAAACCTAACACTAGCATTTGAATGAGTTTGTAAGTCAGACAGTACGATGTACATAGACTGTAAACATGACCGAATTTAATGTAGTAGGCCTACACGTTTACAATAAAACATTATCGTTATCTGACCTCAGGGGGAAATGATTGTCCACCCCTGTCATTATGTACCCTTTGAGTAGGTAATGTTCTCACTAAATCTAAACTAGCCTAATTGCTTGTGCAGTCGAAGCCCCGCTAACATTAGCTTAAAGGGGTGGTTCAGGATTTTGGACATAAGACCTTATTTCCAAGTAAGCAAGTGTGATATTTATCAGTGGAGACCGTTTTCAGCACGTTTCATCCAGTCCTTCTAATTGCAGAGTTCGCAGGTGCTAGGCTAGCGCAAGTCAACGGTATGTGCTAGCCTGCCACTAAAGACAGTCTTACCCACTCCAAAGTACACCTGAGGCAAATTCCAGACAATCAATGTAAATGTCTGTGTTGATAGAATAGTGTAAGAAATACAACTAGCCTTGCATCGCGTTGCAATAGTTATACTTTGGTCCCTAAAGTTGTTAGTAGTCATTTTGCAACTCAGCGGCGGACTGATATTACCAAGGCTACTACTAGGTATCCCCATTGGAGTGCGCTTTACTGTTTACTTTTCGGCGCAGTACTACTAACCGGAGCAAGTATAATTCCGCCGCTGCTAAGAAACTAGTCCCTCAAAATGTAATGCGATCGTTGAAATGCAAGGATAGAATAACGTTAGAAATAGCACTGTCAATACAGACATTTACATCGATAGTCTGGCGTTATAATTTATTTGCCTCGGGTGTACTTTGAAGTGGGTAAGACTGTCTTTAGTGGCAGGCTAGCACATACCGTTGACTTGCGTTAGCCTAGCACCTGCGAACTCTGCAATTAGAAGGACTGGATGAAAACGGTCTCCACTGATAAATATCACACTTGCTTACTTGGAAATGAGGTCCTATGTCCAAAATCCTGAACCACCCCTTTAAGCCTAACCTAACTTTACAGTGACTGGCCACATGTTTACCTTCCGTAAAATCCGTTGCTTTTTCATAGGTAAATCCGCTACACCTCTAGATGAAAACAATCCAGACTCGGCTACACCGAAATATTTCGGCAATATGTTTTTGTTCTTCATCTTATATCAAGTTCAGCCAGCTTGTTTTCTATGCGCTGTCAGTGTAAACAACTAGAAGCTAGTGCTTGTCCTCCGAGTTCGTTCTTGACTACGGTTGTTAGGGACCTGAAACCGGTCTATTGCGTAGCCAAGTAACCTAAATTGAGTTAGTTTTTAATTATGCATGATTTATACAACAATTGGGTTCTATGGAACTATTTATTTGTTTCTGATTGGCCGAGAGACGTTCCATGAGTTGGAATATCCCTGGACATTTCAACTCAGACTTTGCACAGCTAATAATAAATCACTCCGCGATACAATGCGAAGATTTGACACAATGTTCTCATCCCAGCTCTCCACTATTTCAAGCAATGGGTTACTCCTTAGCAAACCATAACGAAACAGTGCTTCACCACATCTGTGGATTAAGCCACACAGTCAACTCAATGTAAGTAAGATAAACGAGGATGCTCTCAGCATTGCCAGCATTGTGTATAATATAATTGTCACTTGGAGGAGACTTGTAGATAACTAACGTTAGCATAATTAGCTAACCGCTGCTAACGTGCTAGCATCGTCACGTCAGGCTGTGCACAGTAGTGTAACATTTATTCACCATAAATTAATAAAGTTGAGTGGTTCTGCAATGTAGACTATGTTTCCGTTTTTTTGCAGTACCATGTCCCTTACATGACATGGCCCAGTGTCCTTGTAACATGCATGCAGCAAACCTAGATATGAATGTGATTTCAGCCCGACTTTTAAAATTTCTTTCAAGAAGACATTTAAACCACAAAGACCCGTAACGAGGGATCTGGAATGTTGGTTACCTAGCAACCAAGACGCTGTCTATTGAAAAGGGAACTATGCCCCGGGTATGGCCCAGAGACTCGCTAGCGCCCCCTTATGTCACTGTGACTTGTGGTTGGCATATAGTTTTAGATACACACACCAAATTTGGGGGGTGTATGTAACTCCCAAAAACAAACAACTTTTGTATTAACATGCCATTAGCCACTCCCACAGGAAGTGAGGTAATTGAGAATTTGTGCGTTGTGGACATGATCAATGTTAACGTACTCCTCCTAGACGGTTGATCCGATTCATGTCAAAGTTGGTATACATGACGCCGAGATGTTCCTGATTCTAAATTGTGAAGCCTTTTTTTGATATGTTGTAATTTGACAAAATGGCGAAATTGTTAATTTTAATACCGTTCCACACAAACAATAAATGTGTCATAATTCACCATGCATGGCTTGAAATGTTTTAAATTTCACAGGTCATTAAAGACCATGTTAATGATAATATTCACATGCCCATAATGCATGTCTGTCATAGCGCCACCAACTGGCAACAGAAAGAATGACAATTATACTGATGTCACATGATCAATTTGAACATACTCCTCCTAGACGGTTTGTCAGATTCATTTGAAATTTGGCAAACATTATGCCAAGATGTCGCTGATGTTAAATTGTGAAGGGATTTGTGAATGTTGTAATATGTTATGATTATAATATCTTGCACATAAACAGGAAATGTGTCATAAAGTCAAAGTGCATTGATTGAATGGTCTGAAACTTCTCAGGTTAATAGATATCATGATTATGATGATATCCAGACACCCAATGGGCCTGATATCAGATTCATTATTGTGATGATATTCACATTCGTAATTCACAGGCCTAGCATAGCGCCACCATCTGGCCAAGCAGGAAATGTGCCAGAAATGCTCTATGCTTTGAATATATGGTCTGAAACTTCTCAGGTTAATAGATATCATGATTATGATGATATCCAGACACCCAATGGGCCTGCCTGGCATAGCGCCACCACATGGCCAAGCAGGAAATGTGCCAGAAATGGAAAATGCCTTAAGTGATTGATCTGAAACTTTATAAAATATTGGATATCATTATTGTGAGCATATTCACATGCGTAATTCACAGGCCTAGCATAGCGCCACCATCTGGCCAAGCAGGAAATGTGCCAGAAATGCTCTATGCTTTGAATAAATGGTCTGAAACTTTTCAGGTTAATAGATATTATGATTATGATGATATCCAGACACCCAATGGGCCTGCCTGGCATAGCGCCACCACCTGGTCAAGCAGGAAATGTGCCAGAAATTGACAATGCCTTAAGTGATTGATCTGAAAGTTTACAAACATTTTGGATATCATTATTGTGATGATATTCACATGTGTAATTTCAATGCCTAACATAGCACCACCATCTGGCCAAAAAGTGTATCAGAAATGTTCTTTGCTGAAAATGAATGGTCTGAAATGTCTCAGGTTATTATATTATGATTATGATGACACCAAATGGGCCTGCCTTGCATTACGCCCCCACCTGGCCAAGCAAGTAAATGTGGCAGAAAATAAAATACAAAAGCAAATAGCACATGCATCAAATATGTACATTTCACAAACGCACCACGTCGGTGCTTTGTTGGATTCCGACATGTCTCCGGCCGCGGCCCGCAGGTGCTCGGGCCCGTCATTGCCGCTTGCGGCTATATTTATTATTATTATTTGTTCACCTTTTTGCTATGTTTGAGGTGGTTACCATGGATGAAAAGTCTTGGAATTTGGCACACACATCTGGTATCACAATGGCTACACAGGCATAAAGGCTTGGCCCCGGGCGTGGCCCAGGGACTCAGTAGCGCCCCCTTAGGTGATTGATCCAGTGGTTGGCACATACTTTCAGCTAGACACACCAAATTTGGTAGGTGTGTGTATCTCCCCAAGATGAACAACTTTCGTATGTACAATGCATTAGCCACGCCCAACAGGAAGTGAGGTATTTGGGATTTTGTGCGGACTAAAATGTGATTAATTGTGATGCCAAAAGAGGTGCTTCGCATTGGTAAAAACGCATGAAATTTGGCACACACGTCAAGAGGTACCGTGAATACACAGGGGAAAAGCCTTGGCACCGGGCGTGGCCCAGGAACTCCATAGCGCCCCCTTAGGTCACTGTGACTTGTGGTTGGCATATAGTTTTAGATACACACACCAAATTTGGTGGGTGCATGTAACTCCCCAAAACAATCATGCCAATATGCTTCTGATTCTAAATTGTGAAGCTTTTTTTGATATGTTGTAATTTCACGAAATGGCGAAACTATGAATTTTAATACCCTTCCACATAAACAATAAATGTGTCTTAATTCACCATGCATGGCTTGAAATGTTTGATATTTTACAGGTTATTGAATACCATGGTAATGACAATATTCACAAGCCCATAATCCATATTTCGCATAGCGCCACCCACTGGCAACAAAAAGAATGACAAGAACACTGATGCCACATGATAGATTTGACTGTACTCCTCCTAGACGGTTTGTCAGATTCATGTGAAATTTGGCAAATATGATGGCAAGATGACGCTGATGTTAAATTGTGAAGGGATTTTTGATATGTTGTAATATGTTATGATTATAATATCTTGCACATAAACAGGAAATGTGTCATAAAGTCAAAGCGCATTGAATGAACAGTCTGAAACTTCTCAGGTTCATAGATATTATGATTATGAGAATAATCAGAAACCCTATTGGCCTGCCTGGCATAGCGCCACCACCTGGCCAAACAGGAAATGTGTCAGAATGGGCAATGCCTTAACTGATTTATTTGAAACCTAGTAGGTATACAATATTGGAAATCATTATTGTGATGATGTGCACATATGTCATTCAAATGGCTAGCATAGCGCCACCATCTGGCCAAACATGAAATGTGCCAGAAATGTTCTATGCTTTGAATGAATGGTCTGAAACTTAACAGGTTAATAGATATTATGATTATGATGATATCCAGACACCGAATGGGCCTGCCTGGCATAGTGCCACCACCTGGCCAAGCAGGACATGTGCCAGAAATTGTTAATGCCTCAACTTATTAATATGAAGCTTGGTAGGTATAAAATATTGGAAATCATTATTGTGATGATATTCACATGTGTAATTCAGATGCTTAGCATAGCGCCACCATCTGGCCAAGCATGAAATGTGCCAGAAATGTTCTATACTTTCAATGAATGGTCTGAAACTTAACAGGTTAATAGATATTATGATTATGATGATATCCAGACACCTAATGGGCCTGCCTGGCATAGCGCCACCACCTGGCCAAGTGAGAAATGTGCCAGAAATGGGCAATGCCTTAACTGTTTGATCTCAAACTTTATAAAATATTGGATATCAATATTCTGATGATATTCACATGTGTAATTCCCATGCCGAGCATTGCGCCACCATCTGGACAAGCAGAAAGTGTGTCAGAAATGTTCTATGCTTTGAATGAATGGTCTGAAACTTCTCAGGTTAATAAATATTATGATTATGATGACATCCAGACACCCAATGGGCCTGCCTGGCATAGCGCCCCCATCTGGCCAAGCAAGAAAATGTACCAGAAAATAACATGCAACAACAAATAGCACACGCATCAAATATGTACATTACACAAACGCACCGCGTCGGCGCTTTGTTGGATTCCAAAATCTCACGGGTTGCGGACCGGAGGTGCTCGGGCCCGCCATTGCCGCTTGCGGCTATATTTTATCGAATTGCATCACAGACCATTCTCAATTGTGCTTTGTCGAATTTCGGCAAATGTCGTTTTTATTTGGGCAAAGCTGTAATGGCAACTCAGCGTGTGCCACTGTGCTTTGAAACCATTAAACAGTTGTTTCTTTTCAGATGTATTTGCTAAATGACATTTCACACATGTACTTGCTTACTTATTTACTTCCTGTGACAAAAACTCACCAGAGCAAGAGTCAGATTTCCACACTACACTACAAGAGAGGCACTGGATGAAGTAGTCACAAATTAGCGAACATCGACTACAGTACCTGTAATCCAACAGCCGCTCCATCAGACGTGTCACAGATGTGACAAATGAAATGCCAGTCTCTCTCCATGTTTCCTGTTCAATCTTCTCTAGGAGACTACATACACAGACATATCAAAGAGAGGAATTATATCTGAAACCTCTCAAACATTCTCATGTACTGTACAAAACAAACAAACATACACACAATCTAAGTGTATATTATGTTTGTGTTTGTAATATGATATTGTAAGATAACCAATAAGTTTAGAACTTAGAACGTAAAATGGGCTGGCAGGAAAACATCCAAGCAGAATTATTGCATTATTGATTCATTTGTTTTGGTTAAAACTGTTCATCCAAACTGTTTAAATGTGTCCTGTTTAAGTTTATGTTTTGTATGAACATTTTTACCAGATATTTCAGCCAGACAGTTAGAACTTTTACTAGGTAAAACACAGTAATTACTGGTTGAACACTGATAAACACACAGTGACTACAGACAGTGTAGTCTGTGAATCTTACCTGGGGTATGGCCCAAAGAGCTGGGTGCTATTTCCCGCAGCATAAAGAAAACAGGCATAACACTGTTATTCAGTGTAGACTAGCTAATTAAGTGATCCTTAAGTATGATGATATTACAGATACAAACAGGCACAATTTGGTTGAATAGTTTGTATAGGGATAAAACAGATATGTTAGGTTTGACACTGAAAAAGAGAACATTGACATTAAAAGTTTTAAAACAAATTTGTGCCCTGAAAACAGTTCCACTAAGACATTAACACAATCCCAGCATCTAACAAAGATTACATTATAGCACAGTTGATCCTTCTTATTTCTTACCATAATGTTTGGAATCTTAAATGGATGGTTCGGTGTATACACAACCTAGGGTCGATTTATGGATGATAATGAGTTCAAATTTTCATTTGGGAGCAAAATGACGTTAGTCGGATGAGTTTTGACCTAGACAGTTGTTTTCATTACAAGGATACAAGGAGGTTTATTTGTCACATACATCGCAATACTAACGTAAAGCATGTAGTGAAATTTAATTTGGTGTTCAGATTTTCTGTGCAAGTGTGAAGAAAGAAAGATCAAGAAATATTTTAATAAATAACAAGAGAGAATAAAAAGTGTAGTGTGTGTACAGTCCATGTGCAAGTGTGTAAAAAATAAAAAAGTTTATATAGTCTTGTGTGTGTTCAGGATACGGATTGCTTGAGGATAGAAGCTCCTCCTCAGTCACTCTATTCTGGTCTTGTAGCAGCAGAGTCGTTTGCCTGACCTCAGTCTTTTGAAAAGTCCATGATCAGGATGTGAGGAGTCCTTTAAAATACTTTGGGCCCTGGTACATAGTATTTTCTTGTAGGTCTCCTGCAGGGTAGGGAGAGGTGCCCTGATGGTACGTTCGGCAGATCGCACCACTCTCTGTAGGGCACTGCAGTCACGGGCTGTACAGTTCCCATACCAAGTGATTGTCAGGACACTCTCCACAGCTGAGGAGTAAAAGGCCTTAAAGATGGGTGCTGATACTTTGAACTTCCTCAGCTGACGTACTGTAGGAAGTACAGTCTTTGCCTAGATTTCCTCAGTGTGTGCTGGGTGTTAACAGTCCATGTGAGATCATCAGTGAGGTGTACTCCCAGGTATTTGAAGCTTGTGACTCTCTCCACTGGCAGCCCACTGATCTTAAGTGGAGTGTAAGCTCTGTTCTGTTGTTTCCTGTAGTCCACCACCATTTCCTTTGTTTTGCGGACATTCAAAGTGAGGTTGTTGGACTGGCACAACTGTGCTACCTCATTCACCTGGTTCAGATAGGCCTGTTCATTGTTGTTGCTGATCAGGCCCACCACCACTGTGTCATCTGCAAATGTAATGATGGAGGTGTGACTGCTACTGGCTCTGCAGTCATGGGTGTAGATGTTATACAGCAGAGGACTCAAAACACAGCCCTGGGGGGCACCTGTGCTGATGGTTAACGTGTCAGATGTCAGACCACCCACCCTGACCACTTGTGATCGGTCAGTGAGGAAGCTGTGAATCCATTTGCAAATGGTGTTGTTTAATCCAAGAGCCTTCATCTTTGTAACCAGAGTGTGGGGGACTACTAGCCTAGAAATCTAGACACTAGTCTAGCAACTCTCCGTTGGCTTGTGAGCTCGAAAAATTAAACTTCTATCAGGTCAATCAAATCATGTATAGAGTTGTTAGGCGGGCTTAACATAATGATTGATGGCAGAGTTGCAACGGTTTGGCTTGAATTCCCTGCTACTTGAAAACAAAGATGGATGTTGCTGTTGGCGAACAGTGTGACACAAGTTAAGCTTTTTTTAAGTTGGCAAAAGTTTGAACTAGCCAACTAGCTCCGCTGATGGGAAAACGCATGGGACTCATAGCGCTGTCCTATTGCGTGCAGAGGGAATTTAAAAGACAACCGATTATCCCGCCCCTCGGACTGAGCAGTGCGAATGGTGAGTGCCCAGACCCTACATTTAATGTGGGTCTGGCTCGTCGGGCTAGGGGACTATGGTATTGAATGCTGAACTATAGTCAATAAACAACATTCTCACATACTTCCCCTTTCCTCCCTCCAGGTGGTTTAGGGTGGTGTGCAGGAGGTTGGAGATGGCATCATCTCTGGACCTGTTGGTTCTATAGGCAAACCGGAGGGGGTCGAATGAGCTTGGTAAAGATGAGCAAATTAAATTCTTAATTTTTCAAAGCACTTCATCACTGTTGATGTCAGGGCCACTGGACGGTAGTCATTTAGGCATGATGGGCTTTTGTTTTTTGGCACAGGTACAATAGTGGACTTCTTAAAGCATGTTGGAACGATAGCTTGAGTCAATGACGTCAATTACGTGTTGACAATGTGTGTAAACACAGGGGCTAGCTGGTTAGCGCAGGATTTCAGTAGGCTACCCTCCCAGAAATGCCATCTGGTCCTGCAGCCTTCCTGCACTTTGCCTTCTTAAACACATTTCTCACGTCATACTCGGAAACAGTGAATGGAGCTTCCTCACTATCGTTCTCATCCGCTTCTATAGTAAGGGTGCATGAGTCTTCAAATCGTGAATAAAAAAACATTTAACTCGTTAACAAGAGAGTTACTCACTCTCATCACTGAAGGAGACTTGATTTCAAAGCCTGTGATGGTGAAAAGTATAGGCCTATGTCTCACAGTAAAACGCAAGAAATAAAAGCCTAGCTGACTCGAATAGGCTACAAGCCATGGTCCAAATAAAGGTGCTGTGCCCAGCCATAAATTCAGAATTCGATAGTCTGTCCCCTAAACATTCCTCACCCGTTATCTAGACATGCATGAAAACATTTGAAAACATAACTCACTGCCATGTAATATTTGATCGCTGTTTTGCTACTAATTATCTTTCACGTGAATACGCACAGAAAGTGAAAATAGGCCTACTATGCGCTCCGTGTCTGTAGCTGTCTGTTCACGTCCGCAATCGATTATAACGTTCCTCAAATGGAGAACACATCCATGTTCTCTCGCGTTATATTATAGGCTGTCATGCTTCTGTGTTTGCGGTTCCTGATCGCTAAAGGTTTGTTTTCCTTTCCTGTCGATAGCGGTTGATGTAGAAGCACGTAATATAGGCTATAATAATTTGACTTTAGCGTGACAAATCCTGCTGAGAGAGAGAGAGAGACCAAAGAGAGAGAGGCACCCCCAAAGTAGTCCTGCATGCGCGCGCGCGTGTGTGTGTCTCTGCATGGGGTTCAATTGAAGTCAGAGTTGGTCCGCATTCAGGCCGCTCCATTATTAGATTAAGGTCAGGCAGCGCTGTAAAATGTGTGGGAATTTCTCGCATTATGATGGCTAGCGTTGCGGGACTTTTATTAGTATGCTCAATACTTAGTAATAATTTATGCGCAATCCCGCGCTGAAATTTAGGCCCTGGTTTTAAATGCGCATCTTTTTTTCTCTCGCTCTCTCGGCGAGCATTTGTTCTGCTGACAGCTTGTGCCAATAGCCTATATCGTCCAAAATGCTTGATTGCATTGCATTCTCCAAATTTTTAGCTAAAATTTCATGTACCACATCAGCATTTTTGTTCAGTGAATCTTTTGTAAATTGCTTTACAATAGCGTCGGGCACTTGTCACTATTCACTCCTTCGTCTTCAACATTCCCTGTTGTATTCTCAATATTTTTGGCCTCAATGTGTCCAGTTACATAGCCTGTCTGTTCTTAGTCTTGGATTTTGTGAAATAAATGTCTAAATAGGCTATCACCTGCTTGCTGCAGCTTCGGTCTGCACGTCCTTTCAAAACCGCATATTTTTTTCTCTCAAGCATTTAATCTGCTGCCGGCTTGTCTCTCCACATCGTCCAAAATGCTTGATTGCATTGCATTCTCCACATTTTTAGCTAAATTTCATGTACCATATAAGCATTTTTGTTCAGTGAATCTTTTGTAAATTGCTTTACAATTACCGTCGGGCCTATAGGCCTATCGCCTGGCTTGCTTCAGTCAAGTCTAAAACTGCATCTTTTTCTCTCTTGTGAGCATTTAATCTGCTGCCAGCTTGTGACTCCACATCGCCCAAAACGCTTGATTACATTGAATTCTCTATATTTTAGATACATTTTGGTGTACCACATGGTATTTTCTTTCAGTGAATCTTTTGCTTTGCAATTACCTTCCTGCCCTCTCTGCCTTCACTCCTTCGTCTTCATTAACATTAATCTTTTTGGCCTCAATAATCCAGTTACATAGTCTCTGTTTTTGGTTTTGGATTTTGTGAAATACATTTCTAAATAAATGCGACTTATAGTCCGGTGCGACTTATATATGTTTTTTTCCTGTTCATGATGCATTTTTTGACTAATGCGACTTATACTCAGGAGCGACTTATAGTCCGGAAAATACGGTATATTTTTTTGGCTTTTTTATGCCTTTAATGATAATGACAGTGGAGAGTGACAGGAAGCGAATGGGAGAGAGAGCAGGGATGAGATCCGGAAAGGACCACGGGGCGGGAATCGAACCCGGCTTGTCGGTGTACGGTGCAGTTGCCCCAGCCAGTTGTGCCACAGCTGGGGCCAAATAAACACATTTAACAGTTAACTTCCAGAAGAAGGCATGTATCCAGAACGCGTTGGAGTTTTTTAGAAGGTTAACTTGACCAAGCCATGATAATAAAGGCTTTTTAACTTTTTCAATAGAGAGTGCCTTGGAGTTTCTTGATTCTTGGCATTTAGTTTCCCATCCAAAGAGCACCTCTGACTTAACCAAACTTTAGAGTCCAAGAAGCGCTCCCCGACAAACACGGGACGTCCCCCGGACCTTATGCGGACGACGTCCCCGATTGGTCGTGTTCTCTAGCGGACGTTCCGGTGACCTTATTGACGTCCGGAGCAAGTTATCCTTTGGTTATTGCGCGATGTCCGGTGCAGGACTTTCTGGGGACGTCAACGCCAGGTCCCTCGGATGACATTTGCATTTGGTCACTTCAAAGACGTCCTAAGGACCCGACAATAACATTATACCGGGGACATGGAGGGGACGTTTGTTTATTCACACATGGCAGCGGAGTTGAGAGCGCTCTGGCTACCGCCTGCAGGACGGAGACATCACATCCATGCACGACTTCACGTTACACGTCTGGGGATGAATAAAGTATCTATCTATCTAGTCACTAGCAGTAGCTGCATTAGCCTACCATAGTCTAAGGCAACATATCATACAGTTTATGAAGTTGTGCGTCTATGAGCAAAGTAGAACCATATGTTTCTACTTTGCTCATAGACGCACAACTTTCATAAACTGGGAAAAAGGTTGTTAACGTTAAACTCAAAATGTATGTGCTACACGTACATTTTGAGTTTATTTAACCTAGTCACGTACTTGTTATCTGTTTTATTTTCAGAAACACACACACGATTGAGACTGAACCGACTTTTGGAGCTGAATACGATGCAATAAAACTAGAGAAATGTTAAAAACAGACCACGTAGCATTTGTTTAGGGTTGCCTAGCAACAGAAGTGACTACTTAATTTGTAAAGCAAAACGATCTAGCTCTACATTGCAGAAGAATTAAGGATACTGCTTCTTCATGACTTAGCTGTCCCCGATGTTACAGAAGCTCCTTGTGGAAACAGCAAAGAGTATCCGATGAGATTTCTGACGAGGAGCAGAAGATCTCTGCCTCACCAGAGCCTTACTGTTTATTAATAAAAAAAATGATATAGAATAGAAACATCTGGAATCTATTTATTTCAGCTTAAAGTTGGCTACAAAGAGCATTCATAGCCTAGAGAAAATGATACATTTTTCTTTATCTGCAATGTTCCAGGAAGATAGGCTTACATAGGCTATTTATAGGCTGTCCCTGTTTGATCACAGGTCCCAGAAAACGCCTTAGAGTGGATATAACGTCAATGCATTCTAGTTATATTTCATGTACTTTATTTCATGTTGAGTTTTGCTTCCCAGCATGCATTATGATTCATTTAGTATTTTTGGCTATTATTAGTTTTTAATATTTTGAAACAATATGGTTTGAACAATTTAGCTTAGGCTAGCCTAGGCCTACTCTGATGATGTTTTGAACAATATGCAACGGCAACGGGATATGGCCATTAAAACGTTGTATGAGTTTATTAAGAAAATGACACCGTAGATGTGAAAGCAGCACATCCTTGCCCGGTATAAAGGTCCATGTCTACTCATCATTAGTGTAATGCATTCGGAGGACATGATTTCATACATGCGTGGAAGTATGAGGTAAATTAAGTTGATTGTGTAATTGTAGAGCAAGTCATAAATGCGTGTTCATGTTCCGTCGACCTCTCTCCTAGCAGCGCTAAAGCTTACAGGATGTAATACCATACCACGTTTCATGTTTTTTTTTTTTTTACCATCGCGGAAATATAAACGTTGCGCGCATAACGTCGCGGTGACCATTACAGGACGTCCTCTCAAAGTCTCGTGGACGTCTTTTAGACCTCCCGAACAGAGGTCCGCGGGACGTCAAGGGAACCCTACACAATGTCGAGGAGGTGACGTTCGCCAGGGGACCTTTAGGGGATGTCGCCAGGACTTTATTTTGTTTACTGGGTCCTCTACCCCCATTCTTTGTTGAAACTACCAGTGCTTTTTCAAAGTTCTCAATGTCTCGTTTTAAATGTCAAGGCCCTTGGAAATCAACCAATGAAGTATGGAGCTACTTTGAGCCTCGTAAAAGGTGTAAAACAGTGATTTATTTGCATGGCTAGGCCGATGCCCGAGGCACCCCCATCGAAAAACTGTTGACAGCATCGGCTAACTAGCGCAAGATTTCTGAGTGCAGGGGATAAGCCGAGATGAGCTATGAGACATACGTTCACACTCATCATCATGTTTCAACACACTTTAGGTCAATATCACACCAGAATTCTCCTTTAACTAATAAGTAACAAAGGCTTAATAAATTATGAATTGTGTGTAGTTATTATAAAGTGTTACCAAAATATTTTTTGGTGATTTCTTGTAATGTCACAATGAGGAAAAATCCAAACTTGATTTAAATTTGCTTCCCTTCAAGTTTGGATATTTCCTTATTGCTTTCATTGTGAGATTACAATAAATCACCAAAAGATTATTTTATTACCTATTTTTAGTCAACTTTACCAAAGATGGCAGTACCGTAAAACTCCAAATAATAGCCTGGGCTTGTATTTTCCCAAATCGGCAAACTGCACCGGCTAGTATTAGGGACAGGCGTTTATATGAGACAGGCCTTTAATTCCCTTTACACAAAACTCTGCAAAGATGGAAAATATTATCGAAATAATTATTTCAAACACTCTGAATGTCTACCCATATGACTAGGCTATCTGATGACAATTACGGATCATCATTCATTTAGTGTTGAGATGTTGTTCATTGAGTGAGATAAGGTCCAAATAGCGGGGATAGCCAGAACAGATGAAACACGTTTTAATCAAACGTAATTTAAGCTACAAAGAGATTGTATCACACTGAAAGCTCATATTTTGTCACTAGCAACCTAGCTTATATTGGCCCTTTGTCAAACACAGTTGTATTATCAGCCCTCCTTTTCGGCACGAATGAAACAGCATGAGAGAGCATGAACCATATCGTTTCTCCTGTATTTTATTTTGCAAATTTGACAACAGTCAGCTTACATTTCAAATCATAGCCTACTTCTTTTTCTTTATCGCCATGGCGGTACGCATTTAGAATAAAGAATAACGTTCGCGAACCCTTTTGTTTTGTTGCCAGCAAAAAAACAAGCTTACCATCGGCCTATCCACAAATTTTAAACAAAAGGGATGAATTGAACGATGACCAAAGTCGGACATATAGGCATAGTTAATATTGAAAAAAGTTATACAATTTGGAACTCTAGCTTTTCCCGACCATAGTCTTTTAATGCCATCTCATCATAATGTTAGCTTCTGCTCCATACTGGCTTAAGCCCAATTCACACCAAAGATTTGCGACGAGATGAGCTGCAACATTCTATAAACCAGCAACTTGATGCAACATTCTAAAACCTTGCAACTGTGACTAGACATGGTAAATGCTTTGCGACGGCTTGCAATGACGTGCAACATCTAATTCACACCGCTGCAACTCTTTCTGCAACGGTTTCGTCTCATTGCGAATCTTTGATGTGAATTGGGCTTTAAACAGACGATCTGACAGGTTTTAGAAGATTAAATACAACCCAAAACTAAAAAACAGACCAGGCCTCTATTTGAGACCGGCCTTTAACCCAAACCTGTAGCCACGCCGGGCGTTTAAGAGACAGGCGTCTATTTGGGACTTGGCTATTATTTATAGTTTTACTGTAATTCTGGGACCTGGTGGTAGCTTTTAAAAAGATGACTTTACCAGCCAACTGGGCAGAAAAGTCCTGGTTGTGTGGAGCGGGGTAGCGGTCTAGCGCTTTAGCCACATTCACATGACGGTAGTTGCCGCATCAATCATCAATGCTGGACAATCATGATGAGCTGGTCGTGCTGAGCGAGCACGGAAATGAACTGAAAGTCTCAGCGTTAATGAGATGTTGATTTTTCACATCCACCAAAAGCCTGTGAGCACAGGACCGCGATGACATAATAATACTTGGTAGCATCGATATCTTCAGAATTGATTTGTAAACTAGATGTTTACACTTACTGTAGATTCTGAAGTTTGAATAGTCAGCTGAAGAAGTTAACAAAGTTACCAGCGAGAGTTGCAGCACAGGGCAAGAGAAAGGAACTAGAAACCAGGGGGGGACATGGTAATAATCCAGCAAAAGGTTATGAAGAAATTTATTTGCAACCAAAGTAGCTCTACTGCTCAGCTGTGAAAAAAACATAACATTTCTTGACACTGAAACAGCTGGTCCTCTTGTTTACATTTTTTGCTTCTTTGAGGGTGTGCAGAGGCAGTGGCGATAGCCTCTCTACACCTCAAAGAAATCAACTAGTGTCACACTAGCAAGCACAAGTATACAGTGGGCATCGCTTTCAAATGACCACTTCATTCGCGCATTACGCGGCGTGAAGCTGCGTGAAGCTTTAGTACCACTTTCAGCCACTGTGCGTCGCTCTGCCACTGTACATCGCTCTGCCACTGTGCATTGCTCTGCCTGCCGTCCCTTACATAATTGTTGCCGAGAGTAATCCCAGCCTACGAATTCAATAACAAAATAAATCATGCATAATTAAACATTACCTCGATTTAGGCTACATGGGTATGGCTTAAGGCTTGACTACACGAAAATCGAAATCGAAATTTGCTGTCTACATTATTGTCAGTGTTGGGGTTAACGCAACTATGCAAATCAAAACAGTGGTGTGATAATTGAGCCAGTAGAGAAATAACTGTTCAGAATTAATCTGTAGCCTTGGGTAGGCTTCTGCAGAAAACAATGTTGTTGCCGATTTAATACTATCTGGCGACGTTTTTAACAGGCTACGCAATAGAGGCTTAAACAACGATGACCCACGTTTTGGTTTCGTAAATTAATTTGCCCTACTTCTTGACTGCAATGTAGTCAATTGACTGCTTGACATGTCATTTTTATTTTTATGTACGATAAACAATTACATCTGCTTTATGCCGCAGAATTACATTCATATTTGGCTGACTGCAGACGCGCCACTTCCCTCCCCATATTCCAATATTAAGATAGTATGAAGTGCTTTTTGTATAGGCTACTATCATAAAAAAAATAGTTAAAACGAATAGCTATTTGCAATTTGACAAAACACTGGTCCTCATTTTGCGAATGCGAGGACGATATGAGCCTGTTGCATTTAGTTAGATGTCCGAGTCACGCATAATGTTTGAAAACCACTGGCTCGTAATCACAATAATTTAACACACGACAGTTGGATAACCTACTTTATCATGTCCCCATGCCTACATTTTTGTGAGTAGCATAGAGATCGTTAAAAACAATAAAGTATGGCTCTCCGTTTGGGACATCGAAAATTTATATTTTTAATAGACTACCGTCGAAGATGCTGACTTGCAAAAGCCTCGGGATAACACATTATCTCCACTATCATCAGTCATGCCCCTTGATCAAAGTGGGGAATGAAATAAAAGTTTGATAACCACTGGCTTAACAAGTTACCTGCAGTCCAGAACACAGAATCTATTGCAATATTCTGATGATCGGCGATGATATCGGCAAATGTTTGTTTTCCAAAGTAAGAATTTCACTTCACCATGCACCTTCGACAATACCTGGCCTACCTGGTATCATTACAAACATTATTCTGTGTCCTAAAACTGGCATATTTTATGGCATTGTGTCATGTAAGTTCGTTGCAAAATCTAGAGAAATGTGTGAGGTGGTCAGCGGGGGACAATTGAGACACACATTGGATTGTGTTATTACTTGAACATTCCACACTATCCACAGCTGTGGTAGGCCTATCAGGGGCAGGAGGATTACTGTCAGCGCAGGCTTTATATAAAATTCTTCAACAGAAGGCCTCGAATGTTGTCTTGTTTGTGGAGCGCTTTGCTTCGCTTCTGTAATTTCGGCTTCATTGAAAATGAGGGCTTCCCTCAATGACCCTCCGAGAATAAATAAAGGTTGAATGAATGAATGAATGAATGCAGGCTTGCCCAAAATAAAGGCATGTGGTTTGCGCAGCCTACAGTGAATAACAGACCCGCCAGAATGTGCGTTATGATGCTTTTTTACGAGCAAGATGTTTTTGGTACCCTACGCACACTGCATGTTCTTAAATAACAATGATCATCAGTAATATTCGACCATTAATTTGGGTAAATGGGCAAGCGTGACCACCTTGATTGGCTGATTGGCTGATGATTGTAACGCGGGCATGATTCCAAACACCTCCCTTACGATGATGAGTGACAGGTCTCAGAATGCGTGCGCTACACAAGGACGGAAGATGATGAATAACTGGGGCCGTAGGCTATTCACAAAGGCTTTTATCTTACTACTAGGAGTAGGCTACTCCTAAATCGCACTTAAAGATTTTAGATTGGAGTTTTCTCTTAAAAGTTATTCACAAAGCCTTTCAGACAACTCCTAAACTAGGAGTGAGTCTTCGTGGCTATGGATGACGTCATTACTCATGCACGAGCTTGACTGAAGTGACCACCTTGATTGGCTGACGATTATAACGCGGGAATTCCAAACACCTCTCTTCCGATGATGACTGACAGGTGACAGGTCGGAGAATGCGTGCGCTACACAAGTAGTGCGAAGGACGGAAGATGATTAATAACTGAATAAAAAGGCCTAGCCTAAATGAATAAAGAGTAAGGCAAAACAAATAGCTTAGTAGCCTAATGAAACATAGGCCTATGGATTGATGCAGTAGCCTACCTTTGCAACATTATTAAATGAATCTGTCACCATATCCCTAGGCTACTTTTGCAAAGAGGAGAACATTTTAATTTGATTCACAATGAAACGTTACATTTCATTTACATGTTAACAATGAGTAGTTTGTGTTGTTGTTGGTGGCGTTATTGCATCCCTTTTATGAATGCAAAATTGTTCCCTCGCGATTGGAAGCTCCTGTTGCGCATAGGCTATTTCAAAACATCGCAACGTAAAATGCCACAAAAAAGCTGTTTATGAATAGGTCTTAGTGAGTTAGGAGTCCTCTCGACTTAAGCTGTCCCAGACTTAGGTGCTACTTTTAGGTCTAAAATGCTTCGTGAATTACTTTTTGTGAAAAAATTAGGAGTCCTAAAGTTAGGAGTGACACGCCCATTATTTTTAGGAGTTGCTCCTAAATTCGCCAGTTAGGAGCTACTTTTAGCCTTAAAATTCTTTGTGAATATGGCCCCTGAATAAAAAGGCCTAGCCTAAATGAATCAAGGCAAAACAAATAGCCTAGTAGCCCAATGAAACATACGGATTGATGTAGTATCTTGTAACATTATTAAATTATTCTGTTACTATGCCTACGTTTGCAAAAGAGAACATTTTAATTTGATTCACAATAATGTTACATTTAATTTACATGTTGACAATGATTAGCCTAGTTTTGGTTGTTGTTGGCGGCGTTATTGCATGTTAGTTATGCCTACAATGCAAAATTGCTTCCTCGCGATTGGAAGCTCCTGTAGCTGCATAGGATTTCAAAACCGCAGGTTTGTGAATAGGTCTGTGAGTAAGGAGTCCTCTTGACTTCTTTTAAGCTGTCAGAGGTGGGAAGGTGTGATTTTTTGGGGGAAGGGCCGGATTAACTGGGCACAATTGTCTGATG
Source organism: Alosa sapidissima (assembly GCF_018492685.1). Taxonomy (NCBI): domain Eukaryota; kingdom Metazoa; phylum Chordata; class Actinopteri; order Clupeiformes; family Clupeidae; genus Alosa; species Alosa sapidissima. Next base: position 760,724 of record NC_055960.1, read on the forward strand.
GCCCCCCTTCCCCCCAGCCAACGTGAATCGGGTGGTTAGTTAATAGGCCTATCGTGAAGATTTTTCCTGCCATCTAAGGCACGAGCGCATCTGTGAGGCCAAGCCTCACCAAGTAGCTCGTTTGTTTACAACTAACATTCCATTTAATTAAACTGCTTTATAGGCTATGCCGAAATAGTTTTCAACATTTTGAATATTAGTGTCGGGTGAATTGAAATGTTCTCAAAGTAGCCTTATGGCTGAAAGCTGCTTGGGACCCCCCCCCCCAGGTCAAGCAATATAACCATACAAACGCGCTTCCTGCACTCATTGTTTCAAAAGGAGTAATTTTGGCTTTGTCAGAACTGAAGAGCTGTGGACGGCACGGCACGGTATGCCCAATGAAAATAAATTAACGCAACGCAACACAACACAGACCCCGCTTCTCTCGCGTCAGTCACTGACATGAACGAAACACAGAACCCGCTTCTCTCACGGCAGTCACTGACAGTAACCTAGAATAAATGCATGGGGAAAAACACTTCCCCATGACAAAGACATCGTAAAACACTGAAAGTTAATATTTTGTCACTAGCAACATTTATCTGTCCTTTGTCAAATGTATTATGTTCCAAGTACCCTATGCGTAATTCTGCTTCATAAAGTTGAACAAATACATTTGCTTATTTCACAGAAAAATATAAATAGCCAGTCTACAGTGCAGAGTTGGTAAGTTATGGTAGGCCAACTTGCAGTGAACATACAAAGAGGGGAATTATTTATCTTGCAGCTGAGTAGCCTCAGGTGCGCACGTAGACATAAGGCCGAACATGCAAGCGCCAATGAATCGTGCTCTCACGGCAATCGCGCCGTTAAACTTAAATAGGTTAACATCACTCTAAGTTCGCCTTCAAGCAAGGAAAACGATGATTTGAAGACATCTGTTTCGTTGGAAGGGCAAGGGGTAGCAACAGGGCAACACAGAGACAGGCCCGATGGCAGGGCTGTTATGAGAGTATTAAAATATGGGATATTCTACGGGAAAACATTAAAACGGCAAGACAGCGGGGAAAGTTAAAATACGTGATAAACACGGAAAAAGTTGGCATGCATTGTTTCGGTCCCCGTGCACAGGGATTATTTGTCATACTATTAATCACATATGATTATTTGTGAAATTGTGCAAACAGGCGCAACACATTTGAAAAGTAAAGACTGGTAGCATGCAAGCTCACGGGAAAGATTGATTTAAGAATGTTATCACAAAGTGTGTGGCTGTGGCGCGGGCGGAAGACAATTGGCAGGGGAGGGTCATGTCTTTTTTTAACAATTCTGTCGGAGGGTCATTGAACAATTTCTAGCAGGCAAGAGAGGGTCATGCAACTTCCAACTGAAGCACTCAAAATTCCTCCGGTGGCCCCTTCAATAAATAACGATCAGTCCCTAGATTGCTCCTGGGCTTGGTTCTGTTAACAACTTATTGTCAAACGCATAGCCTATCTCGCGGTTGCATCCATTACAAACAAACATGCAATGTGAACGTCTGGGATTGGGGAGAGCACTAAATGCTCTACTGAATAAGCACGAAGTCAAACCTTTAAATGAAAAACACTCTTTAATAATCCAAAAAAATAAACCGCTAATGAAGTAAACTTGTGACCATCAAAAATCGTTTATCGCTCGTAACTCCGTGATACCAGGACGTAACAGGAAGGCATTTGGCTGAGCAACGGAGGTTAATATGCTCCATGTTTTGTCCAAATGATGACTGTCTATCATCGTTGCACTCGGAGAAAACCGGAATGTTTCATTCGTCCCCGTTTCAATCGTCCCGGTTGTACCTACTCAAAACGCAGATAGAACCTTATTATTCTAAGGTAGCGAAATAGCGTTCAGCATGATTCATGCCCAATTAATTCCCCCTGTTAAAGTGTTCGCCTTTGTAGTTTGGTTTCGTGATAGCCTATGATAAACGGCTTATGGCCAAATATGTGAAAACGTTAAAATACAGTAGGCGATAAACCCGGAAAAAGTTGACAGTGATTTTTGCATAATCACTTTGGAGGGTCCTAGAAAAATGTATTGCTGGCAAGGGAGGGTCACGTCTTTTTGGACTAATGCTCCCCAAACTCCTCCGGTAGCCCCTTAAATAAATAACGAACAGTCCCTAATGAAGTAAACTTGTGACCATCAAAAATCGTTTATCGCCTGTAGGCCTAACTCCGTGATAACAGGACGTAACAGGAAGGCATTTGGCTGAGCAACGGAGGTTAATACTCTATATTTTGTCCAAATGATGTCTGTCTATCATCGTTGCACTCGGAGAAAACCAGAATGTTTAATTTGTCCTGCGTCTCTACGGCTGCAAACGGGATTCACTCGCAGTTAACCAAATATTTCTTTATTAGGGCAGGCATATTTCTGGCTATTACATTATTTCTAAACCAGTCTGCTAAAGTCTGTAGTGAAGTCTGTGTAGGGTTTTCCAGGCTCCATTTCTTTTTACGAGACACCCTGCTCACTTGAGCCATCTACCGGTTGTTTGGGTTGTTGCAGCGTCTCACTGGAAAAATACAAATTAAAGTCGCGTGATACTGCGTGATCCCACGCGCGGACCGCGAGTGAAGCTGGCCAATTCGAAGCACTGCCCACTGTAAAGCCTTATAGCACTCTGGTGATGTCACACCTTGTGCACACAGTGACCACATGATATGTCTGATAGAACAGTTATCAAACACTAAAGGCAATGGCTTGTGCTGTGAACTTTGTTATAGCCATATGTAAATCGGTGTGCAAAACGTCAATAAATTGATGTTTACTCACAGCAGACTGAATAGCTCCCTGTAATTCTCATCTCCTTTCCCTTCTGACACCAAACTGTCCAGTTTATCGATCAGTTCAGCTTCTACCTGCACGAACACAGAAACATTTCTGGGTCACTCCATATAAATTCAACACAAAATAATGGATTCAAAACCAAAACAACAGTCTCTTAAGTCTTCTGATTATAACACAAATATTTCAGCCTGATATCTTATTTTGTTGTCGAGATAAGCTTTTTCAATTATGGATAGAAACATCCTAGAAAACCAAAAGCCAGTATTTTACATGTAGGTGTACAACAAAGCACAGAACACTCAGAGACGACTTTGTCAGGAATTTTTTAACTGATGTAGAATGACGCACATACAAAAAACACATCAACTTTGAACAATGGTACTCAGGTTAACAGATAAATTGTCCGGAGACTCAACAGACATAATAAAGAGACAAAGAAAATAACAAATTGGACCTGTTTGAAGTTGCCATTCTTGCATTGTTCCCAGTCCATCATGTCATGGAAGATGGGGATCATGATGTTCCTTACTTCCTCCTGAGGTACCAGTGTCACTCCCAAGAAGGGGCCGATCATTCCAGGGATGAAGTGGATCTTATTTTCACCTTCAAAACATATACCACAGCACCATACCATTAATATACCACTATATACAGTATTATTGCAGAAATATGTGCACAATTTCATCTTCAGGTTGCTTGCCCTTATCTGAAAAATTTTTCCAGACCTTTTCCAAACGTATTATTATTTGCACTGATAGCACAAGCAGTCCTTTTTATACCCTTAGAGCTTTTTGTCCATCAGACTAGACGTCTGCTACAGTATGTTTGGCAGAGACCAAACACTGCACATCACCAAAAACACACCATCCCTAATTTTAAGCATGGTGGTGGTACAGTAGCATCATGCTGTGGGGAGACTCACCAACAGGCCCTGGAAGGTCTGTAAAAGTAAAAGTAATTCAGCAAAATATATTGAAATCCTGGAGGACAATCGGATTCAGTCAGCAAGAGAACTACGACTTGACCCTGTACCCTGAATCTGAATCGGAAGAGATATTTCCCCTGCAGGATCCTCTGGCGTGCCCAGAGGGCCTTTTTGTACCGAGCATATTCTCTCTCCCTGAGTGCTATGATGAATGCAACAAGGTAGCCCCCTACATAGCTGTCCGTGGATATGCTTCTCAGGCATAGGTCAGTCTCTAAGCAGACTGTGCCCCCCCAGCCTCAGTGTTAAGGCTTCTACATACTCGCCATTCCCGACCTGTAGCGCGACAATGTGACGTCACGAGAGCACCGTAAGCATTTATACTCGCGCGTGGTGGTCGTGACACTAGTTGCAATATTCTCCTGAAAGGAGGTGTCAGAAGCATTGACGCAAAGATTGTTAAGGCGGAGCAAGATATTTCATCAGGAGCCACTTCCGGGAACCCGGATCGCACGAGGGGGGGGTCAAAATCCCCCTTTATGCAGAGCAGAGGCAGCGACTGCTCCATTGAAGTCTATGGGCATAGCTCAGAATTTCACCACATATGCTAAGATGTTGGTTCTATAGAGTTAGGAATGTGAATTTCGGGCACATTTCCATGATCCTCAAACCCTTCTGAACATTTCAGGTACATTTTTAGCATTTTTGAGCATTCCATTCTGGAGAAAATCAACCTTATATCAGGTGTCCAGGTATCCGGTTATTTATGCAGCTTCTGTTGGTCGGTTGCAACGTACGCTCGTCAATACGTCATCGACACGCCTCTTCATGCAGACAGGATTAGATCCCCATTTCGCGCCCATAGACATGCTCCGCCTTAACAATCTTTGATTGACGTCAATGGCAGTAAAAACCACTAGCTAGCCTCTGTGATGGTACTTTAGACTTTGGTTGCTGCTATTCACAACTACCATCATCATCATCTAGTTTCCAAGGTGTGTGCAGGTAGATAGATAGATGGATAGATAGATGGATATATAGATAGATACTTTAGTCATCCCGAGGGAAATTTTAATAATTTGAACATTTTAGTTAGCTGGCTAGCTAGCTAGCAGCTGGCTGCGTTTGTGTAATTTCCTGAAGTGGAAAGAGATTGTGTTCAGGTCTTAGTAGATATCCTTTGGTTAAAAATAAATATTTTCTATTCTTTCCTCTTAATTTCATGTGTTTCGACTCTCGCTGGTAACTTTGTTAACTTATCCAGCAAACCATTAAAAATGCACGACTGTAACAAAACGGTCCTCCGAACTGCAACTCTCGCTTGCCCTCAAACTAGTCCATATTCCGGTTTCCGGTTTGTCGCGCTCAGCTGAAAAAAATAGAGTGGTGTGCTACCTGGCCATAACCTGGCGCGCCAGAGAGATCTACATCATTTTGACGTCACATTGTCGCTCTACCGGTCGGGAACGTCGAGTATGTAGGACGCATTAGAGAGAGAGGTGTGGTGCGCACATCCAAAAAAGCAATCCACAGGTGCTAGACAGTAGTATCAGATATAAAGGAAGGTTTGGTTTGCACAGTGTTTTTTGCTTCAACACTTGGCAAACATGCACAAACTCCTCGTAGGTTTTCCAAATGATCGTCAAAGGTTACATACAACAGTTCATTCACCCTCCCCTTCATTTCACAAGAATTCTACCCAACAGAGTGCCTCCTTATTGTGCTCCTATTCTGAAATAGGAAATAAGCAAATTAGCAATGAAACACGGCATCCACCCAGGGTGTTTTACAGCAGATACTTTATTGTGGCAGAGCATGGCGGCATCAAATAATAAAGTCTCTGTGCTCCCCTGTGGGATATCATGCTCCAGCACCCACATCCTTTCTACCAACCTAAAGTGTTAACCTCACCCCTTAGGAGTAGTAACTGAGCTGCCTGCCTTCCACCCAAGTGTCCCACAGGAGCAGCTGTGGCTACTCACTTTATGCCTAGTGTAAACTGTCTGCTTTGAGACTCAAACAGAGGGCCATGTACTGTCAAAGCAGAGACTTTTACACTGATTGGTGGAGCCATTCAGCATACAAGGTATCAGGTGCAACTTGGGGTTAGATGTCTTGCTCAAGGGCACAACGGTAGAAGGCGGGAAATTAGCCAATAACTTTTCAGGCTACTCCATGCTAGCCCAGGCACACTTTGGTAGTTTAGTACAAGACATGGTGGTCCATCCTCACCAATGAGGTGCTGTAGGCCATCATTATGATGATATATATATATGATATAATTATTATTTTTAAATCATTGATGGGTGTAGCTCCCTCATTTCTGACATGCTCATTCCAAAGATCCTCAAGCATAGGGCTCCTTGCAATACCAAGAATTAACTCAAATTCTGCACATGGTACCTTTAGTCACTATTCCCCCACTCTCTGGAATTCCCTGCCTCCTGAACTATGGACTGCTCCGACAGTGTATCCTTTTAAAATCAGATTAAAAACATAAGACCCATTTCCAATGTCGCACCTGGAACTTGATTTTTACGGGAACGGGGACGTTTTGTGCGTGTTTCCTATAGACAAACAGCCCGGTAACGCGACATTCTGGGAACTTCTACAGGGCCGAACGGACTACCTGTCATGAAGTGGGTACTTCTGTGCGGCACTGAAAGAACTCAAGATGTAAACGAGGTGTGAACGAGGTGTGGAGGTTGAAAGACGACAAGCACATTTTTTTAAACCCAGACATCACTTACAGCTAAATTGATTACAAGTTAGGCTGTTAGCTTGTTCAGTTGAGACACTTAATTTTAAGCTGAAGACAGGCAAGCTACCCATTGTCGGACTCATTAGCGCATCTCCGTGCCTGTTTTAGTCATGACTCGAGCCTGTCACTTACCAGCCAATAAAAAAAAACAAGGAAAAAAGAAAGGGGCCATAATAGCCAATCAGGAAATAGCTGTAGCTGGGTAAGATTGAACGCAACAACCAATGAAAATCGTTCACATGATTCTTCTGAGTGTTTCATTGTACACACACACATACACAGTGGAAACTGCTGGAGCTCATCACATCACTTTGAGCACAGAGTAAGTCGTCCCCTGTTTTAATGTTACAACAAATTCACAACTTGTTTGACAGAAAAAATGACAAGTTGATCGCTGTTAGAGAATGTTGCCCACATACTGTAATTAGCATCCGTTTTTCAATGCTTAGCGTCATTGTAGCCTAAATTTAGCAACAGTTTACCAGCTTGTGCTCTCTCTCTTACACACACACACTCACACCATGCTTAGGCTGCATGCACACATGCGGACAATTAATAATGATTTATACGTATACTGTAGAAAGAGTCCTGTAAAAGTAGTCTATACGGTTTGTGAAGCTTTCCTACTGTAAAACTAAACATAGCCTTCTGATAAACTATTCAGAGATGGACATATAATATAGGCTACTCTGATTCTGTGTAGATTATTATAGGCTTCATTTGCAAATGATCACCAAAAGTCAGTATGAAGGCTTTAGTAGGTTATTTAAAATACAAAGAACTGCAGTACTGCCAGGATGACTATAGGACCCTTGCCTGGGAGGGAAGTATATCTCAATTTTGACTAAAAATAAGCTTCCCTTGTGTTAGTAGGAAAGCCTATTAAATTCATGCAGAGAGTATAGGCCTACTTATGCCTATGTGTTTGGATGTTGCTGGATAGTGGCTGCTACAACAATTGAGAGAGAGAGTGATATTGACAATAATGATTTTGAAGCTTGTACCCGTACGCTCATTATTATTATTATTATTTGTGCGCTCATTATTATTATTATTATTTAATGTATTGGGAGTTGGGGGCCTGTGCCCCAGCAAAGCTCTATGTCTAGAATCGCCCCTGCGTTAAACCGAGGTCCTGACTCACTGTGGTCATTAAAGATCCCATGGCACTTGCAAAGAGTAGGGGATTTTCCCGGTGTCCTGGCTAAATTTCCAACTTGGCTCATTGAATCTGGCCCCCTAATCATCCCCCACTGTAATTGGCTCATTCACTCCCTCACTCTCCACCTCAAGCTGGTGTGTGGTGAGTGTTCTGGCGCATAATGGCTGCCGTGCATCACCCAGGTGGGTGCTATACATTGGTGGTGGTTAGTGAGGTCCCCCTTTCCATCTGAAGTGCTTTGAGTGTTCAGAAAAGTGCTATATAAATGTAACGTGTTGTTGTTGTTGTGTTGTCTTACCTGCTGATCCAGCATATTTCTTCATCTTTAGCTTTGCCTCTACTTGAAAAGTGTCTCATAACCAGTGTTGGGGAAGTTACTTTTAAAAAGTAGTGTTTGCTCGTTACTCGTAACTTCTTAAAAAAGTAACCTGTTATTTTACTTAGTTACCCTCTATGGAAAGTAACTTTTTACGTTACTCGTTACTTTTACGTTCGACAGAACCAAATTTCTGTTCCTAAATATGTAGGCCTACATAAAGTTCTACTATGGAGGACATAACAGGTATTTCCTTTGTGCTTTTTATTATAAAAAATGCCACAAACAGAGCACTTGACAAGAAAACATTGGGATATTACAGTTTGCAAACTGCCAAAAAATAAAGCTCACCGAAAAAGAAGAAGGGTTCAGTCAGGGAGTCAAAAGCGTTCAGATTAGCTTCGGCATGTTAGCATACGCCATTTTCAAGTATGGAGCTGCATGTATCATTTGGAATCAGCTCCATGCACAAAAGTCCGTGTTGGGCATGAGCTTTCATACATGTTGGTGGGCGGGTACCTATCTGGCGGCTACAACCAAATGTTACTCAGTGCGTATTTCTTGAGGACCCTATGAGAAGACGTTTATATCATGGTTATTTATGCATTATATGACAAATAAAGAAAATTGTATTGATCTTGTTTCGTTGTAGACGTAGTTCCCACTGTAAGTCAACCTTAAAATTCCCTGGCTTTTCCATGACTTTCTCTGAGTAAAAAGCATAATTTCAATTCAATTTCAATTAATTTCAATGGCCCATGCTAGGCTAGCTACTTCAGCCAAAAATGTTTGAAATTGACCACAGCCATCTTTACGAAAATTATGTTCGTTTCCGGCACCAGCTAGAATTAGCCTATAGGGAGGGAAAGTAATCTCATCGCCACCTAGTGGTTGCGTTCCTAGAGTTTAGCCGAGTGGATGGGATTTTTTTTTAGAAAAATTAATCTTAATTTAATGCCTTCCATATGCTAGGCACTGGGGTCACCTATATTGCTTCTAGTGGTCATACCTTATTTTTAGGATCTGTGGAATTGTTTTGAGTTTTTGTCGTAACATGGTGATAACGAACTACAGTTGCATGTGACGTCACAGGTTTGGGCGCTTAATCTCTAACTGATCAATACGGCAATTTGCTTAACTGGCTTAACATATTTTTGTAATAACAGAACGTGATGTAAACCGTGTGGTGATTACCTTTATGTCTGGATAACTGGTGTTGTGTTTCTACTCACATGAAGAGCTGGCAGTAAGTGTTAAGTGTCAATGCTAACCAGGCTAATAAACAAACCATGCTACCGTGAGTAACGTAGAAGGGTAAAGTCACATGACTTCTTTTGTAGTCTGTTTATGAAACAAAAGGAGCAATTTCAATTTTTTAAAATAAGGCAAAATAGGGCCTGACATTTTCACAGTTAGAAGATTATTACTGTATAGACACTGAAAAATATTTTTGGTGGATAACTTTGTTGATTTGGCTTCACAATATTTTTTTTAAAATAGGTCTATGGGACTTAACATTGGAGCTGCTCTTCGATAGGAACTTTCCCTCCCTATTAGATTCAACGTTGACAACGTAAGGTACAACGGTATGTCGTTGATGAAGATTGGACATTCCCTCAGAGGAAAATAAGTTGTTCAGGAACGTGCTTCACCTTGTTATAAGCGCAAATTTATTTAATTGGTTGCCCTGTCTCTGAAGTCCTAGGTTATTTAATGTGATGTTCATATGTGATAATAAACAATGCAAATCAATATTGAGTCATTTTAGGCTACACAAATAATGATCCCTAAATGCTATATTTGGACACAGGTTGTACGTATTACGCAATAGGCTATCCAACGAAAATGACTATAATTAAGTAGACATAGGATGTAAGAAACTTGTGGATAGCTGGGATTTTTGCTGCACCCAGTGTGAATTTGCAGCTTGTTAAACCTAGGCTACATTTGCAAGCAGACAAAATGAAGCCAAGGCACTAAACTTACCGATAGAAGTGCACATCCCTCGGGTATTGTGGTTCGAGCAGGAAAAGAGTCTGCAACTGTTATTGGATATTTGGCTTTTGCCTCGACTGGCAGCCTGGCCATTTAAATCAAATGCATAGCCTAATCATGTCAATGTTGCAAGAAAGCAAACTAAGCTAGACTGCATTTCCGGCGGGAACTGCGAAAGTGTGCTTGCCCTGGTCCGGTCACCAATGTGAGCAGACAGTGACATACGCTATGCTGAACCTGGCTTGATCCAAGCATTCTAACAGTGCCTTTCAGTGGCAATACCGCAAAAGCTCTGAGGGCTATTCAACTATTGGCTTGCGGGGTGAATGCGGTTCGTTGGATTTTACCTGTGGCCTGCCTTCGAATTTAGCTTCTATGACTAAAATCAAATCAATAAAATAAAACAACAGCAGTGATTGGCTGCAAAAATAAATAATGTCACGCATCTTGCACCTCTCAAACTGGGCTATCAGGTAACCTAGAGAAAAAAATTTAATTATGAAATATGACTAAGGCATTAAAATGCTGCTTGTTTGTCAGGATACTTTTTCACTGATTTATTTTAATATATTCCATCCCCTAATTCTGTTTTACTGGTTTATTTGACAAATAATCTATATGGATTTGCTCTATAAAGACCTGTTTGGGATTGTTTTGAGAGCCTATTGATGTATCTCAGAATAAAGGAATGTCCACAACATTAGTGATGTTTTTTGTGTGTGTGTGAATGTATTTTACTTAACTCATTGAATGTAGCTGGATACTCATGAACGCATGTCTCTAATAGCCACAATAGGAGTAATTTTAGCAACACCGTATTTTGTGTGGCCCATAACGACCTAGTGGATCATGAAAACGTGCTAAAAAAATCACATTCCTTGCTTGTTGTTGGTACATTTTAATCCCATTCAGATTGCCACTTATCTGTGATGTAAGAGTTCAGTATAGGTTTAAGGTCTGGGGCAGGGATTTGACATTCTGTGACTTCTTCATTGAGGGCTTGCTTGGCAGCACTGTCCGCTTTCTCATTTCCCCTCAGACCAACATGGCCTGGGACCCAGCAAAAAACTACACTCAAGTTGTGGTTCTTTAGACGTTCTAGTTGATCAAGCTCAGGTTTGGTTGTACTTTTTGCGTGACATTAAAGCCTACTGGAAAGATTTTTAATTGCAATTTAATTGAATGCAATTTACTTTTACGATTAAATAAAATTAATTTATCCCTCTCACCCATAGTTTTCTATTTATTTACAAATGTACATAGCCCTACTGTACTTACATTTATACATAGTTATTCTACTGATCTTCATACTATTCATCCTGCACATAGACTTATTCTTACTACTCTTATAATGTTGTTTCTGCACTACAATGACACTGTTTCCAGACTGCACATAGCTGTATGTTATGTACATATCTGTTAAATATTTGTCATATTGAATATCCATATTTATTCTGTTTTATTATATTCTGTTAATACACTGCATATATCTATATTATTGCATTGCATGTAAATGCAATGGACTATTATCGCTGTTCTTCTTTTATTATTGTCATTCTTCCAACCAAATTTGACGTTCAAAGGCTCTAAAACCACTGAACCGTTCAACGTCATTCAACCACTCCTACAAAGGAGATTTGTTGTATGTTTTTTCACATTTGTGAACTTTATACTTTTTTAGATATTTATGATAAAAGAGCAAGAAATTCTCATAGAGTTAAAGGAACCATATGTAAGATTGTGGCCAAAACTGGTACTGCAATCACTTTCAAAATACTGAAGAGCGGTGTATCCCCTCCCCCTCCCCATGACTCGAGGTTGCACACACGGATGGCGAAACACTACTGACTTCGTGATTAGTAGATAGATGGAGGGTGGCGCATCAGTTCAAAACACAATATGACATGACAAAACACAACATCAACAACAGTTGAGGGCTGCAACTTCACTTTTTAAATGACAATATCCTGGCTGGACTACTGTTGTCAGTGATATAAGTATTTGAAATGAACATGATTTCTTAATGTCTAGTGACATATCAGGGCCATTTTATGATTAATTGACATATTTTTCTTACATACGGTTCCTTTAACATTGACCGCCGTGGCGGCAACTTTTAGCATTATGACGTGACCTGCAGCTGAAAACAATCAACAGCTGAACACGAGCTACTAGGCCTACTACCACTGGAGCTATGAATCTTCTGAACGTCTTCGCCTGCTGTGCCGTGGTCACTTTATTTGCTCGTAAAACTCAAATTCAGAGGCACATTTCTCTAATTACAGACAAGGTAAGTGTTCCGGTTTTTGGTATTGGAGTCATTTATATCGTCAAATATTATGTTATGTAACGTTAAGTTGTATGAAATGATGGGTCACAAATAGCTAAACTAACGTTATAACGTTAGGTAACGTTAACGTTAGTGAAATAGTTAACGTTAGCACCTTGCTACGTTGATGTTATTTAAGGAAACCCACTGTTAATCAACGTAAATATGTCGTCAACTTTACAGTGACCGGTTAGCTGTAGGTTTCGATAGCTAACGACAATCAAACGTAACGCACTAACGTTACATTTGTTATTAGGCTAACCAGCAGCGTTTTAACTATAACCAGAGCCCGTCTGTCTTCTCTGCTAGAACGTTAACGTCCCATACAAAAATGTGATATATGGCAATATATGAACATATATGTAAAATAACAGGGACTTATAATTGTACTTATATGGACATATATGCGATTCAAATATTTATGTCAAATCTATATGTCCATACATGCATACAAAATATTTTAATTTCCCATATAAGATGCTATATATCTTCATATACTAGATTCAATTATTTGTTTTCCAAATATATGGAGAAGTTTATGTGTGAATATGTGACAGACTTATATGTAGTCTCCATATATGGTGGCATACATATCCATACACTAGATTCCACTACTTATTTTCTAAATATATGGATAACTTTATGTGTGAATATGTGGCAGACATATTTGTAGTCTCCATATATGGTGGCATACATATCCATACACTAGATTCCATTAGCCTACTTATTTTCCAAATGGAGAACTTAGTGTGAATATATTTGTTTATATCTTGGCGTCACAGGTATGGTGTCGACTATGCTGCTCGGCATCTTTTACCTTACAGTGGGTCCCCGTTAAGTTTGGACGGGTTCCTTCATGAATCACGCACCCCATTTTCTCAGCAGAAATGGCACAAACTGCAGTTGACACAAACAACCACAAGGTGTCACTTGGGTGCCACTACTATTTTTGATGTGACTGACTAACTGCTTCCATGACGCAGCGGGGGCACGGGAACTTAAATTGATCACGGTAGTTTAAGCTTACACTTGACAAAACATTCTAATATGAAAATGTAGATGCAATTGTTGTAAAATGGTGCAGCTCCTTTAAGAAAGCACCGTGTGCAGGGATGGAGAGAGAGAAAGCGAGAGGGGATAGGCCTACAGTATGTGTGTTAGAACTTAGCGTGTGGAAAAAGTACGTGCTGTTGAGACTGGAGCGAGTCACATTCAAAATAATGCAAAAAAAGCAATTATCCTCATTCATTGCAACCAAAGCATGCCTGCTTGCCGACGTTCAAACGAAAAATATATCAAAGCACCTTTTGCGTTTGAATGTAGCACAAAAAAATGTTTAAACAGCTGGACAAATGATTTAGCTAATTGATTATATAACCTGAACACCAGCAATTGTTGAACATTTACCTGTACATGTACATTGACAGTAGCCCAGCCTAACAGCATGTTGTAGGCCTACTGTAGAAATTTCACTTAAATTGCAACCGCAACATGCCTGCTTGCCAACGTTCAAACGACAACGAAAAAGATAATAAAACAAGAGGGTTGAGTCTGAATGACACTGAGTTTTTAGACACTGAGTTTTTGTAGTTAAGAAATATTTTCGTATAAAAAAATGGTCATTCTTCAATCTCCTTCACTGACGCCTATGGAAAAGGCTTAACGTCCCAAAACAACGATCAATGATCATCAAATTTCTCTCTCACATTGCTCCTCATAACCATCTATAAAAAAGTGTTTTTTCTTTTCTTTTTGAGCACATCCGAATCCCAGGACATAACGCACTGGACCTTATAATAGGCTCGAGATATAATTCCAAAGGGGGCAGATAGGGGCCACTGCACTTAAAACTTAAAAAGATGAAGCTTTCCGAACTTTGAAATTGCGATCAGTGACTGGCATCGGGTGAACGAAGCTTTCCGAAGTTGAACAGGCTATTAAAAACTATTTGCGCACCTCCATGTCACAGGAGAGACTGGGCTCTCCCTTCGTTAGGCTACCTGCAAACTGGCCTATGATTTCATTGCTGAGTTTGCGGCAAAGCAAGAAAATTTTTTTTTTCCTGAGTCAGGATATGGCGAGTCAGTGTCATTTATTTGTCCAATGTTAGCCTATAGATACAGACCAGTACATCTTATCAATAGTTTGAATGCTGTGTGTGTTTCTGCTCATTGACAAATACCGTTCAGCACAATGATTCATGCCCAATTAATTCCCCCTGTTAAAGTGTTCGCCTTTGTTACACTATTTGGTTTCGTGATGTAGCCTATGATAAACACCTGTGAAGTCCTACAGACTTTTGTGCCTGCCATGTATTTACCTGCCCACAAGATGTCGCCATTCTGCCTTTGTGTGTTTTGTTTACTCGCTCCCCTTTCTTTGGTTAATGGAAACCCTTCTGTGATTGGAGGATTGGATAATTGGGGTTGATGTACCAGCCTATTTAAGATCCTGGTTTTTCTTAGTCTTTGCTGAGTTTTCCTGAGAGACACAGTGTGAGTACCCGTTCTTTGTCTGTGCTACTAATTCTTGAGCTCTTGTTTTGATTTTGACTTCTGCCTGCATTTTTGAGAATTTGAGAAGCCTATTTTTTGTGCTGAAATACCTTTTGTTGGAACTTTGATTTTTGACTGAAGACTTTTTGTTGTCATTGGACTGCTGGCTGTGAACTTTTGTTTTCGGGACTCTGGGAGCTTCCACTGAACTGAACTGAACGGAAGAACTGCATTTGTTGTATCCTGTGTTTTTGAAAGTAAAGACTTATCATAACTCATTGCTTCTCTGCATGTCTGTCCAAGATCCACCACCCAACAAAGTTCGTGACAACACCATATGACAAAATATGTGACTCCGCTAATGTTATAGGCTATACAATTGAATTCCCCCTCTTAAAGGCAAGCTGGTGTAGCTTATTAGACTAGGCTACTATTAAAATACACCGACGGTAGCCTTGGCTATGTGTAAAGTAAGCTATCGCATGATTTCATGCACGTAAGTGAAAAGGGCCTTGCATCTGTCAAGTTCGCACAGGGCCTCGCATCCCCTTGCGACGGCCCTGCAGCTCCTCCTAAGACAGCGAGGAAAAAGTTAAAATACGTGATAAACCCGGGAGAAGTTGACAGGTTTGTTTCGGTCCCGGTGATTATTTGTGAAATTGTGCAAACGACAGCCTTTTCAAGGCATTTCCAGGAAGGAGTCGTAGCATGCAAGCTCCCAAATTGACCCAGTAGCCTAAGGCATCAATAAATTGTTGGGACTGGGGAGGGTCATGCGTTTTTTCTCAATCACTTTGGAGGGTCATAGAAAAAATTCTTGCTGGCGAGGGAGGGTCACGTCTTTTTTTGACAAACGCTCCCAAAACTCCTCCGGTAGCCCCTTAATTAAATAAATAACGAACATTCCCTAATTGATTAATAGCCTAGGCCTACACCAGCAATTGTTGAACATTGACCTGTACAGGACATTGACAGTAGCCCAGCCTAACAAGCAAATGTTGCAAAATACATCAAAAGACGCAATTAATCAGAAATAAATAATGTAATCTGCATCGCTTTATTTAACAAACTGCAAGCAACAAGCGCATTGAGTTCGCTGTAAGGCCTATCTGTTAAGGTAGTCGATAGGCTATATTCACCCCTTGCAAGTGACGTCACGTTTTGTTCACGCCACAGCAAAATAGCCTAGTGGACGGCAAGAACACCATTCAAATCAATGGGTTGTAATGGGACATATCGCACAGCTAGGAGATTATAGTGAGATTTAACCGTAGTAATGCCCTTCCACGACTGTTGGCTTATTGTTTGGAATACAACAACATCCCATGTTCTTGCATAGATATATTTTGGTTTGTTTTCTTTGTGTTTCGGGAGTATTTCAACCACAATTGCATGCTTATCTCCTCAGTGTATAAAGCACAGCAGCGGTTGCTATAGCAACCATAGACTCTGAACAGGACGGCAGATAGCACTTAGGCAAAGTCTTTGGCAAGATCTGAATGTAAACAGATAATACCGTTCAAGTTTTTTTTAAATTTCCTATTTCTTTCAATTCTTTAACTTAAGACATGTAAGAAGTAAGTTTATTCGCTGGGCAACGTACAAACTGACGAGTTACATTAGCCCTAGCACTATGAGCTACGATAAACGTTAGCTAGAATAGCTAGCTTCTAAGTGTGGCAGCTAGTTATTATTTAATGTTCTGATATGACATTCTTAACATTTTGACTATGTTACAACTGATAAAAGCAAGACAAATAAAGTAACCAAATCGCTTTGCAATATTTTAGTTCAGAAATACTTATGGGTGTTCATTTACCATAATGTTAATTACAGTAGCCTAACGTAACGTTATCTCCCCTTGCTGTTACCACCAGTTTTAATAACTTTACATTTGCGATCATGACCCATTTCATCTAACAACACCACTGGCATCTTCTTTGACTATCAGACCCCAAACTGCAATACATTGAACTACAAAGATGTTATAGTAATGGTGTTCAGTTCATCATAATCTTTATGACATAATGTAATTTGCCGTCCGTCTCCCATCTTTTTGCCGTCCAGCATGGAGCCGTCACGTGACTTAAGTCACGTGTCTGCAAGGGGTGAATAACGAGCTGTGTGCCTGGACAGACGATAGATGACGGCTCTGGTCATCCCATACCCTCCCCCCACTTCCTGTAGCCTACCATTATGAAGGCCTGTAGCCTAAAACGACTCGTTGCCGTTTTGTGACATTAAGCTTTTTCACGTTAAGCCCCCCTCCCCCATCCCCTTCTTTCACAAGCAGTGGGGGAGCGCGGGGCACAAAGTAACACTTTTTGGTAGACAAAGGAGGGTTCTCCGCGCTTCTGTCGTTTGGCCACAATCCGTTGCAACCAGGCCAGGACAGATATTTTAGAGAGGAGAGACGCCGGTGCAGCTCAGATGTCTTCTTAATTTTCTTTATTCTTCAGTAAAAGGTGCAGAACATTATTAAACTTTGACTAACATTTCGATGTGTCGATGTTTTTGACTAACGAACATCGAAACGTTAGTCAAAGTTTAATAATGTTCTGCACCTTTTACTAAAGAATAAAGAAAATTAAGAAGACATCTGAGCTGCACCGGCATCTCTCCTTCTCTCTAACACTTTTTGGCTTTGGCTAAATATTTCTAAAATCATTTGAGTTTCACTAGTCACATGTTTTAACAAGCAACACTTGTTATTGAACTAATAACAGACGTGTGTCGAAAATTGACTTTATTTTCCATACGGAGAAATAACATATGCAGAGTCTAACCCAGGTCAATCTTGCCAAAAAAGCCCTCAAACCTGAAAACACATGAGGCAAAAGTGCAAAACATCACAAAACTAACTAAACTAACACGGGCATATTTTTGTATTGCAATCATTGTAGCCTACAGTTGTAACACCGCGTAACAGTCATTTTACTCCCCGGATGCGCTCATTATAAAGAACGTTTAACGTGTCCCAAAAACAGCTATCAATTAATCACCAAACGTCTTATAAACAAGTATTGCCAGGAGCAACACCTTGCAAAAAATGATAACAATAGGCCTTTATATGGCTCTGCTCCTGCCTAGATTCGAACTCAGAACTACCTGAAAGTTGCAGACCTGTTCTGGAAATACGTGCATTAACCCACTCGACCGTCAGACAACGCTATCTACTTTGAGTAGGCCTATTGGGTAGGACTGTAGCCTACACTGGTTGCTGTGGCACAGTCTTGAGTGACCGAATTCGTTTTTCTTTGTCATATGAATGCTGTCATTTTGTTAACATTACTGTTAAGGAGATGCTGTAGGCAAAGTCTATATTTCAACCTCGTTAGTGTAGTAAAAAAAATCAGAACTATTCACAAGGTTTCTGGGCAGCATATTTATGTTCTGTTAGCAAGCAAACTTCTCATGACTACCGACAAAGTAGCCTACTGCCAGCTGACAAAGCTCTCATTTTAAAACATTACTGAGAGACAGACACTGTACAATCAAGAAATCTTGCCACTGAATCCAAAACTATGTTTAACATTATGTACAAGGCTTAGGCTACAGTGGACTAGCATGTTGCAGGGGCTGCTAAAAACACAGAGAAACGCACTGAAAACTCGGCCAATCACAGCCCTTGCTGTCGAATGCGCCGTCTGGTTCGACCGTGGAACTCCACAGCGGACTATGCTGCCCCCAAGCGGCTGCAGTTGTACTTACATTTCACCATTCACCATGATCGTGAATGAAGTGTCAATTTTTAACTGGGACCCACTGTACTTCTGTGGCGCATTGCGTTGAGGCCGACAGATGACAGCCGCCGTTGCACAGCAGTTACCAGTCTGTCCAAGAGTCCAAGAGTTCGAATCTGGGTTAAGATTTTGACAACAATATTGACATTGTTGTTTACCTAAGTTTATCTTTTGTGCAGATCAGCCTTCTTGGCTTGGTTTGCATAAACTAACAAGCCCCCCCCCCCCCCCCCCTCCATGAAAATCAAAGGCTACATATTCTCAGCTGACTCGTCAAAAAGTGCACACCACCTTATTATTATCTGGAGGTGTGTGACTTTTACTTATGTGCACATGGCTGCAAATTGACTTTTAATTTATGTATTTTCTGCCTTGGCCATTTTAAAATATGGATGTATGGTGGTTAGAAGTGTAAATATCAATCAGAAACCTAAATATATTTATAATTATTAATTTGCAAACAAATAACTGGCGTCAGTGACGTCTTCAGATCCCTGGAACTATGCTTCTTCTAGCATTCTACCATAGGTCGAGAGGTGTAGTTGTAACTACACAACTTTACAATAGTGGTTGCGAACGTTCGTTGCTACTATGGTTTTGGGAAACACTAACATAGTGTAACGATGCATTGGACTATGTAAGTTCCAAATATGAATGTAATTCTGTGGCATATTGTACAGAAAAATAAAAATGACATGTCAAACAGTCAATTGACTACATTGCAGTCAAGAAGTAGGGCAAATTAATTTACGAAACCAAAACGTGGGTCATACTGTAGTTGTCTAAGCCTCTATAGCGTAGCCTGTTAAAAACGTTGCAGAAGCCTACCCAAGGCTACAGATTAATTCTGAACAGTTATTTCTCTACTGGCTCAATTATCACACCATTGTTTTGATTTGCGTAGTTGCGTTACCCCAACACTGACAATAATGTAGACAGCAATTTTCGTTACCACCGTGTAGTCTTAGCCTTAGTCTTAGCCGTGAAGCCTTAAGCCATACCCAAGTAGCCTAAATCGAGGTAAATCGAGCTTTTTCAGAAGGGGCGGCAGGCAGAGCGATGTACAGTGGCAGAGCGACGCACAGTGGCTGAAAGTGGTACTAAAGCTTCACGCCTCGTAATGCGCGACTGAAGTGGCCATTTGAAAGCGATGCCCACTGTATGTAGTAAGAATGTTTAGGTTACTGTCTCTGCGTAAGTAAATGATAATAAAGGCAAAGGTATATATAAGTATATAAGTATAAGTATAAACTCTTAAACTCTCTGCATTTATCCCAATCCGTTAATTAGTGAAACACACTCAGCACACAGTGAACACACATGGAGGTGAAGCACACACTAATCCCGGCGCAGTGAGCTGCCTGCAACAACAGCGGCGCTCGGGGAGCAGTGAGGGGTTAGGTGGTCGGGGTTCGAACTGGAAACCCTCCGGTTACAAGTCCGAAGCGCTAGCCAGTAGGCCACGGCTGCCCCCAGGTATGTTGGTGTGGGCAGAGTATTTGCTGCAGCTGCTATGGAATTTTAGTTAATCTAATTAGTGTCGCGGTGTGAAGCAAAAGCTGGATATGGGCTGAATATATGTCCTGCAACAAACTTCCAGAGGCTGGTGATTTTGACCAGGGTCCTTGACTTCTAATGGAAACGCAAGGACTGAGAGGATCGAGTGAGGGCATCTATTTATCTATCTATCTATCTATCTATCTATGGAAACGAGCCTATATTTATTCTCACAAGCTTTTAATTAGGCTTTTAAGGCTTAAGTAATTTAATTGTTTAACAATTAAATGACTTAAGCCTTAAAAGCTTATATATATATATATATAAGTCGCATTAGTCAAATGCATCATGGAACAAGGAAAAAACATACAGTATATAAGTCGCACCGGACTATAAGTCGCATATTTAGAAATGTTAATGAAGATGAACATGAATATATATATATATATATTAAAAATAATGATCAATAATAATAAAATATATATATATATATATATATATATATATATAAATTTATTATTATATTTTTTAATTTTTTTTAATTTTATTCACTGGTTATTATACTGTATGTATTTTAATCTCCAATATTTTAATGTCAATCTAATCTTAATTGTTTGGTCAATTGTTTTTTGCACTTTTCCACTGCACTGATTACGTATGATGGCGTTACACTCAGAAACATCGGAAATGAATTGCCTTTTTTGTTTCGGGATGTTTTAATCGACGATTCTACCTGGCCGACTGAGATTCTCCGAGATCATGGAACCATGGAGACGCATCTCGGCGCAGAAGGAAAAAACACCGGGAAAAAAGAGTCGGGACCCGTAACAGATTGAGCCAACACAGATGCTGCGGTTTCAGAATTGCAAGAAGTGTTAAATAGACAACAACACACGCACCCTGAAGCTGCGCTTATTGTGGCCGGTGATTTCAATCAAGTACATCTGAACCGGTCCATGCCTGAATTTATTCAACACATTCACTTCCCTACACGTGGTGACAACACACTGGATCACTGCTACACACAGTTCAACAGTTACAAAGCTAAGTCTCTACCAGCTTTCGGAAAATCAGATCATGCCGCTGTTTTCCTACTGCCTATGTACAAACAGAGAAGTCAGAGGGATCCCCCAGTGACGAAGGAGGTCAAGCGCTGGACTGACCAATCGGAAGCCAGGCTACAGGACGCCCTTAGCAACGTTGACTGGGAGATGTTCAAGACGAACTCTGCTGACATCAATGAGTTTACAGAAGTATCATTGAGTTACATCAATATGCTAACTGATTCCATCATCCCAACTGTAAAGATCCGAAGCTTCCCTAACCAGAAGCCATGGGTGGATAGACAAGTAAGAATGGCATTAAAGACACGCACCATGACTTATAATGCTGGGCTTATTTCAGGGGATATGACGGATTACAAAGCAGCATCTTTTAGTTTACGTAGAGCTATTAAAGATGCTAAGAGGCGCTATAGAGACAAAGTTGAAGCTGATTTCTTGGAAGGTGATCCAGCATGAGTGTGGAAAGGACTCTGAACCATCACTGGCTTTGAAAGAAAGTCCCCTCCTATGATGAATGTGAGTAAAGCCCTCCCTGATGAACTTAATGCTTTTTAGATAGATAGACAGATAGACAGATAGACAGATAGACAGATAGATAGATAGATAGATAGATAGATAGATAGATAGATAGATAGATAGATAGATACTTTATTGATCCCCAGGGGAAATTCAAGTATATGTCATATAAGTTTTATGCTCGCTTTGACATGAAAAACACAGACTTTCTTACACTAGCTGCAGAATGTGAAGCAAATGAGGATGCACCTTTCTGTGTCTCTGAGGTCGATGTGAGCAATGCCTTTAGGAGGGTTAATTGCAGAAAAGCTGCTGGACCGGATGGAATTTCTAACAGGGTTTTGAAATCCTGCGCTGCTCAGTTAGCTCCTGTGTTCACTTATATCTTTAACACATCATTGGCTCAAGAGACAGTTCCTACTTGCCTCAAGCAGTCTGTTATTGTTCCAGTACCGAAAAACAAAAGTCCATCATGTCTGAATGACTACCGCCCAGTAGCCCTGACGTCTACAGTGATGAAGTGTTTTGAGAAGCTTGTGAAAAACATTATCTGCTCATCCCTCCCTGCCTCCTTCGACCCCCTCCAATTTGCTTACAGAGCCAACAGGTCTACAGAGGATGCCATCTCAAACCTCATGCACACCACCTTAACTCACCTGGAGGAGAGGAATGGGAATTATGTGAGGATGCTTTTCAATGACTTTAGTTCAGCATTCAACACGATAGTACCTCTCACCTTGGTCACAAAGATGAAGGCCTTAGGACTGAACACCACCCTGTGTCACTGGATATTTGACTTTCTCACCAACCGTTCACAAGTGGTTAGAGTGGGGGGTCTGACATCTGACACATTAACCATCAGCACTGGTGCTCCCCAAGGCTGTGTTTTGAGTCCATTGCTGTACAACATCTACACACATGACTGCAAAGCCAACAGTAGTCATACCTCCATCATCAAGTTTGCAGATGACACAGTGATCTTGGGCCTGATTAGTAACAACAATGAACAGCTCTACTTGGATCAGGTTGATGAGGTGGCACAGTGGTGTCAATCTAACAGCTTGACACTGAATGTCAATAAAACCAAGGAAATGGTAGTGGATTACAGAAGGCAGCAGCAGAACTACAGTTACACCCCAATAATGATCAGTGGGCAACCTGTAGAGAGAGTCACAAGTTTTAAAGGCCGTGTTGCAGGGTTTATTTTCCAACGAATTTGCACAATTTGCTTGTTGGTAATAAACATTTAAACTGTTATCCATTGTATTTGATGTTGTTGGGTATCACAAAACGGAATATAATACGAAAAAGCAGGTACTATTTCACAGCAGTTTGAAGTGATTCTCCTTTCCCCCACAATGCATTGCATTACGTCACCTTGGGGAGGCTACAGACCAAAGCCCACCTTGAGACCCTTGAGAGTAACGAGAGAGGAGTAAAGAGAGACGAGTAAGGGAGTGTTCAGCAGTAGATAGCGCGGATTATAGATAAATAGATATAGATAGCCTAGATAGATATATAGACAGGTAGATAGATAGATCATGTCATCTGCTGGTCACGGGGTGAGCTCCTCAACCAGCGGCCAAAACGCACTCGCTTCCCTAGCGTTACAGCAGCTCTCCACCGCAGTTTCCATTGGGACAGCACAGCCCACACAAGCACCTGCCAAACTGCGGCGCCGACTTGCCCTTATTATCTCCCTCTTTGGTAAGCAGTACCCTGACGATGTCAATGACAATCAATCACGAGGAGTAGTTATCGAAAATATTCATGCTGAAGACACGACCAGCCTAATCGGCGGCGGCTAAGTTTGCAACAACAGGGGTGGCTCACAGGTGGGACTGGAAAGTTAGCCCATAGCTATCATGATGCTTTATATTCTGATCTTCTGACTAAGTTTACCCGGTAGCATACTTATCTGAACTAACGACATGATCACCATCACTAGATATAAAGAAAATGTTGACTTTCACTCGGTGCTGTTCACTGACAGTAACTTAGGCTAAACAAAAAAAGTGTCGTAATGTTATAAGCATAATGCATTGAACTGAATAGGCGCATTATGTAGCCTCATAACGAGACTTCTCAAATTCAGAAAATTGCATTAAACTAAAATCGGAAGACATTGTTATCTTTGTTAGACATATAGGGTAGTTGTCATATAAATGCTGTAACGAAAAAGAAGTGTAAATATACAAACTTTATGTTTAAAATGTAACCGCGACCATTTCCCATAGGAATGAATGTAAAACATACCCTCCAAAACGAGACCTCCCGAAATTCAGAAAAAAATACTAAATTGATATCAGGCAACGTTATTACCATTGGTAGATCATAGTGTAGCTGTGATAGAAATGCTGTGACGAAATTCGAAGTGTAAATATACAAACTTTATGTTGAAAGTGTAACCGCGATGTCCATTGGAATGCATTGAAATTAATGAAGTGCAGATCATGTAGCCCCCAAAGTGACGTCATCATCGAATTGCGTAAAAGAAACCCTGCTAATACTAAAAACGACAAAAACTGGCATTTAACACCATTTGGAGACATTTTTAAAAATGATATACATATATTGAGTGCTTTATGTACCCATTAATCAACAGTGGTGGTTAACCTGCAACACAGGCTTTAAATACCTTGGTGTCCACATTACTGAAGACTTAACATGGACTGTTAACACTCAATATGTTCTGAAGAAGTCCAGACAACGGCTCTACTTCCTTCGTCAGCTAAGGAAATTCAAAGTTTCTACATCCATCATGAAGGCCTTCTACACTTCAGTGGTTGAGAGTGTTCTAACTGGTAGAATCATCACCTGGTATGGGAACTCCACAGTTAGAGATTGTAGTACTCTGCAGAGAGTAGTGCGCTCAGCTGAACGTACTATAAGAACTCAACTCCCTGCTCTACAAGATATCTATTCCAGAAGAGTACTCCTAAGAGCCCAAAAGATTCTGAGGGACTCTTCTCATCCTGACAACAATGGATTATTCCTACCGCTGAAATCAAGAAGACGCCTATGTAGTCACAAAGCCAGAACTGAGAGACTCAGGAGAAGTTTTTATCCCCAGGCCATCCGAACTCTGAACTCACACTATACTGACTTTGCACACATTCACTCCTCAGCACTCTCAAACATTTCCCAACTCTGAACTCACACTAGACTGACTTTGCACTCATTCACTCCTCAGCACTCATGACCCCCCCCCCCCCCACACACACACACACCTACATGACTTTTAGCACTTTTACATCCCTCTCCCTATGCTACAGACCTTTTATTTATTTTCTTATTTCATCACACGTCAAAACACACCCACACACGCACACACACACACACACACATATCTGACTTTCTCCAACTTTTGCACATCTCCATAGAACTTTTTATTTATTATTTTTGATTTCTCCTCCATCTATCTACCCATGTCCTTGATTGCCTAGCCTTTCTGCCCCCTCCCCCACCACCTACCCCCATCCCCAACACACACACAAAAACACACACACTTACATCATCACTGTCATCACCTCACATACATACAGCACACTGCTTGCTACAGTAAGCCTCCTCTACATACTTGCTGCACACTGCCCCCCCCCCCCTCCCTACATACACAATACATTGTCTTCAGGATCTTCTCCAACACACATCCTCTACATACTTACAGCACACTGCCCCCACCTACCCACACACACACTACACACACACACACACAGTCACTGCTCCACTCCCCTCCCGCCCACACACACATCTTCACTGTGATCACTCACATACATCATACATACAGTACTCTGCTTGCAATAGTAAGTCCCTTCACCATACTTGCAGTACACTGCCCCCCCCCCCCCCCCCCCCTCTCCCCTACATACACAGCACATTGTCTTTTGAGGAAGCTTCTCCAACACACATGTTGCACACTGCCCTCTCCCCACATATACAGCACACTATCCCATCTCCCTTGTCATCCCCCCAACACACACACCAAGACCCCTGGCAGTTGGGTTAGCCCCTTGAGCCGTGGATCTGCCCAAGGTTTCTTCCTTGGTAAGGGAGTTTTTCCTTGCCCCTGTTGCTCTTGGGTGCTCCTTGTTGGTGCCCCCCCCCCCATCCCAATCCTCCCCCACCTTTCTTATGCAGCCCTTGCCACTTAATCTACTAAACCCAGGGTTCCTACACATTTTCCATTTCAAAATTCCATACTTTTTCCAAATTTTCAAACTTCTCGGTAGATTTTTCTGACCATATTCTAGACATTGTCAATGGAGCGTTCTATTAGCATTTGAAGAGCTGTATAATAATGTTTATTATTAACTTGCTAGCCCTCAGAAAACACTTGCCCATTGTTGGATACTTTTCGTTGGGGAAGAGCTGTGTTGGAAGATGCACTCACATTTTTAGTTCTTTGTAGATACAGCATAGCCTACATATGTTGGAGACTAGCACACTGCTGGCAGAGGCCTCACCGTAAACAGTATTATTTGTTTGCAATAACAGTTTATCAGATAATGCAGTATCCATGTCTTGGTAACTTTTATAAAATCAAAAAAGTCTACCAGTTTTTTAGCCGAAAATAGCAAAGCTACGCAAACATACCAGTGCACAATGGTATAGGGCACGTGGGTAACACTTTATTTTAATGTGTCGCTGTTACAGTGTACCTACCTAATTAGGTACAGTGGTACAACCTGTGTAACAACATGTACTATCAGGTACTATCATTGTACTTGCATTATGTATTTGTGGGTACCTACATATAGTTGTTACATTGTAATACTTAGTGCTTTTACAAAACGTTGCCAATTTGCCTACATTTTCATCAGAGGCAAAGAGCTGACCTGAGACCTGCTGGATGGGGTAAATCTGGTCATGATAGATTTGATATACAAAGCATTCTTAGCTCCAGTCAAGGCCTCATTGTCTTCAGTACATGTAACAGCTGTGCTGCTACAACCTTGTTACTCTTTGATACAGTGGAATAAACCTATTAAGTGTACCAGTTAATTACTTACATGCACATATGACATGTATGTTATGTCTTCGATGTCTTGGAACAGGTCTACTAATTCACTACATAGTACATATATCAACTGTGTTGGTACACACTTATTGCTCTTTGATACAGTGGCATAAACCCATTAAAATGAAGTGTACCAGTTAAGTACTTACAATGACATATTACATGTACGTTGTGTCATTGGTGTCTTGGAACATGTCTGCCATTACCCTACATACTGTAGTACATGTATCAACTGTGTTGGTACACATTTATTACTCTTTTGATACAGTGGAATAAACCCATTAAAATAAAGTGTACCAGTTAAGTACTTACATCTACATATATACATCCTGTCAATGATGTTATGCATCCTGTAATTGATGTGTTGAAACGTGTCTGCTGTTACACCACACAGTACATGTGAATTAGTAGACCTGTTCCAAGACAAGACCTGTTCCAGTTTATTCCACTGTATCAAAGAGTAACAAGGTTGTAGCAGCACAGCTGTTATATGTACACTGAAGACAATGAGGCCTTGACTGGAGCTAAGCATGCTTTGTATATCAAATCTATCATGACCCGATTTACCCCATCCAGCAGGTCTCAGGTCAGCTCTTTGCCTCTGATGAAAATTTAGGCAAATTGGCAAAGTTTTGTAAAAGCACTCAGTATTACAATGTAACAACTATATGTAGGTACTCACAAATACATTATGCAAGTACAATGATAGTACCTGATAGTACATGTTGTTACACAGGTTGTACCACTGTACCTAATTAGGTAAGTACACTGTAACAGCGACACATTAAAATAAAGTGTTACCGGCACGTGCATAGAACAGGGGTTTTCGATTTGGTTTTAGTACCAGAGTCCCCTTGTGGGAGAGATTTTTTTTCTGAGGACCCCCATTCAATTGTATCTTGATGTGGACTGACAGTTAAGCTACACAATACTTAGTTCCTACTCAATAGGAATGGTTCATTATGACCTGAGTGAAGTGATTAGTACTGTAGATGCAATAGTCTGGTAACACAAATATTTCTCCATATCCTTGTTTCTTTTTTCCATACTTATCCAGACCTGGAAATTACTAAAGTCAAATTCCATACTTTTCCAGGTTTTCCATACTGCGTAGGAACCCTGTAAACCCCTCTTCTACTGCACTTTTTACCCCCCGCCCCCCCCACCATAAATGCACAAATAGGCTACACCAGACATAATTTCTCTGCATTTCTTACTTCCAGTAACTATATGCATGTGACAATAAACTTCCTTGTATCCTTGTATGTTTTGTTTGTTGTGTCCCTTTCTTTTGGAGCACATTGGGTCTGTGCTTGTCACATGAAATGTACTATATAAATAAAGTTTATTTGATTTGATCAGTTAACATTGAGTGAACTCACCTGAAAGACAACATACTGTTATGAATAGTTCAGTTCATCACGTGATCGGATATAGTCTCATGTTCTCCTTTAACGAATAGAGGATATATTCATAACCATTGCATTTTCAATCATTTACATGTTTAAAAAACCTGTAAATGTACAACATTTTGTAATCAACACTTTTAACTGTACCACACACTTTTTGCTTGTTTCTTTCTTGACTTGGACTTAATAAATGGATCAAAATTTTTTTTTTTCGGCAGCCATTTCTTTTGTTATTATTTATGACTAAACAGTGACATTTATAGCTTGCTATACAGCAGAAATGGATTCAGCACCTAAACATCTTATAGAAACAACCCAAGAAGTACTTATCCTTATACTTATTCTCAACAATGACTACCACACTTTTTCCAGGGCTATTTCTGACCTAATGCTACCACTGCTACGGAAGGTATATTGTGACCCTTCAAGAGGATCTTTTAAAAGAAGTAGATGTGACCCAAGGGGAAAAACTGATTGTATGAGATAGTGAGGCAGAAACACAGACTGATAATCCGTAGGTGTGCTAGAAAGTCTTACCGAGGCTCTGCCACATGCTGAAGAGCTCATAGGCCATCATAACCCTCATGTCTCCATACCTGCAAGACAATTGAAGCAAACCTAAGATACAGACAGACATCCAGTAACTTTGCCTTCATAATGCCATCACAAATAGCTCTGATTGAATGTAATATAATGGTGGTGCACCTGCAAACATGAATAAAACACACAGAAGTTTGAACAGAACTAACTGTGGGTTAAGACTAACACTAAATTCCCAAGTGTTCTTAATCCCAGTAACACTATCAGAAGTATTGTGAATGGACTCATATTACTATCTTCAATGACCAGACTGTTTGTCTTTGTTTAGCAAGCTATTATAGCCTTATACCATCACAGCTAGGGGTGACACGATTCTCCAAATCCTCGATTCAATTTGATTTTCAATCTTTTTTTAATATTACTATATAATATACTATATAATGCATTCCTTATATGTTATTTACTCTTGTTTGGCCTTTTCCTTTTCTATTTTTGGGGACTTTCATTTTGAAACCGCTTTTTTATTTTGAAACCGTTCCAACCGCGAGGTTGTAATAGGGAGGGAAAGTAATCTCATCGCCACCTACTGGTTGCGTTCCTAGAGTTTAGCGGAGTGGATGGGATGGGAAATGTTAGGCACTGGGGTCACCTCTATTGCTTCTAGTGGTCATACCTTATTTTTAGGATTAGTTGAATTGTTTTGAGTTTTTGTCTTAACATGGTGATAACGAACTACAGTTGCATGTGGCGCTTAATCTCTAACTGATCAATACAGCAATTTGCTTAACTGGCTTAACATATTTTTGTAATAACGGAGCGTGATGTAAACAACGTGGCGATTACCTTTATGTCTGGATAACTGGTGTTGTGCTTCTACTCACATGAAGAGCTGGCAGTAAGTGTTAAGTGTCAATGCTAACCAGGCTAATAAACAAACCATGCTACCGTGAGTAACGTCGAAGGGTAAAGTCACGTGATGTCTTTTGTAGTCCGTTTATGAAACAAAAGGAGCAATTTTGATTTTTTAAAATAAGGCAAAATAGGGCCTGACATTATTACTTTATACACACTGAAAAATATTGTTGGTGGATAACTTCGCTGATTTGGCTTCACAATATTTTTTTAAAAGTAGGTCTATGGGACTTAACATTGGAGCTGCTCTTCGATAGGAACGCAACCACTTGGGGCGCTGGTTTTCACTTTCCCTCCCTATATAAACAGAACTAACATTAAACAGAGACGTGAACATAGTGAAATGAAACAACACAGAATGTTAATTTCATTGTTTCAGCACACACCGAAGAGACCCAAGGTTAGTGTTCATGGAATATGTACTTATCAATGTGCATTTTAAGCCTTAAAGTAATTTTGGACTGTAACTAGATCATCTTTTCACTTGCTAAGTTGAGTAGGCTAAGTTAGTGTTAATTGATGTGAATGAACGACAAAATACTTCCACACCGGTGATTTCAGATAAGAGGGCCTTCGATTTCAGTAGTTTGATGTGTATATTTTAACTGGCTGCAACCTAAAATTAGAGGAGTGTTGACACCGCAGTTCAGCACGTGCGTGTGCATTTGTGCGTCTTGGCATACATGCTGGACATGACATTGGGGGTGTGGCTGCATCGTCGATTCTACTTTTGAGTTCGAAGTTCGAGATTGAGATGTAATTTTGAAATCATATAAAATCGAAATCGTGACACCCCTAATCACAGCACATATACTTTTAAGATGCACCTTAATTTACCCACACAATAATGTACATTTCTTTGAATGACACACTGACTATGTAAAGTTAATGTCTTTGCTAATGTCAAATGTTAGCTACCTGACGAATCTGTCCTCAACATTGGGATATTGGGGATGAACTTAGTTGATGACAAACATGAGGCAGCTGGATAAATGTAATTCTAATGGTAACCACAATGATAACTAGATACTGTACCT
The DNA here is from genome assembly GCF_018492685.1 of Alosa sapidissima. Classification (NCBI taxonomy): domain Eukaryota; kingdom Metazoa; phylum Chordata; class Actinopteri; order Clupeiformes; family Clupeidae; genus Alosa; species Alosa sapidissima. The sequence goes on from NC_055960.1 coordinate 791,262, forward strand.
ATTAATGTATGAATAATCGGGGTGCTGCTACACCGAAAATGTAAAAGTGGCAGGGGGCATCTTCTATGCTAATTTCGTCAGTCTCATGCAGTCATGCTGGCTGCAGCTGGCTCAACTTACCCCAGCTCTGGTGGCTCATCTTACCTCACAATCACCATATTGAAAGAAAATGATTCTCACAACAAGGTAAGGTAACATTCACGTTTTCTCTAAATCATCCTAACCCTGGACAGGAATGAAATCTACTTGGAGAGCAAACAATCATATTTTTACAAATATATTTTTTACCACATTTGCCATGTGCTGTACCTTTCCACATATTTTAAAGAATGATCCCCTCTTCCTTAATATGCTGTCACATGAAGAAAACTCTTTACGGTTTTCTAGAAAAAGGGGTGTCTCATCTTACCCCTATGCTCATCTTACCCCGTTCTCCCCTACTGACTGCATTGATTGGTATGTTTAGATGAAATCTTACTTGTCCAGGACTTTCTTCCTTTTGGCAGAGCTCAAATTTTCAAGTTGTAGACTGGGCTGATTAATGTAGAGCACTGACAAGCTGAAGTATGAGTTCCACACCTGATAACATGCACACACACACACACACACACACACACACACATATATACATACATACATAAGATACACAATATACACAATAAAGAGTGTATAGTTTAATGGTCAGCAAACAAACATGATTTTGTAGACAACCCCTAACTGATTTGAATGTACTGGCAGTTCCCTGATAGCCGAGCATGTGCAAGATGGTTATGACAATCAATCAATCAATCAATTGAGACTGTTGTTACAATTTTCTTTCAAACAGTTAGCTTCCCCCAAAAATATTTCTAATTAGGTGAGTCACTAGCTTCAAAAACTATTCTGAAGTTCAGTTTATCGTGGCCAAGTAAGTTAAATCCCAGTAAAATAGCACACATTGCGCACACGCAGTGTAGGCTACATGCATTCTCTCTCCTGCTGATTTGCGTTCAGTAGCCAAGTGCGTAATATTGCTTGTTGAAAAGTTAGTTGAAAAAATAAATGTGTTTATTGTAGCCTACAGAAAATAAATAGCCTACTATCATACTGTCAGTTAATTGGCTACAGTGCAGTGAAGAGATTGGAGAGTAAAGTTATAGGGCAACTTTTTTATGAAAAAAAGTTTTATGAAAATAATTTACGAACCAGAACATAAAGACCATGAAGCTTCTATTTCTTGCAGCTGTTAAAATACCCGCTAGATAGTTTAAATACCCACCAACATTCGTTTTTGCAGTAGGCTACAGATTATTTATGAAAGTTATTTGTCTACTAGGCCTATCTGATTTATCAAACGAGTGCTTTCTCATTTGTCCTCCGCAAACTACAGGTGTTTCGGTAGAGAGCCATTGAATAAGCGATGCCAAGCAATTTCAGTAACACTTTTTGTGACATTCAGCAAATATCTCCTCATTTAATGTAAGTTCCTTTGGACAATAGACAATGTCCTCCATCTCAGTTGCATTAGTTTTCTAATTTTGAAGGTTCTAAAATATGACGATATGCTTCACTGAATCCTTCTCGTTTTCTTTCATTTGTCCAGCTAACTTTTCCATTGAAACTAGCCATTTATGATGGATTACACAGTCGACATTCTGAAATGTCCTGCACAATCAAGGCCAAATTAAGTTATCACGCAGCCACTGTGTCAGCAGCATGAGTGCTGACGGTGACAGTGCGTTTCTAATGTCAGATTATTATGTAGGCTAGCCTACTAGACTGTTCTCACATTGCAGCACTTTACTTATATGAAGTAGCATTAATCAATATGAGGGGCAGAGGGGGATAAATGTTGTCCCCCCCCCCCCCCCCCCCGGTGATAAAAATAATTAAGCAGAGGGGAGGATATCAAGACCAGAGGGGGGGAAATCCCCCCCATCCCCCCCTACAAATCGCACCCTGTTTATTTGTAGGACTATTCCATATCAATTCAACACATACACATTGGGTTTGACAACAGGGTCTCAGATCAGGGTATTTTTTGTCAAAACAGCCCCCCATATTTTATAAGAATAATATGAAAATGTCAGACTGATGTCTTCTTTTGTTCTTACGCTGAGATATGCCAGTATTTCAATTATGGATAGACTCTGAGTAGATATGTCAGTATTTTATCCAAATATCCCTCTCCTTTCTCAATGAAAGATGTGCACACTGGGGTAGTAACATGTGTAGATTTCTAACCTCATATTGCAATTACTGTCCTACCCACCATTGATGTCTGGTAGAACCCGGTTCTTAAGTGATTTTCTCAGGGGATTTTGAATGCAGAGCACTCACAATCTCAAAACTTTGCAGAAGTCCATGAGAGAAGGTACAATATTTGCTAAACCAGTTTTGATGGTTAGTTGTGTTATTCAAAACATATAAGCTCTTACAGTTGCCCTAAATTGTGATTTTCTTGTCAAAACAATAGTTTTATTACTGTGTTGGAAGGACAGTATGAAAAATGTTAAATCCAACTTTTTTCTTTTACCATTCCATCAGGACATGTCTGAACTTGGAAAAAAAAGAAGAAAAAAATAACTAAGGGAGCCAAAATTATCAAATTTATTATCATTCTGGAAGGACAACATTTTTCTGTTTGTGGCAACTGTATGTCACCATGTAGACAGCTTAAAAGCATTGGATCTAACTTTCCAGTTATAGTGGGATTTTGGTCTTACTAACCTTAATTGCCCTCAATTAAAAAATAATTTAGAAAAATACAATTTTCACTTCCTCCCGCAATTTCTTTGCAACAAACAGCTAAAAAACACTGCAACTTCCATCGCAATTTTTTAGAAAAGTTATCGCGAAATCAGGCATTTTAGATCGCAACAATCTTAAAAAATCCTCGCGAAATCCTAGAGGGACTGACAAGCGTAATGTTAATCAGCCCCCCATCAATGTCCAAATCTTCCCCAAATGGTCTCAAGTTACTTTGCAGTGTTTCACTGTCCTGCATGGCTGGGTCAGTAGCTATCTGCTCCGGATTGCCAGGTTGCCACTAATCAGAGACTGATTCAGTGTAGTCCACGTGAGATGGGATGACCAACGCCATCTTCTGTCAGCCTGGAAGGATACTTAAACCCTAACTATTTCCTTGTCTACTGTAGTTAGAGAAGCTGGTGGATCTTCAGGTGAAGTCATGCTGTCTCTCCTTTGATGCATATTATTGTAAATAAAACTCATCAGCTTTCATTGACTTCATCCACAAAACCAAGAAAGCTATTCAACCCAATGAGCAATATTGCCTTGTCTCCAACATGTCAGCCTCACTCACCTTAAAATCGAAGTCAGAATCTGTAAAGTTCTTGTGCAGAGCCGGGGAGAGATGCTGAGTTGTTGTTACAATAATGCTAAAGGACAGAAAAAGGCACAGTGAAGATAAACAAAAACATGGTTCAGTGAGTATAATACACTGTTTTATATTTCCTATCTACAGTACCCTCCAGAATTATTGGCACCTCTGCTAAAGTTGACTAAAAACCAGTAATCTGTTGGTGATTTATTGTAATCTCACAATGAAAAAAAAAATCCAACCTTAAAGGGAAGCGAATTTATTTTGAGAAAAAGGAAAATCTCATAAAGAAATAAATATTTTTTTAACAAAAACACGTTTCTCACAATTCAAGATTCAAGATTTCTTTTATTACAATTCATTTTAGGTTTATAATAGAGTAAAATTCGTTGTGTTTTTTTCTCCTCAAAAAATAAATAAATGAAAGGGTGTGTGTGTGTGTAGGAAAAAAAAAAAAGAGGGGGGGAAAGAAAAAAAAGTGCCTTGTTGTCTTCAGCATGAGTTTAGCAATCTAATTGCTTGGTGAAAGAAACTACTTTGGAGTCTGGTGGTACGAGCTTTCAAGCTTCTATATCGTTTGCCAGATGGTAATAGCTCAAATAGTTCATGGTTGGGATGACTAGGATCATTCAAGATTTGTTTTGCCTTCCTAATGCATCTTCCCTCAAATAACTCCAGTATGGGGGGTAGGTCACAGCCGCATATGGTCTGTGCTGTACGCACAACTCTCTGATGGGCTTTTCTATTGTATTCCATACCAGCAGTTCCCATACCATGCGATTATGGTCCCAGTCAAGATGCTCTCAATGGTGCCTCTGTAAAAAGACCTCAGGATCTTGGGTCGCATACCAAACTTTCTCAATCGTCTGAGCTGGTACAGACGTTGTTGGCCTTTTTTTACAGTGTGCTGAGTGTGACTGTCCCAGGTGAGGTCTGAGATGGTAACGCCCAGGAACTTAAAGTCTCTCACCCTCTCCACTGTCTCACCATTGATGTTAATGGCTTCAAACTGTTGTTCTTTCCGCCTGTAGTTAACTATCAATTTCTTTGTCCTGGACACATTCAGAGACACTCTGAATTGACATTGGCACTCATACAGAACTCTGCGGCTAGACTTTTAACTAAGACTAAGAAGAGAGAACACATCACCCCTGTGTTGGCTGAACTGCACTGGCTCCCTATTTCCTATAGAATTGATTTTAAGGTTATGTTAATTACTTTCAAAGCTCTGAATGGCATAGCACCTTCATATATCTCTGAGCTTTTAATATCTTATCAACCACAAAGGAAACTTAGATCATCCAATTCTAATCTTTTAATCGTACCCAAAGTGCTCCACAAACAAAGTGGAGAAGCTGCTTTTATCCATTATGCCCCCAAACTATGGAACACCCTGCCTCTGTACATCAAGCAGGTGAGTTCAGTAAATATTTTGTAAAAAGATCTGAAAACATACCTGTACAGGAAAGCTTTTAGTTAACTCATCTTATCCTGTAGACTACTTTTTCAGATTATTCTACATCTGCTGCTATTGGAGGGTGCAGCCAGCCAGAAGCAGATGGGCTTCCCCTATTAAGTCAGGTTCTGCTCAAGGTTTCTTCCTGGAATATAGGAGTTTTTCCTTGCCACAGTTGCCATATGGCATGCTTGTGGGGGGTAAGAGGGTTAAGGCTGCCAGTCTTATAACATGTCATTTTCTATATTTTTGATATGTTGCTGAGTGGATCATAAACGGCCCTAGCAATGAAGAAAAGTGATTGATTAATGACTGACTGACTATTATTGTGTTACATGCTTCAAATGTAAAGCACTTTGAGCTGCATTCTGTGTATGAAAGGTGCTATACAAATAAAGCTTATTATTGTTTCCTTTACACCAATTCATGAGGTTGTTGATTTCTTTTCTGTAGGCTGTTTCGTCATTGTTTGTGATTACAGTGGTTTCATATCGATTACAGTGGTGTCATCTGCAAACTTGATGATGGTGTTGGTGTTGTGTATAGCCACACATGCGTATACAAAGAGTAAGTATAAGTATAAGTATATATACTCTTTTGATCCCGTGAGGGAAATTTGGTCTCTGCATTTAACCCAATCCGTGAATTAGTGAAACACACACAGCACACAGTGTACACACAGTGAGGTGAAGCACACACTAATCCCGGCGCAGTGAGCTGCCTGCATCAACAGCGGCGCTCGGGGAGCAGTGAGGGGTTAGGTGCCTTGCTCAAGGGCACTTCAGCCGTGGCCCACTGGTCGGGGCTCGAACCGGCAACCCTCCGGTTACAAGTCCAGAGTGCTAACCAGTAGGCCACGGCTGCCCGAGTAGAGGAGAGGGCTCAGAACACAACCTTGCGGAGCTCCCGTGCTAATGGTAAAGGAGGAGGATGTGATGGAGCCCATTCTCACCACCTGTTTTCATCCAGAGAGGAAGTCCAGTATCCAGCTACATAGGCCGCTGTGCATTCCTAGACTCCTGAGCTTGCCGTCGAGTATATTGGGGACAATGGTGTTAAAGGCCGAGCTGTAGTCTACAAACAGCATCCTTACATAAGTGTCTTTTTTCTCCAGGTGTGTCAGGGAGGTATGCAGTGCGCTGGTGATGGCATCATCAGTTCTGTCTTCTAGGCAAACTGGTGACGGTCAAGCGTAGGTGGAATCATTTTGCAGATGATGTTCTTCACAAGCCTTTCAAAACATTTACTCACGATGGGGGTGAGGGCCACAGGTCGCCAGTCATTCAAGCTGGTGATTTGGTTTTTCTTAGGCACTGGAACAATAACAGATGACTTAAAGCTGCTTGGTACAACACACGTGGACAGGGAGAAGTTGAAGATGTCTGTAAACACACCAGCCAGTTGCTCTGAACACACTTTGATTACACGGCCTGGAATCCCATCAGGTCCTGCTGTTTTCCGAATGTTGACTTGCTTGGAAGATTTCTGCACATCAGCCACTGTGAGCATTAGGCCTGGGTCAGAGAGGTGAGAAATGGAGGGGGCTCTTACTGGAGGTTTGATGTTAACCTCAAAACTTGTATAGAACTGGTTCAGCTCGTCTGCAAGTGAGGGGTGAGAGACTTGGATGTTGGATTTCTTCCCCTTCAGATCTGAAATCATGTGCAGTCCCTGCCACATATTCCTTGAATCATTCCCTTCCAGCTGTTCCTCAATATTGTGCCTATATTCTCTTTTTGTTGCTTTGATTGTTTTCCGCAGGTCATATCTGGCTTTTTTCTCCAGCTCTTTGTTTCCAGAGGCAAACACACAATCCTGGCCTCTGAGAGCAGATTTTACTTGGCTATTTATCCATGGTTTTTGATTTGGATACATTTTGACTGTTTTTGTTGGAACAATATCTTCTACACACTTCTGTATGAATCCTGTGACTGTCTCTGTGTATTCATATATACTGTATCCACATTTGATGCATCACGGAACATGTCCCAATCAGTGCATTCAAAGCAGCCTTGCAGTGCACTGTCTGATTCCTCAGACCAGCAGCAAATGGTTTTGACAGTGGGTGGGCTCTGTTTCCATCGCGGAAGGGAGTATAGCAGTGGTCTAGTGTGTGATTTCCACGTGTGTTTACATCTATGTGCTGGAAGTATTTGGGCAGTATCTTTATTTATTATTGGCACCCCTGTTTGTAATACCTTCTTAATCCTCCCTTTGCCATTAAAACAGCTTGTAATATTCTCCTATGACACCCCATAAAGTTGGAAAATACAAAGCAAGGGATTTAAGACGATTCGTCTTTACAAAATCTACCCAGATCATCCAGATTCCTAGGTCCACACTTGTGCATTCTCCTCTTTGACTGACCCCACTGTTTTTCTATGGAGTTTAGATCAGGGGACTGAGATGGCAATGTCTGAAGCTTGATATTGTGTTCAGCAAACCATATTTGTTTTGATCTGGACGTTTGTTTTGGTTCATTGACCTGATGAATGATCCAATCATGACCAACTTTTCGTGTCTTGGCAGAGATTGACAGATTTCCTTTGAAAATGCTCTGGTTTTTCTTGGTGTTCATGATACCATGCACCTTAATTAGGTTCCCAAGAGCTTTGGGAATAAAAACAGCCTCACAGCCCCTCCACCATAATTCTCATTAGGCATGGGGTTATTTTCAGTATAGCCATTCTTCTATGTACTGTATGCCAAACACACCTTAAGTGTTTCTAGCCAAAGAGCGCAATTTTCATTTCATCTGACACTTCCAGTCACTGTACCATTCAGTAACTCTTGCCGTTTACATTGGTAATTAAATGACTGGACAGGCTTTTACCTGGCATGCCCTCTAAATAATCTATCAGCAGTGAGGTCACTTTTGAAGATTTTTTGGGTTTTCAGTCAGAGTTATGATTAGCTGTTATACAGCCCCAAATCAGAAAAAGTTGGGATGTTGTGTAAAATGCAAATAAAAAACAGAATGTGATAATCTGTAAATATTGTAAACTCCCTCTCTCTCTTCCCCCTTACCTCACTTGTGAGGTATACCATTACCAGCCATCCTTGTGTTTGGCCCTCATCTCACTCATCTCACCTGAATCCCATCCCTACGACTGCCCTATCATCGCCTATTGCTGTCCTCCTGCCCGGATTCCTGGCCCGCGCAGCCTAACGACCCACTACTTGCCCTATGACAACTCCTAATCCCCTTGGACAATTCATTTCTTACACTGGACTATTTGAACTTTCTGACACTAAATAAGATTCATGCATTATCATACTGGATATGTAACCATCCCACCTCTTTGTAACATGCACCTCAGGTGGCTTTAAACATCATGTTCTTTTCTCTACACCTAACTAACTTATTCATTATGACCGCCGCGCAGCGAAGCGGCGGTCATATAGGTTTAGTCAGATTTTTTTATTTATTTATTTTTTTTTCGCATGTCCAAATTTCCGCCAAGGATTCCCGGGACACTGTAAGACCGGGGTACACGAAACTTGGTGGGCATGTAACCCCACATGGATAGCATGGAACCATCGTTTTTCGTTTTGATCTGTAGCCCCCCCGCTGGACTGGACCCCCCGAAAGGAGGGTAGGGCAGACACAGTTTTCTGTGAAAATCTCGAGAACCGTAGGGTTTAGGAGCACCATTTTTTTTTGTATGTTGATCTCAAAGGGCCATGTCAACCCATTCCATAACCACTCATTTCATGTATAGCGCCACCTAGTTAAACACAAAAAAGTAAAAATGAGGTGTTGTAATCGCAGGTATCTGTGACCTAACAAAACTGCACGAAATTGGAAGTGTAGGATCATTATGACACCCTCTGAATGCACGCCAAGTTTCGTGGAATTCCGTTCATGGGGGGCCACACAATAAATTCATTTATGTTACTATACACCAACTGGCCAGTAGGTGGCCAGAGACAGTTTTCTGTGAATATCTCGAGAAACCGTAGGGCCTAGGAGGTCCACCTTTTTTTTGTATGTTGGTCTTAAGGGGGCATGTCAACCTATCCCATTACCACTTATTTCATGTATAGCGCCACCTAGTTAAAAATTAAAAAGCAAAACATTAGGTGTTTTCATCACAATATCTCTGGCTGACATGGTCAAAACTGCACAAAATTGAAAGTGTAGGATCATTATGACACCCTCTGAATGCATGCCAAGTTTTATGGACTTTCGTTCATGGGGGGCCTTACAATAAAATAATTTATGTGTACATTTAGTTACTGTACACCAACAAGGATTCCTGTGACACTGAAAGACCGGGGTACACGAAACTTGGTGGGCATGTAACCCCACATGGATAGCATGGAACCATCGTTTTTCGTTTTGATCTGTAGCCCCCCCGCTGGACTGGACCCCCTGAAAGGATGGTAGGGCAGACACAGTTTTCTGTGAATATCTTGAGAACCGTAGGGCCTAGGATGACCAATTTTTTGCGTATGTTTGCCTCCAGGGGTCATGTAAACCCATTCCATATGCACACATGTGCATAAACAGATACACACGCACACACATACATTCACAGTAATCCTACGTATGACACATACTCACACAGTAGACATATATACGCATGCATGCACATGCACACACACAGGCACATAAACAGGCAAACACACAAGCACATGCCCATGCACGCACACACACCCACCCCCACACACATAAACATAAACATGTACACGCACACATGCACACAATTCAAGAATTTCTCAGAATTATGAACAGGCAAGATGGGGGTGGGGTTGTATAAAATGTATTTTACATGTAAAATCTATGAACTAATCATGTTTTGGTACTTGTTGTCTAGCAGATACCACTGAGAATTGAGTGTGCATAATGCAATTCAGTGAGACAGTTAGAATCATATATGCCTTTCAGCGTGACTTATTTTTGTGGAAAACATGTGCTGGACTGGGCGGCGGTCATATTTTGTACCGCTCTGCGGTACATCTAGTTTATCATGTAAACAGACCTTACTATTCTGTACTGACCTAGGCAGATGGGTCAGGCCCTTGAGTCGTGGATCTGCTCGAGGTTTCTTCCTACATGTATCTCCAAATCTAGGGAGTTTTTCCTCGCCCCTGTTACTCATGGGCCTTCTCTGATTGTTTAACACTCTGTAAAGCGCTATGAGACGTGCAATGTTTTGGTGCTCTATAAGTGATATAAGATTGAAATTTAAATTTAAATATTTAGTTGCAAAAAGGGCGCAGCCAACATATCAAATGTTGAAATTGACATATACAGTATGACTATTTCATGGAAAATATACAGTATGTTCTGCATCAAATTCAAAATGAACATATATTTTCCATGAAAAATAAAAAATAAAAAATATTATAAAAATATTTTCAACGTGTGTTACATTGTCATTTTTGCAGCTAAATATGGGCTTGTGAGATTTGTATATCATCACATTCTATTATTTTTTGCATTTTTGGGGTTGTATGTCCACATATGATATGGCTGTTATTGTTTCATTCTGTTCCTGTACCGGTCCTGAGAATATCTTTGTGTGACTGTGTCTTTCGAGTTAAACTATGTTTTTGCCTTGTGTCACAGTTCATGGGTGCATCCCCATTGTCAGTAGTTATCTACTCTGGATTGCCAGGGTGGCACTAATCAGGCACTAATCTGATTCAGTGTGGTCCATTTAAAATGGGGTGAATAATGTCATCTCTCTCTCCCTTGATGCACTTCATTGTAAATAAAACTCTGTTCCTGATTTTCCCTACCATTGCCTGACTGGGTCTTCATTCATCTGTGATATCAAAATTACCATCAAAAGAAAACATAGGGTTATGAGGAGGACACAAGGCTGAGGAGAACACAAGGCATTAACCAATAGGAAATCATCCCCGCATGGCATCATTGATCTGACCCTGTCTCCAATTACTCATCTAAGGGATTTTTTCACAGGTCATATTCTATAGGGATGAACTTGTTTTGCTTAAAGGAACACGCCACCCAATGTCAGTAGTAATATATGTTCTTACCTTAACTTTCACGAGTTGAGTCATACCTCTCCCGTGTCGGTACGTGCACTCAAACGCTCTGGTGCACGGCTGGACTGTGTTAGCATGTTGCTATGCTAGCGGGCTTTGATGGTGGGCGGGTGCGGTTTTGAAAATTGGTCAAAAAACTTTGGGGCTGATGGATGATAAGTTTTGCTATGCAGTTATGGTTGAAATAATAGCCCATCAGCGCATCTCTAGTGTGTGTGCCTCTCTCTCGCTCAGAGGGGAGGGAGAGGCTGAGGGTCGATCCAGCATGAATTCTAAACTCTGTGGTGGATAGGATCTACAATTAGGTGTTAACAATACTACTACGCTAGGTCGAAGTACTCCCAAGTGCTATTGCGCCACACATTGTAGTTCTCCTGTTTATTCGCTTGGAAAATCGCCACGTTTCATGTTGTGTGGCCGTAGACATTTCTATCAACTACTCGTGCAACTGTACTTAAGTCGGGAAAACGTGGATGTTTTTGATTACTTCTACGGCTAGTTACGGCAAAGCCCGCTAGCATAGCAACATGCTAACACAGTCCAGCCGCGCACCAGAGCGTTTGAGGGCACGTACCGACACGGGAGAGGTATGACTCAACTCGTGAAAGTTAAGGTAAGAACATATATTACTACTGACATTGGGTGGCGTGTTCCTTTAAGAGAACTGAGGTTATATTCATAAGCCTACTTTCTACCTAAGGGGAACACATATACCACAGCACCTCATTGCGACAGTGGAGGAGCATTCACAGAGAACACGCCATCGGAGTGCTGTGCACAAATGGTCAAATAAGTGACTCGCAGGCACCAGAGTGGTGCTCACAGGTGTGAGGTCAGGAGAAGAAATGAAAAGAGACTGAACAGCGGTAGCTCCCTGGCATTGGAGAGTAACTCACGGGCATAAGGCTGGGGATGTCATACTTACACATAGTGCTTGCTGCCGGGGGTTGTGGCACACTCTTGCTAGTTGCACATGATTGAGGGCAGATAAGCTGCATACGCAGTTATTGGTTACCATGCGCATCTGCATGGTGGAGTATGGCTTTGGAGAGCAGGGAAGTTTAATGGCACTGGATGGTTACTCATAAGAACAGGGATGAAAGCACAGAGCAGAAGGCACCTGAGGCCCAGTTTATGCTGAAACAGATCTGATCCATGGAGACGCTTTTCCACACGCCTGCTGAAGTGATCTCTCAAGCAGCGCTTGGCACGCAGCGTTCGATGCCTTGCACCTCTCTGTTTTTCTAACTTGCACGTTTGGTGAAACAGGATGGATGAGCTATAAGCTAGGCTCAGTGAGCAGGCTTGCCTCTACAGGCCAAGGTACCAAACAAAGGACAACAAACAATAGTAGCCCAACATGTCAGTATTCTATACAGCCCACATCCTAAATAAACTTAATAGGCTAATTAACTCACACAATGTGAATGAAAGTAGTAAAATAATAAAGATAAACTAGAATTCCAAGGAATTCCCAGTGCATGGAAGTGCAAAACATATGATGTAAAATACAGTTTTAAAACAGATAATGTATAGTTACAATGGTTTTGCTTAGGTAGACATGGTTGTTGCTAAATAAAGCTGTTTCTATGATGGTTGCTAGGGAAATAAAGATGGTTGCTATTGAATATGTGGTGGTTGCGATGCAAAATAAAGCAGTTGTTATGCTGGTTACTAGGGTAATACTGTTGGTTGCTATGGTGGTTAATAGGTTGACATTATAGTGGTGGTTGCTAGGTTGTTGCTAGGGTAATTAAGATTGCTGCTAGGGTGTTGATAGGGAACGTATGGTGGTTGCTATGCCAAATAAAGTGGTTGCTATGCTGGTTGCTAGCCAGGGTAATCATGTTGTTTGCTGTGGTTGCTATGCCAAATAAAGTGGTTGCTATGCTGGTTGCTAGCCAGGGTAATCATGTTGTTTGCTGTGGTGGTTGCTAGGTTGAGATTATATTGGTGGTTGCTATGTTGTTGTTAGGGTAATTAAGATGGTTGCTACAGAGTTGCCAGGTATGGTGGTTGTATTGGCAAATAAATTGGTTGTCATGCTGGTTGCTAGGGTAATGATGAACAGGATCTGTAGGGACACCAGGCAACATTTTCGTGTTAATTAATCATTTTCTTAAGTCGGTTTATGGTTAAATGATTACAGGGCGAATGAAGGCTCTCTCGCCCGCCCCTACTGCCTGTAAGAAAGAATATTCCGCTTTCAAGTTCAGTGTATCGTACCCGCCGACCTTCAGTCTCACAAAGTCTCATGACATTGCGAGAAGCAGGATCAGTTTACATCCTGAATCCACAGCACAGAGGCAGGCTAACGAAACACTAGCGATTGTTGAAAACGTGTGTATAATGGCAGAGCCGGTGAAGAAGCAGCGAAAACCCTTGACGGAAGATGCAAAGAAAAGGAAAAGAGCTTCAGACCGAGCGAGGGCTCGCACACGTATCGACACGTACAGACGCTAGGGGGAGTTTGGTAGAGGAAAAGCATCAGGCTTGCTGATGGTGCATTTGCTGCAGGTGGCTTGAACACCTGACACATGATTTTAATTGCTTAATTGCCCTATTGGGATGTCATAATTGCCAATGTTTATGGGGAAATGTTTTAATAGTTTTTAATTAATAGTTTAAAAAGTCTAAAAGTTGAAAACGATGACAAATGCATAGCAGCCATGTCCTTTAGAAGACCTACATTACATAGTTTGAATAAAGTTTCTAAGTTAAACGGTTCAAGCTGAATAGCTGAATTGGTCAGCGGAATAATAATAAGAAGCCTAGGAAGAACAGTACAGTGCATTTTCATGCACTGTAATAAGAAACCTAGGAAGAACAGTACAATGCATTTTCATGCACTATAGTTATTTTGAAAATGAAATTTAAAAATGGGGATCAAAGGGTAAGTGTTCAATAGTCAGCTGGAGAAATTAACAAAGCTACCAGCGAGATTTCCTGCAAAGTGGAAAGTTAAAGGAAGGAACTAGGGACATGGCAATGAAGACATTTATTTTCAACCAAAGTTGTGCTACTCCTCAGACCGTTCCAGTCCTTAACAAAGGCAAAGTTTCTTATCACTGTCAGCTGGTCCTCTTGTTTTTGTTTCTGCTTCTTCAGATAGATAGATAGATAGATAGATAGATAGATACTTTATTGATCCCCAGGGGAAATTCAAGAACGGTGTGTGGAGTTGGTAGCAATAGCCTCTCTACAGCAGCATCACCTTGAAGACTGCAAACGCAAAAAATGAATGGCTCTGACATGCATGATGTCACAACTCAAGTGCGCGGTGACCACTGTGTCGAGTACACTGAGCCCTTGAGTCTTTGTACGCAAGAGTGATGGCTAGTTAGTGGGAGAGCCTCTGTTTTGATAGCACATGGTGATTTGCTTGGGCCCCATAGCAGATGAACAGCTCTTCTGTCTTACGTAGGGGTCCCATGGAAGCAAGAGCTGCATCCACACACGTAAAAAATGGTCATGGCTTGGGGCTCCTCAAGCAGCCAAAAGAGGCGTTGAGGTGGCCACAGGAGCCAGCATGTTGGTGGTGGTGGTGGTGGTGGTGGTGGGGTACTCCATGTAACTCCAAAGTCACCGTAGAGGTGAGTAGCTGTGTAGGCTAGTACTGGGTAGGGCATGGGAATATGGGAGTATGGGAGTAGGAGGCGCCTTGGCTACAACTGACCAGGGAGGTCAAGACTGAGGTTCTGCAGAGATCTTTGCAGTAGATCTGGAATGTGGCTGTCAAGTCCCATGGCTAACTATGGCTAATTCTTGACACTAAGGAGAGCTTATGGGTCCTCCTAAAATTATGAACGTTTATTTAGGATTTTGGTTCTGTAATTACTTTTTTTTTATCTGAGCCTAAACATAGTTACCATGGGTACTAAACAGATAAAATAGGATTTGCGAGTTAGGAAGTTTCTGTAATACGGCCCCAGGACCGTCAAGGTGGGCGCCTTCTGGACAGGGCATCTTGAGTCTTGAGTGCATCCTGTAAGCCGTGATGTGGCAGGGCTGAGTTGGCAAAGCTGGCTTACCACCACTTGGCAGGCTGTGTGGGGTGAGGTATGCAGCTACTGCCTCCTCCATGTGGGCAGGGAAGAATAGCCCAGTTGGTCTGTATCACACAACAACGATAAGGCTGAGTACACTTGAAAAGGTACTGCACCGATAAGGGTCCCAGGAGGTCTCCACCAGCAAATACCAGGGAGTGAGAGTGCCTTGGCAGTGACTGCTGTGAGAGAGGATGGGACTCACTGACACGGACTCGCATACCAGGGTGAAGAAGTGCAGTGTCTGGGCCTCAATCTCAATCTGAGCTGGACACTGACATTATTAGTCTGCCGCCATCACCATGGAATTTTGCCACTTGAAGAAGGCTCCTGGCCGTTTTCTTCTAATACAGGAAAGTCAGTGCAGCTTGTGAGGGGAACTTGTGAGTCTGGTGTTTTATGAGCTTGAACTCACGGCTTGGGTTGAGGCTTTGTTCATAGCAGTTTGTGGAAAAATCGCTGAGACATGTGATTGGAGATTCAGGTTCCGATCGATGACATCATGCAGGAATGATTTCCCATTGATTAATGTTGAGTGAATTCAACTGAAAGAGAACTAATTTCATGGTCAATTTATTACAGCTTGGGTTATGACAGGCTATGGCATATGGCAGGCCGAATGAGCATTTATTCCGATAGCTTGATATCAAGCTTCAGTGCCATATGAGCCCTTTTTATCAACTAGTTAACTAGTTAATAGCATAATATCTAGGTTAATATTTATTTGTTGTTGCTAGGCACCCATGGGCTCAACTGGTCCTTTTCTCAACCATAATTTTGACCTAATATCTAACAAACAACAGATTGTATACACTCACCGAACAAATGTTATGGAAATAAAATAAAGCTTTCTCCCGAGACAACTTTGTGAAAAAACAGTATTTTACACTGAGAAGAGCCTAAGGAATTTCTGTCTTGATTAGTTGGTATGTTTTGAACTGATGAGCCAATAGGAAGCCACAGTGTGAAGTGCACCCCCACCTCCTCACTAGCATTCTGTGCAACTAGTTAACTCGTGTCAATTCTGGCTTGAACTAGTGAACTAGTATACTAGAATACATAGTGTATGTTTTCACTGGTTCACTAGTGTGGAAAAAATAGACTTCAACTAGTTAACTGGTGAGCATTCTGGCTTGAACTAGTTAACTAGTATACAATTTATGTCTCACTAGTAAACTATCAAACTACTCCACATAGAAAATTAGTGAGAATTTTGCCATTTACTAGTTACAGTGGATCCCAGTTAAGTTTGGACGGGTTCCTTCATGAATCACGCACCCCATTTTCTCAGCAGAAATGGCAAACTGCAGTTGACACAAACAACCACAAGGTGTCACTTGGGAGTTCTGCCACTACTATTTTGATGCGACTTGACTTAACTGCTTCCATGACACAGTGAGCCATTACCAAACATATATGATAATACAATATAGCGTGAGTTTATATATCTTATACCCTATTTGTCACGGTTACTTATAGATTTGATAGTGTAACGATAAGCGCATGAGACTTTCAGCGGGGGCAAGGGAACTTAAATTGATCAAGTTAGTTTAAGCTTACACTTAAACAGACAAAACATTCTAATATGAAAATGTAGATGCAAATGTTGTAAAATGGTGCAGCTCCTTTAAGAAAGCCCTGTGCGCAGGGATGGAAAGAGAGAAAGCGAGAGGGGATGTGTGTTAGAACTTAGATGCGTGTGGAAAAAGTAGACGTGCTGTTGAGACTGGAGCGAGTCATATTCAAAATAATACAAAAAATAAATCCGCAGATAAAACCAATTATCCTCATTCATTGCAACTGCAGCATGCCTGCTTGCCGACTTTCAAACTAAAAAGATATCAAAGCACCTTTTGCGTTTGAATGTAGCACGGTTTTTTTTTTAAACAGTTGGACAAATGATTTAGCTAATTGATTATAGCCTGCACACCAGCAATTGTTGAACATTTACCTGTACAAGACAGTAGCCCAGCCTAACAAGCATGTTGCATGTTGTAGGCCTACTGTAGAAATTTCACTTAAATTGCAACCGCAACATGCCTGCTTGCCGACGTTCAAACGACAACAAAAAATATATCAAAGCAACAAGAGGTTGAGTCTGAATGACACGGAGTTCAGACTCATATTGCTCCTCATAACCATCTATAAAAAAAGTGTTTTTTCTTTTCTTTTTGAGCACGTCCGAATCCAAGGACATAACGCACTGGACCTTATAATAGGCTCAAGATATAATTCAAAGGGGGCAGATAGGGGCCTACTGCACTTAAAACTTAAAAAGATTGAACGAAGCTTCCCAAAATTTGAAATTGCGATCAGTGACTGGCATCGGGTGAAGCTTTTCGAAGTTGAACAGGCTATTAAAAAAAGGAGAGACTGGGCTCTCCCTTCTATGAATTGAAAAAGACGTTATGCTACCTGCAAACTGGCCTATGATTTCATTGCTGAGTTTGCGGCAAAGCAAGACAATGTTTTTTCAGAGTCAGGATATGGCGAGTCAGTGCCATTTATTTGTCCAATGTTAGCCTACAGACCAGTTTCCATAGTGCACATCTTATCAACAGTTTGAATGTCGTGTGTGTTTCTGCTCATTGACAAATACCGTTCAGCACAATGATTCATGCCCAATTAATTTCCCCTGTAAAACAAAGCGCATTTGTTATACTATTTAGTTTCGTGATGTCGCCTATGATAAACACCATATGGCCAAATGTGACTTAGCTAATTATAGGCTATACAATTTTCCCTCTTAAAGACAAGCTGGTGTAGCTTATTAGACTAGGCTACTAAAATGCACCGACGGTAGCCTTGGCTATGTGTAAAGTAAGCTATCGCATGATTTCATGCAAGTAAGTTCATGCATCTGTCAAGTTCGCACAGGGCCTCGCACCATCTGTCAAGTTCGCACAGGGCCTCGCACACCCTTGTGACGGCCCTGCAGCTCCTAAGACAGCGAGGAAAAAGTTAAAATACGCAATAAACCCGGGAAAAGTTGACAGGTTTGTTTTGGTCCCGGTGATTATTTGTAAAATTGTGCAAATGACAGCCTTTTCAAGGCATTTCAAGGAAGGTGTCGTAGCATGCAAGCTCCCAAATTGGCCCAGTAGCCTACAGAAGGCATCAATAAATTGTTGGGACTGGGGAGGGTCATGCATTTTTTCTCAATCACTTTGGAGGGTCATAGAAAAATTAATATAAACAAATTAAATAAATAACGAACAGTCCCTAATTGATTATAGCCTGTAGGCCTACACCAGCAATTGTTGAACATTTACCTGTACAGGACATTGACAGTAACCCAGCCTAACAAGCAGATGTTGCAAAAGACATCAAAAGACGCTATTAATCAGAAATAAATAATGTAATCTGCATCGCTTTATTTAACAAACTGCAAGCAACAAGAGGGTTGAGTTCGCTGTGAGGCCAAACCCAAGAGCAGAGCCTAGCCTATCTGTTAAGGCACTCGATAGGCTATATGGTAACGAGCTGTGTGCGCCTGGAAAGACAATAGAAGATGCTTTCTGAATAGCACAGCGAAGACGGCTCTGGTCATCCCATACCCTCCCCCCACTTCCTGTAGTCTACCATTATGACTTGTTGCCGTTTTGGGACATTAAGCTTTTTCACGTTAAGCCCCCCTCCCCCACCCCCTTCTTTCACAAGCAGTGGGGGAGCGCGGGGCACAAAGTAACACTTTTTGGTAGACAAAGGAGGGTTCTCCGCGCTTCTGTCGTTTGGCGACAATCCAGTGCAACCAGGGGACAGATATTTTAGAGAGGAGAGACGCCGGTGCAGCTCAGATGTCTTCTTAAAAGGTGCAGAACATTATTAAACTTTGACTAACGTTTCTATGTGTCGATGTTTTTGACTAACGAACATCGAAACGTTAGTCAAAGTTTAATAATGTTCTGCACCTTTTACTAAAGAATAAAGAAAATTAAGAAGGCATCTGCACCGGCGTCTCTCCTTCTCTCTAACACTTTTTGGCTTTGGCTAAATATTTCTAAAATCATTTGAGTTTTACTAGTCACATGTTTTAACAAGGAACACTTGTTATTGAACTAATAACAGACGTGTGTCGAAAATTTACTTTATTTTCCATACGGAGAAATAACATATGCAGAGTCTAACCAAGGTCAATGTTGCCAAAAAAGCCCAAACCTGAAAACACATGAGGCAAAAGTGCAAAACATCACAAAACTAACTAAACTAACACGCGCATATTTTTGTATTGTAATCATTGTAGCCTACAGTTGTAACAGCGTGTAACAGTCGTTTTACTCCCCGTATGCGCTCATTATAAAGAACGTTTAACGTGTCCCAAAAACAGCTATCAACTAATCACCAAACGTCTTATAAACAAGTATTGCCAGGAGCAACACCTTGCAAAAAATTATAACAATAGGCCTAGGCCTTTATATGGCTCTGCTCCTGCCTAGATTCGAACTCAGAACTGCCTGAAAGTTGCAGACCTGTTCTGGAAATACGCGCATTAACCCACTCGACTGTCAGACAACGCTATCTCGAGTAGGCCTATTGGGTAGGACTGTAGCCCACAATGGTTGCTGTGGCACAGTCTTGAGTGACCGAATTCGTTTTCCTTTGTCATATGAATGCTGTCATTTTGTTAACATTACTGTTAAGGAGATGCTGTAGGCAAAGGCTATATTTAACCTCGTTAGTGTAGTAAAACAAATCAGAACTATTCACAAGGTTTCTGGGCAGCATATTTATGTTCTGTTAGCAAGCGAACCTCTCATGACTGCCGACAAAGTAGCCTACTGCCAGCTGACGAAGCTCTCATTTTAAAACATTACTGAGAGACAGGCACTGTACAATCAAGACATCTTGCCACTGAATCCAAAACTATGTTTAACATTATGTACAAAGCTTATAGGCTAAAGTGGACTAGCATGTTGCAGGGGCTGCTAAAAACACAGAGAAATGCACTGAAAACTCGGCCACATCACAGGCCTTGCTGTCGAATGCTCCGTCCGGTTCGACCGTGGAACGCCACAGCGGACTATGCTGCCCCCATTTACATTTCACCCAGCTGAGTGAATCACCTTGATGGTGAATGAAGTGTCAATTCTTAACTGGGACCCACTGTAACTAAAGTATTTCTGGCTCACACTAGTTAACTAGTATGGCAAAAAGCCTTTAACTAATTAACTAGTGTGCATTTTGGCATCTAGTAGTTAACTAGTAAGCATTTATGGCTCTGACTACTTAGGCCAAATATGTGTTCACTAGTTAACTAGTGCACATTTTGACCCTCACTAGTTAACTAGTAGAAGCATTTTGCCTCTCACTAGTTAACTAGGGCAGAAAAATATGGTTCACTAGTTAACTAGTTGATGGAAAAGTCTAAATTTTTTTTAAATTCAGTTTTTCATAGTTCCAAGGCTGGAGTTGTTAGTGTGAATGTCTGTGTGTGTTCCATGACCATTTGTGCAGAAGTGTAAAATCTTACTTGCTGGTAAGCAGCCTCATTACATTCCAATCTCGTGGGAAGATACTCAGTTTCATCAGATTACGAAACACACAGAAGATCCTAAGCAAGAACTCCTAAGAGAGGCACAGTTAAGGAAGAAAAAAAGTGAAACACAGATTAACACAGAATAATAATTAATTATAAATAAATTAATACATGAATTAGAATAATAATAATTATTATTATTATCATTATCCCTACCCTAGCAACACCTTAGCAACCACTCCAATTACCCCAGCAACATCCTAGCAACTGCTTTGCATGCATTGGTGATTCTAGTTGCCACTATGATATCACAAAGGCCAATACTAAGTCTATAGCAGAAATGTATGAGTTTATATTTAATATCTTAAAAAGCATAAATCACACAACAATGAAAAGGCATAAGCACACAAATTGATTGAAGAGGTATGTATTATAAGAATAATAAGAATAATAATAGAAAAAACTAGAATAGGAAATACCAGTGCATACAAAGTCGGTGCTAGGATGTTGGCAGGGTACTTCAAGTGGTTGCTAAGGTGTTTCTAGTGTAAACGTAGTGGTTCCTAAAATGTATTATGTGATTACTATGTTGGTTGCTTGGGTACTTGACATGGTTGGCAGGGTGTTGCTAGGATGATCAGAGTGGTAACTATGCCATAAAAAGTGTTTGCTATGTTGGTTGCTAGGGTAATCATGCTGGTTGCTAAGGTGATTGCTAGGTTGACATTATGGAAGTGGTTGCTTGGTTGTTGCTAAGGTGCTTGAAATGGTTGCTAGGGTAATTATAGTGGTTATTATGATATAAAAAGTTGCTGCTATGTTGGTTGCTAGGGTAATCATGTTAGTTGCTAAGGTTGTTGCTAGGTTGACATTTTGGAAGTGGTTGCTAGGCTGTTGCTAGGGTACTTGATATGGTTGCTATGGTCTTGCCAGGGCAATCATAGTGGTTTATATGCAATAAACATATTATTTTAATAATAGTTTAAAAAGTAATTGAAATTGGTTGAAATAGAGAGAAAAAGGCAGTGAGAAAACATGAAAAAAAAGAAGTGAAAGAAAGTGGGGAAGAGAAAAGTGAGCTATACAGTTTGATGGAGTAAGACAGAGTAGAGGTTCCACTGAAGTTGCTGCAGTCAGTGAGAGCGCATAGGTGCAGTTGATTGCATTCTAAAGGGACATATTTTCGCAACCTGGCGCCTGGCGGAAAGCGGATTATAATCCCAGCGCAAGTTTATTCTTATCTTATCTTTTTCTTATCTCTTTGTTTGAGCAACGTGCCAAAGGGTGTGGCAATTAACAACCTAAGGACACAAAAATCGTTATACCTGGTCAGAAATCCATGGCGAGTTGTTTATGTTATTTTAAGAACGCATTATCAACAGTGATATGGGCTGGTGCACAACACACCCTGCTTCTCTCATCCATGAACGCGCACAGTGCACATCCATGCAAAACATTACAAATTACATGATTACAATGGGAAACATAATTAGAATAAAGATATTACGAAATACATCTCACAATGAGTAGTTATTCACCATCATTTGCAAATTGGTAATGACGGATAAAAGTGATTAGGTGAGAGGCGAGAGGCACATATGAAGACGCCCTGTCATGAGATTTAGGAAGCAACTCCTCTGCACTATAAATGTAATTAGGTTTTTTATTCAGTCTTTCAAACATTATTGGGGTAAATGTTGCTTTTCAGGCTATGTTTTCGATGGTAACCTATTGTCAGTCAATAGTGTAAGTAACTGTGTATAAGTTAGTGTTAGTTAGTTACTGTTTTGTGAAGTTAGTTTCACTTTGCAAAAAAGTTAGTTTCACTTTGGCAATGAGTTTAAATAATAGACGAGTGCAAATACGTGTAGGTTATACTCTGCTAGGTTTTAGTAAAGCATGTTTTAGTGGAATAACTGTTCCATACAGTCTCGCGTGCAAGCAGATTCCTTCAAATGTGCCGCTGACTATCAAAATACAGATGCGCTGTTTGAAGTTGTGCTGCTCGCTGTTAAAGGGAATGGCAGATGTCATTCTCATTGGTTTAAATGATGTTACGCCCCAAAACACACCCATTAACACTGATTAAGAAACCTAGGAATGCCTTGCTGCACCATCCGGCTGAGGTTTAATAACAAAAAACACTCCCAATGTGGACCAGACATTCTACAACAATAACTATTTTCTGCTAGGCTAAAACATTAGGCTACATATTTTACGTTCAATGTAGTCTCACATAGACTAATTAGTATTTTATTTTTGCACTGTTTGGCTGACAGCCTCTAAAATAGGCTACCCTACATATGCATCAGTTCTAAGCTCAATTTCATTTCCAAGGAAAGTTTTTTTTATGTTTTAGCCTACAGCAGGAATAAGTGCCTGGCATGTGGGGGCGTGACATCATGATGGTTGCTTCCCATAGTGGTGTCTGTCAACCATCAAGATGGACGATGATATTGTCCATCGGCAGAACCCTAAACCCTTCCTTTCAGGATTAAAGTGCAATGTGCATACATAGACAACACCAACAGACAACAACTCACATGGAGGAAGACATGTTAGTGTCAATATGGATTTAAATTCTCCATGAGCCAGGATTTTATCTTTTTCCTGAAACAATGATAGTTCTTAATTTCCAAAAGTAATTTATTCCAGATCACCACACCGTTACAGTATATTTGAGAGTACACTTACTAATGTTTGTTTTGAAGGCAAGTACAAGTCTGCATTACTAGCTCTGGTGTGGTAAGCCAGGGCATCCCTACTCCTTGTGAAGTGATTTTTAAGGTATGCTCGTGACTTATGATTGCAAACATTATGGACCACCCTGAGCTGGAGCTGAACTGCCCTAGCCTCGAGTGGGAATCAGCCCAGCTGTTGGAACTGGAGCTTACCCACATGATCCCTTGATGTGAGCTCCAGCACTGACTATCCTATTCTGAGAAACCTGTAGTTTGTCTTTTAGGGCCTTAGTAAGACCACCATACCATGAGATAAGGCCATAATCAAAGCAGCATAAAGCCAGTGAATTAGCTAGCAGTCTGAAGCTCACTGAATCAAGGAATGGAGCTTTCCTAACTAGGAATCTGGATCGGCCATTAACCTTGCTCATAACCTTTGAAGCCATGCTCCCCCCATCTAGGTTGCTGTCTAAACAGCATCTTAAATATGTCACTGAGGGCTTGGCAGGGAAGAGCTGCCCACCAAGGCCGATACTGGACAACTCTTTCTTGTGCAGTTTTGGCTTAGAGCCAAACACTATGAATTCAGTTTTGGCCACATTAATTAATTTCGATTAATTAATTACAGAAATAATAACATGTTAAAAAATGTAACGCTGATTAATTGCATTTCAAAGTGACATTTGACCCAGTACAGTCTGGCTATCATGACTGAAGGAGGCAGACGAGAAAGCACTGCTTTGAATGAAACATTTAGCCTACGTTTTAAAAAGAATACCCAGACAGGAGCATCAATCTACTATTTCTGCAGTAAGGAATTTCCGTTGCCTACCATAGCAGTTCTCAAGTCTGAAGTAGCACCTCAATGCAAAACAATCCGGAGGTAGTCCTACGAGTAAGCACACCCCTTGATGATAATAATGCTAGCCGCCAGCCTTGTCAAAGTTAACTTTGCTAACATTTTGCTGAGCCTTCATTAACTAACCGACAAACACCCTTAATAAATTTATTACATTTGTTGCACACTGAAAAGTATGTTGAAGGTGCTTACATTTACTTCCATTCCAATAACTTCACAAACTACATTTACGTTCACACATGTAAGCTATGTCTCGTTTTCCTACTGTTTAGTTTAATTTATTGAACTGCTCTATTTCTTATCCTGGACTGCCACCTACTGGATAGAAAAGGCAACAACCTAGTAATTATGTGAATTAAAATCTACAACATGTGTGAATGGCCAAAAAAAAGGCTAAATCATAGGGGGTATTCCACACATTAGCTTGGTGTTAGGGTAGCCTACTCAACACATGTCATTGACAGTGAGTGGTAACTTCAGTCATTTGCATTAATCATGCTAAAAATCTGACACCAGGCACTATGCTGATGCCTGAGCCAAAGGGAAAAATTATAATAAAAGAGAGAGACGTTGAACTTTAAAGTCTATAATGTTG